>NW_024429266.1:102478885-102836385 GCF_017639785.1 Mesocricetus auratus | reverse complement strand
CTGAGGGAGACACAGGCCCCTCAGAAGCGGCAGCCAGGGCTGGGTGGTGGGTGCTCCACCCCCACCCCCATAGACATGGGGCGGGGCCAACTCAGATTCGGTATCCCAGGGAGGGTGCCCGGAGGTAGCTTAGAAGGTGCCTCCCTGAGCGCCCTAGGGGTCCAGACTAGGGTGCTGTCGCCGTTAGAAAAGGACTCGAGCCCTAGGCGTACCCCTAGCTCGAGGATGTGGAATTTATAGGAGGATCTCCTGGCTGCAGCGCTCCAGTGGGGTGCACCCCCCTTAGAGCCCATCTTGACTTGCTGACCCCCGGCGGGCCTAGGGTTTGGGGATCCGGGCGAGCCAGGGTCTGGGGGTCCCTGCCGCAGCTCTGTGGAGCTAGGGAGTGTCTCTGCTGCCCTCCCCATTGTTCTCTTTGTTCGAAAGCCAGGCTGAGATTCGCACGGTGACATCAGGCCAGACGTTGCTCATTGGCCCTTGAGCTGCTGGGGCGGGCAGGAGGGTGGTGGGCAGTGCCTGGCCCTTCACACACCCACAAGGCAGGGTAACAGTGGCCCCCAACTTTCTCCTGCCTTCCCCACCCATAGTAGCCTGTCCCTAGCACCTCCCACTGAAAGGGGGATCCACCTGGTTGTAAGAACTTAAGGGTGGGGCTCAGGCATCTCTAGACCCTCTGTAACCGATGGAGGATGTGGGTAGTTGGAATTGCAAGGTCAGCTGTCACCCTCCAGCAGCCGGGGACTCCTCGTGGCCACCTTCCCTAGTTCCAGGTGGGTGGGGCAGCGCCGATGTCTCCTGCCTTCTCGGTGGCTCTTTCACCTGCTTCATGCTTGCTGAGAAAGGACGGTGCTGGGCCTAAGGGCTCATGGCTAGGCGTGGCCAAGGTGAGGTGGGCATGCCGTTGAGCCAGCCAGCTATCCCTTTGTGTAGACAACTCTGCCACCCTGGACCGGCTTCCCTGTAGCCTCCGTCCCCATGCCACCCCATGTAGCTGTACCAGGACCAGTTTACCGGCTTGTTCAGAGTCTGTGTGGACAGGTGTGGAAATCTAAGGGTTGTAGTCTTTTGTCCCAAACCTGGCTGCCGCCTCTTCCTGGAGGTAGGTCCTGCCACGGTTCTGGGGCACCGTGCAGCTCGCCACTCTCTGGCGGGCTGTCACATCGAGGTGCTCTGTGCTGGGCCCCCACCGGCTGTGCAATCGGGATTTCAGGATGTGGTTGGCCGAGTTCACAGAGTGCTGGGGTGCCTGCCCCTCCGGCGGGATACTAAGCAAATATTCCTAAGTCCTGGTTCACTGCGGTAGGAGTCTGTGCTGAGCTGGGGGCTCGGACCACAGGGAAGGCACCTGAATCTGGGGACGTGATGCCAGCGTCACTCCACCCAGCTGGCCGAGTGTGATACAACCCTGACCAAAACAGCCCTGGAGGAGAAGGGGAAGGGCTATTTTAGTCTCCCATCACAGAGGGGAGCCGGGGCAGGACCACCTGGAGCAGAGGCCATGCAGGGCGCTCGCTGCCTACGGGCTGCTCCCATGGCCTGCTCAGCGGCTTCCTTATAGCGCCCAGGACCACCACCCTAAGGGAGGCCTCACCCACAGGGCCTGGGCCCTTCTGCCTTCAATGGTTAGTCACGAAAATGCCCCACAAGTCACAGTGAGGGTGTCAGATTCCCCTTCCCAGGTGTGCCTAGCTTTGAGTCAGGGTGGCAGATCATCTCTCACAGTCGGCTGTCATTGTCTCCCTGTGTCCCCCCCCCCCCGCCCACGCCCCCCCCACCCCCGGCTGGCTCCCGGGCTACTCATGCTCACCAGTCAGCACCCAGGTCATGTACACCCTTTTCCTATGTGACCTGCTTACCTGCCCAGAGCAACAGGGTCCAAGGCCAGCTTGTCCCCGGGCCTCGTGCTGCGGAATGGGTTAGAGGGTGTTTGGGCCACGCCCCAAGCCAGTGTTCATCACTGACCTGCAGCCCCTGTAGCCGCAGATCTGCTGTCGGTTTCTTTGTAGCCCAGGCTGACCTCAGCCTCAGTTCCGAGGTGACCAGAGTGTGCCAGCATGTCCTGCTCCTTGAAGCCTCTTGGTCCTTGGGGCCCTACCCGAGGTTACCATCTGAGCCAAGGTCTGTGGTCACAACCAAGGAACGGCTGCCGGGCGGGGGCTGCTGAGCGTGTGAGGGGTCCTCTCCGCATTCACTGCCCCCCCTCCAGGTTCGCAGGCCTGTCCCCAGCCGCCACCGTCCCCCTTGAGACGGGCGGTCTGTGAGCTGGGCTGCTGTCCTGTAAGCCTCTGGTGTAAGTCCCTGGAGTGGGACAGAAGGCTCTGTCCACCCGTCCCTTCCCGCCTTCCGTGCATAGTAGAAGTCAGGGCAGCCAGATCGGGGACAAGCTGGGGGGCGCTTTGGGGGTGTCAGTACTTTGGGTCCCAGTTTGTTATTGGGGTCCCATGGAAGAAGACATGTGGCCAGGTGGGGAACAGGCCCTCAGCCCCCGGCCCAGGAGATGGCAGGAAAGTGACCCCACTTCAGTGAGAGGTGTGACTTCCATAGACCCTGAGACCCCCCCCCCAGTTCTGGTGGTCACGTGCACACTAGCCTGGGCCCGCCCCTCCCACCACCTTCCTGCTGCTTTGCTGGAGACCAGGAGCAACACTGTTGCCTTCCGCGCTCCTCAGTGCTGGGTAGCGCTGCTTGTGTGGTCCAACTCCCAGGCACCCTGCCCCCAGGGGAGCCCTCAGGGCTGGAGAGTGTCTGGTATTGTAATGGGGGGTACGTCTACAACCCACAGGCAAGCCCCCCGCGCCCCCAGCGTCATGGCCCAGGAGTCCGCCATCAAGCCGAGCTGGTGTCCCCTGGGCTGCAGCCTGGGAGGGCCGGTTACTGAGAAAAGCGTGGCGGGCATTCCATCCTCTGCGCCACAGCCCCCCACCCCACACTGGTGTCAGAGGGTTAGCTCAGGCTGGCCTCAAACTCTAGTCCTCCTGCCTCCCTGTCACCACACTGCCATTAAGGGTAAGCCCACTCCTCAATGGTGGCAGGCTCCGGACATTGCTTCTGAGTCCCAAAGGCTGGAGAGGGACAGTCAGGCCATAGCTGGCGGGTTTGAACCCTGAGGAGGGCACACGGGGTTTCCTTCATTAGTTCATCCCTGGCAGGAGCAGATTCAGGACCATGAGGCGGTCAGAGGCCCGATGGCGGGGGTTGGCTCTCTCCTTCCTCCACACTGGTCTCGGTGGTGTGAGCTCCACTCATCAGGTGCCCTTTCCTGGTGCGCGCTTGCTCTTCTGGGTGCATCCCAGAGATGGGAATGAGCTCAGGGTGGGAGGTCCGTGTAGTGTCTGGGGATGGACATTGAAGATGGGTCAGACTCGGGCATCCTGGGTCACGTGTCTCCCGTCTTCCTAGGGTGTAAGATCAAGGCTTTGCGCGCCAAGACCAATACCTACATCAAGACTCCAGTGCGCGGCGAGGAGCCGGTCTTCATCGTGACGGGGCGCAAGGAGGACGTGGAGATGGCCAAGCGCGAGATCCTGTCGGCCGCCGAGCACTTCTCTCTCATCCGCGCCACGCGCAGCAAGGCGGGCGGGCTGTCGGGGGCCACCGCAGGTCCCCCCAACCTGCCCGGCCAAACGACCATCCAGGTGCGCGTGCCCTACCGCGTGGTGGGGCTGGTGGTGGGACCCAAGGGCGCCACCATCAAACGGATCCAGCAAAGGACGCACACGTACATCGTGACCCCTGGTCGTGACAAGGAGCCAGTGTTCGCAGTGACCGGAATGCCCGAGAACGTGGACCGAGCGCGGGAGGAGATCGAGGCGCACATCACACTGCGCACCGGGGCCTTCACGGATGCGGGCCCCGACAGCGACTTCCACGCCAACGGTACCGACGTGTGTCTGGACCTGCTGGGAGCCGCAGCCAGCCTCTGGGCCAAGGCCCCCCACCCGGGACGGAGGCCCCCAGCCGCCACCAGCGGCCTGCGTGGGGACAGCGTCCTGGGCGCAGCCAGCAACCCCGAGCCCTTCTACGTGGGCAGCCGTGGGGGGCCGCCCCTGCCGGACCCGAGTCCCAGCAGCCCCTATGGGGGCTCGGGCAACGGGGGCTTCACGTTTGGTGGGGACGGACCCGGAGCCCCCACGGGGACAGCCACCCCCGAGGACTGCGACTTTGGTTTCGACTTCCTGGCGCTGGACCTAACTGTGCCTGCCACGGCTACCATTTGGGCGCCCTTCGAGCGCGCCGCGCCGCTGCCAGCCTTCAGCGGCTGCCCCGCCGTCAACGGGGCGCCCACACAACCCAGCACAGGCGCGCGGCGCAGCAGCAGCGGGACCGCCAGCACGCCCCGCCACTCGCCCACGCTGCCCGAGCCCGGAGGTCTGAGCCTGGAGCTGCCCCTGGCGCGTAGAGGCGTCCCGGATCCGGTGGGCGCTGTGCCTTGGCGACCCCCGCAGAGCGCACTGCCGCCCTTCTCCGGCAGCACCTCTTTCTCTGCGGCCCCCTCTCTGCCCAGCACCGCCCCCGCGGTGTCCTCCACCCTGGACGCCGTTGCCTCGGAGGGCAGCCACAAGCCATCCACCGCAGCAGCAGCGAACTCCTCTGCACCCGCGGCGGCCCCCAGCCCGCCCGCAGCAGCCTTGGCTCGTGAATGCGTGGTGTGCGCGGAAGGTGAGGCCATGGCCGCCCTGGTCCCCTGCGGCCACAACCTTTTCTGCATGGACTGCGCTGTCCGCATCTGCGGGAAGAGTGAGCCAGAGTGCCCCGCCTGCCGCACACCGGCTACCCAAGCCATTCATATCTTTTCCTAGTTGCACCCCTGCTTCGTGGGGCGGCCCTGGCTTCCCCGAGCAGGGGGTCCGTGGGCCTCGGGCGGAAGAGGGGGGCAGGGCAGGGCCTGGCTGGGGAGAGGTGGGGAGGGACAGGGCCCACGCGTGTCGCAAACAGCTTTAACTCCTGCAGCAGGCGTCGAGGCCATCAGCTTGCGGCCCAGCGGCAGCGCCTCCGCTCTTGACAAGTGACAGTATTGAGTAAGCCGGTGACAATAAAACCGGAGAATTCTCTGTTTGCACTTTTTATTAAGACACCCCTCCCCGTTTCCGGGGTGATCTTAAAACAAAAAAATAACACGATATTTACAACTCTCACTGGATTTAACAGTGTGGATTCTTGTAGAAACTTCCAGAAAAAGGCAAGTGGCTTTTTCCCCTCGACACAACACACTCCCTTTTTTTGGGGCAAATATACACCGTTTTGTACATCAGCCACAGGGTGGCCAGAGGAGGGCAAGGGGAGGGTATCAAGGGGTGTCCCATCAACAAATTTATAGGTTTTGTTTTATTGTGGTTAACTTTTTATTTTATTTTTGTTTTTTTAAATTAAGACTCAGTGTTGCGATTTTTGTTGTTTTTTAAAAAGGTTTTTAAAGTTTTTTTATTGTTATTTTTACTTCATATTTCCTGTGTATATGTAGGGAATTTATATTAGATAATGTACTTTACGGAATAAATTTTAAGAACTAAAATATATTTTATTTTAAATAAAGCAACGGACCTTTAATCTTTGACAGCTAAATCACTGATTATATATTTGCTGAACTGATTTAAGGGTTTAAAAAATTGTATCAAGAGTTTTATTTTTGGACTTGACGACCTTCTTAATAAAGTTGTTTTCCTATATGTACGGGCTGGCGTCCACGTGGTGTGGGAGGAGCCCCTGCAGATAGAGGTGCCGATCTCTGCCTGGTTCACTGTCCCCCGCTCCTGACAGTCTGGGATAAAGACACGACCGGCTGGGCGGTGGTGGCGCACGCCTTTAATGCCAGCACCCCAGAAGCAGAGGCAGGTGGAACTCTGTTCCGGGCCAGCCTGGTCTACAGAGCGAGTTCCAGGACAGCCAGGGCTACACAGAGAAACCCTGGCTCAGAAAACAAAGCCCTGAGTTTTGAGATACAAGTAGCCCCGGTGTGTGTGTCTGATGCTTTGGTCCCCACTGTGAGAATATGAGCTGTGACCCATAACCCTTGCGGGACATCTGCCTGGTGAGTATGTGGGAGACCCACCGTCCACCCTGACATCACCCCAGGAACCGCCCAGCTGGATGCGGGGATAACCAGCTACAGAGTTGTGGGGTGGCTCGTCAGTGGGTGTCCCCGGCTGTCCGCAAAGACCCTGGGATGGGTGACATGCGGCGTGGGTGGCATGCTGTTCTGACTTCAGGAAGGGCTGGGGGAAGGGGGTGGGTGGCGTCCTGTGGGTTGGAGCGCGGGACAAGTGAGGACATCACCAAAGTGCAGCTTAGGGAACCGGTGGGTTTTATTGGTGTCACACAGGAGCAGAATGATTCGAGGACGGTTGTGTCATAGAGCCCATCCCAGCATGGGTGAGACCCTGGAGCACACGCACAGCCCACAAGTCCAGAGAGTGGCCGGCCTGCACTTGGTCGGATCAGACACTCCTCTCCCCCGTTGTTTTCGCTTTCAGGACCCCAGAGTGCATTTATCAACCTGTGCCCCCTTTCTGACCAGGTTCCAACTCCTAGGAACTAATACACGGCAGGGGGGATGGGCAAAGCTAGGCATGCCGAGGGCTTCCTGGAGGAGGTGACAGGCTGTCATATACATGGCAGTCGGAAGGAAGGGGCTGCACACCGCACACGGCATTCCCCCGTAAGAAAGGGGTCACCCCCATAAGAAAGGGGTCACTCCTACAGCCTGCCTCCTGTCCTGGGAGCTGAGGGACCGAAGTGTCTGAATGACAGCTAGCCTTCCCTCTGTCACACAAAGATAAACCCTAAGAGCCTCCCACTAGGACCTCACATCCTGCGGGAGCTTTCTAGAAGCAATGAAGGACCTGGAGATCCCTGGTGGGCATGGCGACACGCTTTTAACCCCAGCACTCTGGAGGCAGAGGCAGGTGGATCTCTGTGAGTTCGAGGCCAGCCTGGTCTACAAAGTGAGTTCCAGGACAGCATCCAAAGCCACAGAGAAACCCTGTCTCGAAAAACCAAAAAAAAAAAAAAAAAAAAAGTACCTGGAGGTCATCCTGGCTTAGGGCCCCAGACCCTGTGCCGGGTGTCCAGGGAAGAGAGACTGGGCCCTTTTGGGGTCACATGCCACCCACCCACCACCCAGGAGGCTGAGGATGGAGGCTGGTGAGCTCCAGGCCAGCCTGGGCTGCCTAAGAACCTGTCTCATGAAAAACTGAAACGGGGGACGGGGATGGCTTGGAGCTGTGGGACCTGGGCAAGCCAGGTGAACGGGGACAGGCTGTCATCCCGCACTCAGGAGGCTGAGGCAGGAGCATTGGAGCCAACAGTGGAGACAGCACAGGCGGCAAAGCCTGAGGTGACGGCCTGGGACACAGCCCAAGGACACTGAGGCCTTGTGATTACAGAATCAGTGTCTTCCCTGATGTCTCAGTGACTCCACTGAGGCCCTTTGTCCCCACAGCCCTGACCCGAGAAGCTACAAGGCTGAGTGGCAGGTCAGTGGGGAGTGTGGCTGTGGCCGAGGGGTCACCCGGGGGCACAGGACATGCCGCCTGGCCGAACTGCAGAGGGGGATGTGGGGAGGGCAGGCGGTGGCAGCATCCACGAATCCATGGTTTGGAAACGAAGGGAAAATGACCCTCGGGCCACCAAGGGCTCAGAAACAGGACCGGGCGCACAGACAGCCTGCAGGGGACCTAGAGAGAGTTCCAAATGGCGCCGTGACCCTGTGGCAGCCCCCTGTAGGCGGCTCTGCCACCAAGCCCCACCCTCTTTTCACCTAAGTTCAAAGATTTACTTATTTTGATTTGTTGTGCTCATGGGTGCCTGGCTGCCTGTATATTGGCGGGGTGGATGGTGCCACAGCACACCCGCGATCAGAGTTCGGCCCGAGACATAAAACACACCTGCTGAGCCATCGCTGCTATGTGTCTCTTAAAATGTAATCTATTATGTTTACGTATGTTTGAGCACCACGTGCATGCAGTACCCACAGAGGCCGGGTCCCCAGAACGGGAATCACAGGTGGTTGTGAGCTGCTGGGGGCAGCTGGTGTGCTAACCGCTGAGCTTCTCTCCAGCCCACCCCTCTCCTCCTGCTCCTCCTGCTCCTCCTCCCCCTCCTCCTCCTCCTCCCCCTTTTAGATAGGCTCTTACTACGTGACTCTGGTTCTGGTTCTAACTCCCTATGAGGCTAGAGCTCATAGTTGGAGGCGGGCTACATGAAGAAACCCTGTCTCAAAAAAACAAGACAAACTTTTTTTTTTTGTTTTGTTTTTTTTCTGAGACAAGGTTTCTCTGTGGCTTTGGAGGCTGTCCTAGAACTCACTCTGTAGACCAGGCTGGCCTCGAACTCACAGAGATCCCCCTGTCTCTGCCTCCCGAGTGCTGGGATTAAAGGCGTGTGCCACCAACGCCCGGCTAAAACAAGACAAACTTTTTAAAATTTCTGTTTTTTGGTTTTGGTTTTGGTTTTCTGAGACAGGGTTTCTCTGTATTGCTTTGGAGGCTGTCCTGGAACTCACTCTGTAGACCAGGCTGGCCTGGAACTCACAGACATCCACCTGCCTCTGCCCCCCGAGTGCTGGGATTAAAGGTGTGTGCCACCCCCCACTCCCCGACTTAAAAATTCGTTATTTAAATGTGTTTCTATGTGTAGTGCTGGCAGAGGCCAGAAGGGGCGGGGCTCTGGGTCTCCCAGAGCTGGAGAAACAGTCTTGAGCCACTTAACACAGTGCTGAGAATCGAACCTGGATCCTCTGCACGAGAGCAGTCAGTGGGCATCTCTCCAGCCTGGTCCTTTGTTTAGTTACTGTGTGTGCGCGTGTGTGTGTCTACGTATGTGTGCACATGTGTGTAAGTGTGTGGTGTGTGCATGTGTGTAAGTGTGTGTGTATGTGTGCATGTGTGTGTGAGTGTGTGTGTATGTGTGTGAGTGTGTGTATATGTGTGTGTGTGTGAGTGTGTCTGTAGAGGTCCACAGAGTCCATTCTCTGGAGGAACTCACATCAGCACGCCTGGCTTAGCAAGCTTTACCTGTTGAGCCACCCTGAATGCTCGAGTCTCCACCTGTGACCTCAGGATACCGAGATCACAACTCAGCTTTGTCCAGTTTGTGTGGATCCAAGTGCAGGGCAGGCGCTCTTCACACAGGGATCTCCACGAGTCCCCATCGTAGAGTTCTGGGGTCACACTCTACTCCCACAAAGGGTTTCTCTGTGTAACAGCCCTGGCTGTCCTGGAACCCGCTCTGTAGACCAGGCTGGCCTCTGCTTCTCCAGGGCCGGGATTAACGGCCGGCGCCACCACCGCCTGGCGCTTTAACACCCAGGTGTGGGCACTGTTCCTGCTGCACCCACAGCTCATCAAGGGCCAAAGAGCTGAGCCGGTGAGATGGCACAGTGGTTAGAGCCCTGGCTGCTCCTGCAGAGGACACAGGGGTCTGACACCCTCTTCCAGTCTCTGTGGGTAGCAAGCACATCTGTAAGCAAAACATCCATATGCATTAAATGAAATCTTAACCCCAACACGCGGGAAGCTAGGGGCTCTCTGCATCCCAGGCTAACGGGTGACACAGTGACACCCTATAAAAACAAACAGAACCAAGATGAGGCTGATGGGTGAGGGTACTCGACGCCAAATTTGAGGACTGGAGTTGGATCTCCAGGACCCACATGGTAGACAGAAGCAACTTCTACAAATGTGACCTCTGCACTCCACATGTGTCATAGTAACCCCCCCCCAAACACACACACGCAAAAACTGTGACTTAAAACACAGCAGGGGCCGGGCGGTGGTGGCACACCTTTAATCCCACAATTTGAGAGGCAGAGATACGCAGATCTCTGTGAGTTCAAGGCCATTTACTGAGTGAGTTCCAGGACAGCCAGGGCTACACAGAGAAACCCTGTCTCGAAAAGCCAAAACAAAACAAAACAAAAAAACCAACCAAACAAAAACAAACAGCAACAACAAAACCAAAAACAGCAAAGTAATAACAACTTCAGACATCTGCAGTTCCCAGGACATGTCATCTAAACAGCCAAAGACACACTGCATGGGGTCAGCCCTGACCACAAGGGAACAGGATGTCCACATAGACTTGCTTGCAGTGGCTAAGTTACAATAAAGCTCGCCAGCCACCGTGGACAGTCCCAGGATCCAGACAGCCTCTGCAGGTGGAGGGGAGGATCAGTTCAGATCCAGCCTGGGCTACAGGAGTCAGAAGCTCTGCTGAGGTTCAAGACACGGTCTCATGAATGGGGGCATGACAGATGAGAATATTTGAGTCTCTGCCCCAGAGACAAATGCTGTTTTTCGTTTATATTGTTTTCTTTCTTACTTTCCTTTCTCACAGACAGGTTTTCTCTGTGTAGCCCTGGCTGTCTTAGAACTTGCTTTGTAGGCCGGGCGTTGGTGGCGCACACCTTTAATCCCAGCACTCGGGAGGTAGAGGCAGGTGGATCTCTGTGAGTTCGAGGCCAGCCTTGTCTACAGAGTGAGTTCCATGACAGCCTCCAAAGCTACAGAGAAACCAAAAAAAAAAAAAAAAAGAACTTGCTTTGTAGACCAGGCTGGCCTGCCCTCCAGTACTGGGATTAAAGGTCTGTGCCATCATCCCTAACTATTTTCTTTTCTTCATACACACACACACACACTTCTTGGTGTAGTTCCCAAATGTCACATACAATATCCTTAAGCCCACTAAGGCTCCTCTGTCCACTAGGAATTCAAACGTAATGGGGGGAAGCCTTTTACTTGCTAAATGTAATAATTTCACGATGAATGGTGGAGAGAAAGAGAGAGGGAGCCTTGGATTATACAAATGTTTGTACTGGGTCTGCGGGATGGCCGGGAACCTGCAACCTCCAGGACACACAGTGACCCATGTGATGAAGGACAGAGTGATGCCACCAACGCCACCGTTAGTTCTCTGATCTCCCCACGGACTCCCACGTGTGTACACATACACACAGCAAATAATCACTTAGATTTTAAATTGTATTTATTTATTCATTTAAGAATTCTATGTTGCCGGGCGTTGGTGGCACACGCCTTTAATCCCAGCACTCGGGAGGCAGAGACAGGGGGATCTCTGTGAGTTCCAGGACAGCCTGGTCTACAGAGCGAGTTCCAGGACAGCCTCCAAAGCCACAGAGAAACCCTGTCTCGAAAAACCAAAAAAAAAAATTCTATGTTAAAAAATAATTCACCCGCTAGAGCCAGCCTGGTCTACACAGTGAATTCTAGGACAGCCAGGGCCGCACAAGGGAAACCCTGGCCTTGGACTAAGCCGCCTGTATTCTGTCGCCCCCGTGTGGCCAGAGCTTTACATAGTACCCCGTTCACGACCACTGCATGCATGCCGCGAGGTGGCGCTGTCTTCACGCTGGGTCTGGTCCCACCAAGTCGTCCTCAGTGATATTGTCTCTGCTTGCCAAGAGGCCCTCCAGTGATATGTCCCAGGACCCCAGGGTACTCTTGCCCCGGACTCTGACAATAGTAGCCGGAATGGGTATTTTAAATTTTATTTAATTTTTTTTCTTCACACAGCATCCCACTAGCTGTCCTGGAATTCCCTCTGTAGACAAGATTGGCCTCGAACTTAGAGATCTGCCTGCCTCTGCCTCCCAAGTGCTCGGACTAAAGGCCTGAGCCACCACGCCCGATCAAAACTGTCAGTTTTTAAATCTCTCTCCATAGCAAAGAATCAACTTGCCTTGGCCATTTGCATTTTATGAATTTAGTTTGAATTTACAGGATTTGTACATGCTCTCCTCACATGTATGCGTGTACCACCTGGATGCAGTACCTGCAGAGGCCAGAAGAAGGCATCAGATCCTCCTGGATCTAGAGTTATAGTTGTGAGCCATGTGGGTGATGGGATTTGAACCTGGGTCCTCTGGAAGAGCAGGCGGTGCTCTAATCCCCCAGGCAGTCCATCTGTGTGCAGGTGTGTGCAGGTCTGTCCCCACAGTCCCCAGCCCGGCATTTACGCAGAAGGGACGTTCTTGAGCCATTGATTTGAGCTGACCGGGTTGGTCGAGGTCTCCATGGGCACCGTAAACACTATTTTAGGTCGTTCCTGGGCCCTGCAGGGTGCTGAGTGAGAGGAACCTTGACCCTCCACTCTGCCAGGCAATTCCCTAGTGTGACAGTCACACATGATCCCAGATACAAGCCAGGATATCCTGTGGCTGGGGGGGCACAGCGACCCCCCCCAGTGATATATCTGTGCCCCATGGTCTGTGGATGCTGTGGAAACCCCATACTGAGTGGGGTGACATGCCGGAAGCAGCTGAGGTCACCTGGAAACATCTTGTGGCCTTTGGGGTCTAATGTGGTGAGGGAAAATCCATTCTCTTCAAAAGTCTTTTTTTTTTGTTGTTGTTGTTTTTTTTTTTTTAAGACAGGGTTTCTCTGTATTGTTTTGGAGGCTGTCCTGGAACTTGCTCTGTAGACCAGGCTGTCCTGGAACTCACAGAGATCTGCCTGCCTCTGCCTCCCGAGTGCTGGGATTAAAGGCTGCGCCACCAACGCCCGGCCTCTCTTCAAGAGTGTTTTCTTTATTGTGTGCTATGGGGGATGTGCCTGTGCATGGTACCGGGGGCAGAGAGTGACTTGTGGGTCGAATCTCTCCTTCTGCATGTGACAGGGAGATTCAACTCGTAGTCACACCTGGCAGCCTCTTCACCCTCTGAGCCTTCCTGCTGGCCATTAAATTTTCCAAATGTTACTGGAGAGTCTCTTCCCCGAGCTAAGGAATACCATTCTGGGTTGTTCTCTTGGGGTGTCCTGGACCCTATGAAGTGCTGAGCAGTGTCCCTGGCCTCTCCTCAGTCCCTGCCAGGAGCTCCCCTGAGTTGTGACAGGTCTAATGTCCCCACAGTGTTCTCAGGAGAGGAGAACCCCTCTAGCTGGACCCCTGTGTCCTCTGTTTCTTTTCTTTTCTTTCTTTTTTTCTTTTTTTTTTTTTTTTTTTTTTTTTTGGTTTTTTGAGACAGGGTTTCTCTGTGGCTTTGGAGGCTGTCCTGGAACTCACTTTGTAGACCAGGCTGGCCTCGAACTCACAAAGATCCACCTGCCTCTGCCTCCCAAGTGCTGGGATTAAAGGCGTGCGCCACCAACGCCCGGCTAAAACAAGACAAACTTTTTAAAATTTCTGTTTTTTGGTTTTGGTTTTGGTTTTCTGAGACAGGGTTTCTCTGTATTGCTTTGGAGGCTGTCCTGGAACTCACTCTGTAGACCAGGCTGGCCTGGAACTCACAGAGATCTGCCTGCCTCACCCCCCCCCGCCGAGTGCTGGGATAAAGGTGTGTGTGAGCATGCGGTGCTTGGGGACTGGCTGAGGCCACGTCTCAGGGTGCAGACCTGCTTGACCTAGAGTCCCTTGGCTGAGCTTAAGCTTGCGCCCATCATCCTGCACTCAGTTTGCAAGCACGACGGCTGGGGAGTGGGTGTTTTGGTTCCCTCGGAATTCAGTTGAAACGATACCAGGTCAAACCAGTTTGAGTCAAAATGCCCCTTAGTCCCCTGTGTCCTCCCACGCCCAGAGCAGGTTCCACCCTGCTAGACAGAAAATTCAGTTCTGGAGCCGGGCGTTGGTGGCGCACGCCTTTAATCCCAGCACTCGGGGGGGGGGGCAGAGACAGGCGGATCTTTGTGAGTTCAAGACCAGCCTGGTCTATAAGAGCTAGTTCCAGGACAGCCTCCAAAGCCACAGAGAAACCCTGTCTGGAAAAAAAAAAAAAAAAAAAGAAAATTCAATTCTAGTTTATTCTAAGCAGCCCAAGATAGCCTTATGTCCCCACTGAGACTCGGTGATAGGAAGGGGAGGAGAGACAGACCCTTAGCAGACAGAAAGATAAGCCAGCACATCAGCGCTCACCTGGGGAAACACAGCATGAGCTCACCCCAAGCCCTGGCTGCAGAATTCTAGGTGGGCCTCCGCTGTGACCACGCCCCCAGGTTCTCACTGGGGGATTCTAGGCGGGGCTCCACCCATGACCACACCCCCAGCCCCTCACTGGGGGACTCTAGGCAAGGCCTCCATCCCTGTCCCCTAAGTTCTGTTTGGTTTCTTTAGAGAAGGTGTCTAGGTTACCCAGGCTGACCTGTCTGTGCCAAGAATCCCAAATTCACCCCTATTTTCCCTACAGTTAGCATAATGAGGAATCCAGCATTGAGGGATTTCACACAGCCACTGTCACTCAGGGTTGCCATGGCAGCCTCTACCTGCGGCCGCAGGCTTCTTTCTTGCTCCTTATTGGAGGTGTCACACTAACAAAAGCACCAGTGAGGTGGTCAGGGTCACTTGTCGCTCCCAGACTGGGGGACGGGAGAGGTGAGTGTTGGGAACGAAGACTGGACATGTAGGGTTTTCCTCAGACACGCACGCACATCCAGGCAGCGTTAGGCAAGAGTTAGTGAGGGTTTTATTTGCTTTTCATTTTTGTTTTGTTGTTTTCGAGACAGGGTTTCCCTGTGTAGCCCTGGCTGTCCTGGAACTTGCTCTGTAGACCAGGCTGGCCTCAGACTCACAGAGATCAACCTCTGCCTCCCAAGTGCTGGGGATTCAAGAAGGTGGTGTTTTTGTTTTGTTTATGAGACAGACTCACATTGTCTCTCCTAGGCTGATCGAAAACCCATAGTAACTAATTCTCCTGCATCGGCTTCCTGAGGGCTGGCGATCCAGACATTTGTTATCAGGCCCCGTTTTGCAATTCCTCTTTGCCTTTGCTTCCTCACGCCCACATCCATTTGATTGATCATTATTTATCGTTGCTGTGTGCGTGCATGCAATCTGTGTGTGCGCGTGCGCCTCCGTGTGACTGTGGCCGTCGGGGGACAACTTGTGGGAGCTCTTTCTACCACATGGCCTCCAGTCAAACTCAGGGCCCCAGGCTTCCCGTACCCACAGAAGTTTTTTTTAATTGTTGGTTTTGTTTTGTTTGTGTTTTGAGACAGGGTCTCCTGTAGCACGGGCTAGCCTGGAACTCATGGAGATGACCTTGAACCTCTGATCTCCCCACCTCCAGCTCCCCAAGGCTGGGAAGACAGTCAAGGGTCACCACACCTGGGTCAATAATTCTGTTTCTTGATCTCCCTGCTGACCCCTCCGAAGAAAGTTCCAGAGTCCCAGTGGGCAGCAGAGAGGACAAGGTTCCATTTGTTGGAGTTCTTCCTGCCTGGAGATAAATCGTCCTGGGAGGTTAGGAATTAATGCATTCTGTAGTTAGTTTATTTTTAATAAACCACCCATTGTGGGCTCGAGGCGTGGGCGATTCTTACAGATCGCCCCGCTCAGACGCCCACAGGCAGATGGAAATAAGCACGCTAGGTAGGTCATTTAGCAAGCTAGTCACTCGGGTACCTCCCCGCGCTCTGTCCTGTTCTTACCCCAGAGAGGAGCATGCTGGGTAGACACAGAAGTCACAAAGTCACCCTAAGCTTGACCCACAGCCACAAGGTCAGATGAGATGGCTTGCCTCTCATCCGAGACCATGGGAGCAGTGTTTAGAGCCGGACCCTGCTACCGGCTGAGACCAGTTCTCCAAAGGGGTGGGGGCTGCAGCCGTGGCTGGGGCAGAGGAGTGGTGGGGGCTGCAGTTGGGGCTGGGGCAGAGGAGGGGTGGGGGCCAAAGCTGGGGGGTGAGAAGCAGCTTTTGGCAAGGGAGCCTGGGGACCTGGGCTCCCTTGCCAGCACCCATGTGGTGGCTCACAGCTCCTGTAAATCCAGCTCCAGTGCAGCAGAGCCCCCTCCTGGTCTCTGAAGGTACTGCACACTCATAGCACACACACACACACACACACACACACACAGATATAAGAATAAAAAGAAATAGGCTTTTTTCAGGTAGTGGTAGCGCACACCTTTATTCCCAGCACCCGGGAGGCAGAGGCAGGAGGATCTCTGTGAGTTCAAGGCCAGCCTGGGCTACAGAGTGAGTTCCAGGACAGCCAGGACTACACAGAAATCCTGTTGAGAGGCAGATAGAGAGATTTTAATTGACAGTATGACATCAATTCCAGTGTCACTTTACTACTAAGTGGGTGAGATCATGTGATCCAGGCCTGGCCAATGAGCTCTAAATGGGGTTGGGGGTAAGAGGGGGTGGGGTTACAAATGGGGAAGGACTGGTTTTAATTCTCTGATTTCAGTACCTTCTAGGCCTGACTTTCCTCTCTCTCCCTCGATCTCTCCTCTCATGTAGCCCAGGCTGGCCGCAGACTCACTGACTCCTGATTGATTCTTCTGCCTCCAGGGCCCGAGATATTATGTTCTGTGAGTGAAGGGACTCAGACCCTCCTCAGGGCAAGTGATCATGTTTTGGGTTTGGTGTTGTTGTTGTGGGTGTCACTATGTAGCCCTGGCTGTCCTGGAACTCGCTCTGTAGACCAGGCTGTCCTGGAACTCACAGAGATCCGCCTGCCTCTGCCTCCCCAGTGCTGGGATTAAAGGCTGCGCCACCACTGCCTGACCTAACTGTGTGTTCTTATTTTATGGGCACAAGTGTTTTGCCCGAGTGTAAGTCTGTGTGCCACGTGTGTTTCAGTACAGTGGAGGCCGGGGGATGAAATCAGATCCCTGAAACTGGAGTTACAGCCGGATGTGAGCCTCCCTGTAGTGCTGGGAATTGAACCTGGGTCCTCTGTTGAGCTATCCCCGCTCCAGCCCGCGAGTACAGCTTTGCAAGCAGGATGCTTGCTTGAAAGAAGATGCGCAGTGTGGTGACTTGAAAGAAGATGGCCTCCAAAGGGAGGGGCACTATCAGGAGGAGTGGTCTTGTTGGAGGAAGTGTGTCACTGGGGAGGTGGTCTTTGAAGTCTCATATATGCTCAAGCCCCGCCTGTGAAACAGTCCGTTTCCTGTTGCCTTCTGATCAAGATGCCGCTGCTGCCTGCTCTCCACCATGGCGATAGTGGGCTAACCCTGAGACTGTAAGCTACCACGGCAATTGAATGTTTTCCTTCAAAAGTCTCTGTGTCCAAAGAGAATCCTTGCCTTTGTCTGAGCGCAGCCCCAGCTGCTCTGGTGTCGGACACCTGTCCCAGCCATTTCCAACGGCAGACGCACAGGAGTGGATTCCGCACACTGGACGACGACACAGCCGCCAACAAGAGGGGGCTCTGACACCGCAGCCTGGAGGGGCCTTGAGAACCTCGCACGCGGCGTGGGGTCCACGACAGGAAGTGATGGGGGAGGGGTGTGGTGTCCGGGCCGAGACAGGTTGGTGTGGATGGGGAGGGATCGCGTCTACACAGAGCTGTGGTGGAGAAATGTCAGCTAAAGGGCAGATTTTAGCTCAACAGCAAACACGCCCCTGAGCGTGGCTCATGTTTCCCTTCTGCTCTCTCGGATCTCCTCCGCCCCCTCGTCCCCAGCGCCTTCAGAACGCCCACCCTGCTGCGTGCCGCGAGACCCCTTCACCCCTGCAGTCCCTGCAAAGGAAGGCGGTGGTCTCTGTGGCCTTCAGATCCAGGGCACACACCGTCTTCTCCCCTCCCTCCCCCTCCCCCACAGCGGATCTCCCTGGCTCTCCCAGTAAAGCCACCTGGTCCTGAGGAGCAGGCTCCGCCCAGAGACAGCCCCGCCCACTGACGCCCTCAGCCCACCCTAACCCTGCCCTAACCACCCCATCCTCTATCCCTCCCATCTACCCCTCCCTCAACCCTGCCCATCACACCCCAGCCCCTCCGCTCTGCTCATCAGCCCTCCCTGTCCCCCCAGCCCTGCCTTTAACCCACACTCACCGCATAGCCCCACCCTTAACCCCGCCCAGACCCAACGTTAGCCCCGCCCACATCCCACCTTTAACCCTACCCTTATTCCCCCATCAGACCGCTCCCAGCCCCGCCCATCAGCCCGCCCTCAGCCCCGCCTTCAATCCCGCCGTAATCCCTTCACCTCTCCCTCAGCCCCACCCACCAGCCAGCCCCAGCCCCGCCCGCCAGCCCGCCCTCAGCCCCAGCCCCGCCCATCAGCCCGCCCTCAGCCCCGCCCATCAGCCCGCCATCAGCCCCAGCCCCGCCCATCAGCCTGCCCTCAGCCCCCAGCCCCGCCCATCAGCCCGCCCTCAGCCCCCAGCCCCGCCCATCAGCCCGCCCTCAGCCCCAGCCCCGCCCATCAGCCCGCCCTCAGCCCCAGCCCCGCCCATCAGCCTGCCCTCAGCCCCCCAGCCCCGCCCATCAGCCCGCCCTCAGCCCCAGCCCCGCCCATCAGCCTGCCCCCAGCCCCGCCCACCAGCCCGCCCGCAGCCTTTTGCTGTGTCTAACCGACACCCAGCCCCAGCCCCCACTCTCAGTGGCCCCTTCCCTGTCACATCGCCACGCGGGTCCCCCCAGGCAGTGGCAGCTGTGCCAGACAGTCATGAGTGTCTGTGACTAGCCAGGCAGCCTCGGGGACAGTGGTTGTGTGGCCACCGGCTCTCCCGCGTGGTCTCCCAGCCCCAGGTTTTCATGGTAGAGGCTGCGTGCCTCAGGCATTGAATCTGTCCTATTAGGTTGTAGTTTTCGTTGTTGCTGTCTTTTACCAACTGGGCACAGTCAGAACTGAGGGAACTCAACTGAGAAAATACTTCCCTTAGATTGGCCTGTGGGCAATTGTTGGGAGCGTCCGCCCACATTGTATGGTGTCACCCCTGGGCTGGTGGTCCCGCGCACAAGAAAATTAGCTTCTGGTGCGGTGGCGCGCCCCTTTCACCCCAGCACTTGGGAGGCAGAGGCCGGAGGATCTAACTGGTCTACATGGTAAATTCTAGGACAGACAGGGCTACACAGTGAGCCGTCCTTTCGAAAAATAAATAAGTTTAAGTTGAGTCTCAGCCAGGAGGAACACGCCTCTGCCTCAGCGCCTGCCTCCAGGTTCCTGCTCTGATGTCCCTCAGGATGGACTGTGGCGTGAAGTATAAGCCAGACAGACACTGCCCTCCCCAAGCTGGTTTTGGTCACTGTGTTTGTCCCATGAGAAAGCACATTAGAGATGAGTCTGATGCCGCTCCTTGAGGCATTGAGGACACTGTACCAGGTTCTCCGTGAAACACCCTGGGCCGTGAAGATGCTGAACAAAGGGCCCCTTCCCATCAACTCTGAGCATCTCCTTTGGTGATAGTCACCCATGTCCCTAACCCAGCCCAGGTCCCCCATGCCATGTTCCACAGTCCTTTTGCTGAGGACTCTCATTTAAGTGCACGTCTGTGATGATCTGTAATAATCTCGCACTTAAGTGCACATCTGTGATGATCTGTAATAATCTCTCACTTAAGTGCACATCTGTGATGATCTGTAATAATCTCACTTAAGTGCACATCTGTGATGATCTGTAATAATCTCGCACTTAAGTGCACGTCTGTGATGATCTGTAATAATCTCGCACTTAAGTGCACATCTGTGATGATCTGTAATAATCTCACTTAAGTGCACATCTGTGATGATCTGTAATAATCTCGCACTTAAGTGCACGTCTGTGATGATCTGTAATAATCTCGCACTTAAGTGCACGTCTGTGATGATCTGTAATAATCTCACTTAAGTGCACGTCTGTGATGATCTGTAATAATCTCTCACTTAAGTGCACGTCTGTGATGATCTGTAATAATCTCTCACTTAAGTGCACGTCTGTGATGATCTGTAATAATCTCACTTAAGTGCACGTCTGTGATGATCTGTAATAATCTCACTTACGTGCACATCTGTGATGATCTGTAATAATCTCACTTAAGTGCACATCTGTGATGATCTGTAATAATCTCACTTAAGTGCACATCTGTGATGATCTGTAATAATCTCTCACTTAAGTGCACGTCTGTGATGATCTGTAATAATCTCACTTAAGTGCACATCTGTGATGATCTGTAATAATCTCACTTAAGTGCACATCTGTGAAGATCTGTAATAATCTCTCACTTAAGTGCACATCTGTGATGATCTGTAATAATCTCTCACTTAAGTGCACATCTGTGATGATCTGAAATAACTGTCACTTAAGTGCACATCTGTGATGATCTGTAATAATCTCTCACTTAAGTGCACATCTGTGATGATCTGTAATAATCTCACTTAAGTGCACATCTGTGATGATCTGTAATAATCTCACTTAAGTGCACATCTGTGATGATCTGTAATAATCTCGCACTTAAGTGCACGTCTGTGAAGATCTGTAATAATCTCTCACTTAAGTGCACATCTGTGATGATCTGAAATAACTGTCACTTAAGTGCACATCTGTGATGATCTGAAATAATCTCGCACTTAAGTGCACATCTGTGATGATCTGTAATAATCTCTCACTTAAGTGCACATCTGTGATGATCTGTAATAATCTCGCACTTAAGTGCACATCTGTGATGATCTGAAATAACTGTCACTTAAGTGCACATCTGTGATGATCTGTAATAACTCTCACTTAAGTGCATATCTGTGATGATCTGTAATAATCTCACTTAAGTGCACATCTGTGATGATCTGTAATAATCTCACTTAAGTGCACATCTGTGATGATCTGTAATAATCTCACTTAAGTGCACATCTGTGATGATCTGTAATAATCTCACTTAAGTGCACATCTGTGATGATCTGTAATAATCTCTCACTTAAGTGCACATCTGTGATGATCTGTAATAATCTCTCACTTAAGTGCACGTCTGTGATGATCTGTAATAATCTCACTTAAGTGCACATCTGTGATGATCTGTAATAATCTCTCACTTAAGTGCACGTCTGTGATGATCTGTAATAATCTCTCACTTAAGTGCACATCTGTGATGATCTGTAATAATCTCTCACTTAAGTGCACGTCTGTGATGATCTGTAATAATCTCACTTAAGTGCACGTCTGTGATAATCTGTAATAATTGTAATAGCACTAATTGTTACAAGGTGAAGATCTAGATGGTACTTGGGGGAGGCTGAAGTTCCAGGCCAGCCGGGCTGCAGAGTAAAATTATATCTGAAAACACCTCTCAGCCCTCAGGAGACAGGGGGAACAGGAGTTCAAGGTCGTCTCCCAAGATGCGAAAAGAGTCCCTGTGGTCGGAATCTTCTTTGGGCTGCCAATCAGTTTCCCGATAAGGACATGAATTCATCAAGAAAGCTCGTCCTCAGTTTAGGCTGTAACCTGTTTCTCTTGGTCTACACTTTGCCTGTGGTGATATTTTGTTTATGATCTAACAAAAAAAGCTTGTCTGAAGATCAGTATGCAAAGCTAGCCTTAGAGACTGGACAGTGGTGGCCACACCTTTAATCCCAGCACTCAGGAGACAGAGGCAGGAGGATCTCTGTGAGTTCAAGGCCAGCCTGGGCTACAGGAGATTGACTCTGTCTGAAAGAGAAACAGAGCTCACACAAAGCAGTGACATGCCTTTAATCACAGCACTAGGGAGGTGAAGACAGGAGGGGGTGTGGCTGTGCAGAGAGAGGAGAGGAGAGAGAGGCGACCAGTCTGAACATCCATGGAGACAGGGTCGCCCCTTTCAGTCTGAGGCAGAGGTAACACTGGCTGACTGTTTTGCTTCTCCAATCTTTCAGCTTTCCCCCCTAATATCTGACTCCAAGTCTTTATTACTGAGACAGTTAAAATCTCTGCTACACTTGCTTGCTTCCTCTGTGTCGGTCTGTCTGTCTGCCCCTTGTGTCTCCCTGGTGTATTTTCTTTCTTTCTCCAGCCCTGATTCCTCCTCCTATCTGCTGTCCTTGCCTAGAAGTCCTGCTGTAATGAGCATTCTTTTTTTTTTTTAAGATTTATGCGATCTGGCTGCAACATCTGTCACCCCATTGATCGCCAGGGTTGATTCGGCTGATCTGGCTGGCTAGGCAGGTGTCCCCTTCCTCCCTCACCGCTCCATGTGCATCCCTCCCGAAGCTGTGCACTTGGTCGAAAAGGGTATACGAGTAGCTGTGCTCCCCTGCTAGAACCTCCAAACAAGCTCTCAAGGTCCATTTGTAATGAGCATTCTTTCCCAGTCAGCTGCCTGGGTCCTGCTGCTGTCTCTGCCCCCAATAACACATGAGACACTATGTTAATTAGGAAGCTGTTGGCCATTTTCTATGGTTTCTTTTTTTTTTGTTTTGTTTTGTTTTTTTCCGAGACAGGGTTTCTCTGTATTGTTTTGGAGCCTGTCCTGGAACTCGCTCAGTAGACCAGGCTTAGTCTCGAACTCACAGAGATCCGTCTGCCTCTGCCTCCCAAGTGCTGCGATTAAAGGCATGCGACACCACCGCCTGGCCCTTGCCATGGTTTCTTAACGGCTATCTCTGACTTAATTATTAACCCAGATATATTTTTATAAGTTCTTATCTTACTGAGGACACAGCCTCATGTGCCTTTTCTTCCCGGGATCACATGGTGACTCCCTACTCTTGACTACATTTCCCAGAATCCTCCTTGACTCCTAGTCCCACCTATCTTGCTTCCCTATTGGCCAGAAGTGCTTTATCAACCAATAAGACAACATATACACAAAAGGACTTCCCCATCATCACGCCTATACTCCCTTCTTCGCTATTGGCCTATACTTTTTATTAGACCAGTTGAGTGCCTTAGGCAGGCAAGGTAAAACAGCAACGCATCTTTGCATAGTTAAACAAATATTTTGCAACAAGTTCCAGGCCAGTCTGGGCTACAGGTCACCCTGGTTCATTAACAAAAAAGAGCTGGAGAGATGGCTCAGTGACTGAGAACATTCCCTGCTCTTGCAGAGAATCCCATATGGTGGCTCACAACCCTGTGTAATTCCAGTTCCAGGGATGGGGTGGGGTCCTGATACCCTCTTCTGGCCTCCACAGAAAATAGACAAGTTATGTGGTGCCCAGACACTCATGCAAGCAGAACACTCATGCACATGAAATATAAGTAAATCTAAAACAAAGAGAGGCAGCCACCAGCTTACAGGGACATGTTTTCTTTAATGAAATTCCAACAGGGACCAACAAAATTCTAGATTGAGTAGTCATACCAAAAACCAAAGAAAGACTCCACCCCATCGGTGGCCCCAGTGTGTCCAGCCTCCACGGGTGCCGCTGTGGGGCAGTGGCGGTGGAAACACATGCAGAGGTCCACGCAGGCTCATTAGACACTCTGCAGCAGGCGCAGCCCTTGGCGCAGGTGCTGCTGGACGGTGGGGGTGCAACCGTGACTCTGGAGAGCATCTAGTGAGTAGGAGACGCCGGTGCTGGGTCCTCCTGGCTCCCAGAGGGTGAGCAGAAAGCCCTCGCCTTCCCCACTCAGCACCAGCTGGGTTTGGGACGTCCTGAAGCTGACCTGGGAGAGAGTGACACTCAGATCAAGGTGATTAAGGCTGACCTCACGGCCTCAGTGCTGACCCTGGGGATGGGCACAGCTGCCCGAGGACTACACCGCAAGAGCTAAGACTCGAGGCCGACGGCTCCATGACATCAACAGAGAAATGGGCTCAGCTGGGGATCTCCCCGCCCCAACCACATCAGCAGGGTAACACACACACCTTTCCTCTGTTTTCTCTCTACATTCTAATTTACAATTTGTGTGTATTTGTGCGAGGGTTTGCCATGGCCCACACAGAGGTCAGATTACTACAGTCATCCTTCCACATAAGGAGGACCTGGGGATCGAACTCAGGTCATCAGGCTTGGAGGCGAGCGCTCACTTGAGCACTGAGCCATATAGCCAACCTTTAGCCAGTTTCGTTCTTTGTTTTCCTCTGACGTGGTCTCCTGTGGCTCAGGGTGGTTTCTAAGTTGCTATGTAGCCAAGGATGACCTTGAACTCCAGGGCCTCCTTACCATAGAGATTTCCTGTCTTCCCTATTATTTATTTTTCCGTATGCCCAGCACAGCTCCAGCTTCGGGTGGAGCCTCAGCAGTAACTTCAGGCCACCTCAGGTCCATCCCAGATCCTAGCTCCAGGAAAGCTCCTCTCTGGGTCCCTGCCCTCGGGCTCCACTGTGCCCAGCGACCCAGGGTTCCCTAGGGCAGTGGGGCCTGCTGTCTGGTTGGGACCGAGCATCGTCAGTTTGGGCGGAGGACACAGGATGTGACCCCTGGACCTCCGACATTTTCAGAGGTCACACAGTGACAGCCCTGCCGTTCTGGTGGCTCACCTGCAATGTCCCATTGCTAAACAGCAAGAGTAGAGCCCGGGAGTCAGCAACGACGCCCAACAGAGAGAGGTCAGGAGAGGCAGGTGTCACAGGCATGGACACAGTCCCCTCCTGTGGGGACACGCTGCGTCAGGGTCCCTTGGGGTGCACCTACCTCTCCTGTCCCTCCGCACGCCCTGGCCCTCACCTCTCGCACACGCCTCTGCATATAGCAGGCAAAGAGACGCAGGACAGCCAGCTTGGCCCGCAGTGGGCTGGGGACGTCCCTCAGGGTGAAGGTCCACAGAGTCCCTTGGTCAGGTTGATAGGACACATGGCTGGGGACCAGGGACCTGAATGAGTCTCTGTCCCGGACACCGCATGCCTGGGGTGGGGTCTTCCTCCTTCTCCCCCGACCACCACTGTGCCTACGGATAGCCCTGGCCAGTCAAGGCGCTGGGAACCTAGATGGACTCCTCACCGCCTACTACGTCAGATCCGGGCTCCTCTCCTGTCTTCCTAGGAATGGCCGCTGCCCTCCTGCCCCCCCCCCATGTAGTCACCTCTCTCACGCCAAGAACACTGTGGCAAAATGCCAGGGGCTCAGAGGCGGCCTCGGTGGCAGAGAACCCTGGAGGTTCTGGGTTCCATCCCCAACGAGAAGAGGAAAAGCAGAAATGAGAGTCATAGGCCCAGAGGACCCCGCAAGAGAAGCTGAGTTCGGATCCCAGCACCCAGGTGAGGGTGGGTACGGTGACGCAGGTCAGTGACCCAGGACCAGGACTCGGCCTGACCCGGTCTGATGTCAGCTCCTTTGTGTGTGGAGACATTGTGTTTCCCTGTCTCAAGTAGCCCAGGCTGGCCTTGAACTTGCTATGTAGCTGAGGATGACTTTGAACTCCTGATCCTCCTGCCTCCACATGCAGGTGCGGGGATGACAGATGTGCTCCACTACTCGTTCACACTCTGGTGGTGGTGAGGGGACCCTGGGCCCTGTGCATGCCACAGCCTGACCTCCATGAACATGGCTTCCCCAGTGTCACACAACAGTGTCCACGTTGTCAAAAGTCCCCTCTCCCACCTCCGTTGATTTCCGTCATGCGGAAAAGAGCACAGAACCAACCCCATCATCGCGTCACTGTGCTCTCTACGGGCAGACAGCCATTATCAAGAGAGGCCAGAGTAGAGCCTGGATCCCTGGGGATAGGGAGGAGGCCCACAGATTACCCTCCTGGGGGGCGCAGGGCCATGTGGGATCCGTCCCGAAACAGCACGCCACTGCCTCCATCCGACAGTTGGTAGCCAACACCATACTTGAGGGAATAATCCACCCACTTGGGAGCCCAGAGGACAGGCCGCTGCTCCCCTTGGGGGTCCTGTGCAGCTGAGCAAAGGGAGAAAAAGGAGCCTGGGTCAGGGGCTGGGGAGGGCTGGGCTGGGCTGGGGAGGGAGGGGTGGGCTGGGCTGGGGAGGGGTGGGCTGGGCTGGGCTGGGCTGGGGAGGGAAGGGTGGGCTGGGCTGGGGAGGGAGGGGTGGGCTGGGGCAGGGTGGGTTTTCCTGGGGTGTACTGAGGAGTGGCTGTGACTGTGTGGGGGCCGGGCTGGGGTGAGGATGCTGGGCCTGGGCTGGGACCCCTAGGCTGCCCCACTTTTTCCGTGGCTGTCCTACCCACAGTCCCTGTGTCCAAGCATAGGCGCAGTTTCCTGGTTGCCAGCTCCACCTGGAGTGCCAGGCTCCCCTTTGAGTCTGTTAAGACAGAGTCATGCACTTACACCAAAGAGGGGGTCCCCTCCCATCAGCCTGGTCCCCAACCTCATCCCTGAAAGTGTCATAACAAACCCTGATTGTCCCAGGCATTTGGTACATTCTACTGGCTGTGACCCTCATCAGGACACCCAGATTCTGTAGCCTAGGGTGAGGCTCTGCGGCTCACCCGCCAGCTCGGTCCGCCGGGTCCCGAGTGTGAGGATGTGGACTCGGCTCTTAGCGCAGAGAGGAGCCCCTTCCTGAGACAGACGGGTGTTTGGAGAGACCAGAGGTAAAATGCAGCCCCTACCCCAGACGGGGTCCCCAGAGCCCACCACCCCACTTCATGCAAAGAACAGGCTTCCTCCTCAGAGAAAACCTGTGAGTCGCAGTCACACAGAGCACTCAGTAAATGTAGCACAATAAAAATGGTGTGAACAGGGTCCCCTGGTCTCAGGATGCTAGGGTAAGGGACAGGTGGGACAGGAGCTGTGACATACTGGCCTAGAATCCCCCAGTGAGGGGCTGTGGGCGTTGCCAGGGGTGGAGCCCTGCCTAGAACCCCCCAGTGAGGGGCTGGTGCATGGCTCCAGGGGTGGCAGGGTTCATGGTCTGAGGTATCTAGAGCGCATGGATGGGAACTACAGTCTGGGTTTCAGAGAGGCTCAAAAGTTCTCCATAGCCCTCCCTCAACTACTCACCTCGCTGCTGGGCTCCACGTGGTCAGGCTCTGTCCCTTCTTCTCCAGGGCCCGAAGCCTCCTTGGAGGTAAAGGGACCTGAGGGAAGCACAGGTTTGGCGGGGGGCGATGACGATTGCTCCCCGTCCCTGCTCGCCTTGGTCATGGCCACGGAAGGACACAGCAGCTCTGAGGCGGGGAAGCCAGGAGCCGGCTACTCACAACTTGCCCGGCACTGGGTCAGCAGGAGCTGGCCCACTTTTCGGAACAGTCGGCTCAGGGGTGGCGGGAAGGCAAAAACGGGCGGGCTGTGGCAGGAATGCGGAGGCAGCCGCTCCGGAGTGAAGCCCTTGGGAGTCGGTGAGCTCGGGGTCAGTCCTGGATCTGCACGGTCCCTGGGTCCCCAGAGACCCACCCCGGGGGACGCCCCCTCACCTGAGTAAAGAAATCGTCTTCGAGTAAGTGGTCGAGGCTGGGCCGCTCGGCAGGGTCGGGTGCCAGGAGCCGCGAAATGAGGTTTCGGGCACTGGGTGACAGGTGAGTGGGCTCCGGGTAGTGGCCATCACGGATATTTTGGTACATCTCTGACAAGGGTGTCGCAGTAAAGGGTGGCGTGCCGGTCAGCACCGTGTACCTGGGCCCAGGTTGGGCAGGGCAAGAATGGGCCAGGAATTGCCTGGGACTTCAGAAAGCGTTCACGCCCTGGGTGTTTTTCAGGGACCCACACCTTCTTTATACACCTAGCCAATCCGTGCATTCTGGTTCTCTCCACGCCCCCCCCCTCCTGCCACCTTCCCTAACCCCAGGTCGCCTTACATGATGCAGCCCAGAGCCCAGATATCAGACTTGCACGAGTGTCCATGCCGGGACACCACCTCAGGAGCCTGGAAACTCGGAGTCCCGCAGAGCACCCTGGGAGGGGGATCGTGGGAGGTTCGGAACGGCCAGGACTCCCCGGCCCCACTCGGGACCGCACCAACTCCTCACCTGTGGCAGTGACCGGCAGGCCCCACCCGGGCCGCCAGTCCCAGGTCTCCGATCTTCACCTCCATGTCCTGGCTAAGGAAGAAGTTGCCTGCAGGTGAGGAGGGGCGTGGCATGAGGACCCGTGCAGCCCCCGACCCCCCCCCCCGCGACCCTTCCCCATGCTTACTGGGCTTCAGGTCCCTGTGCACGATGCGATGTTGGTGCAGGTAGCGCAGGCCGCTGACCACACCCCGAAGGTAGTAGCGCACCTCAGGCTCCGTGAGGGTGCGGCGCGCTTTCAGCACGTGGGCCAGGGACTGCAGGGGGACCTGGCACGCGTTAGATGGCTGTGCGCTCTGGGTTCACGTTGCGCACGGGGACCCCACGCTGCCAGGGAGAGCAAGGCTGAGGACGTGTGTGCCCAAGTGGGTGCAGGAGGTCGTGTGTGGGAGCAGGGACACCGGAGGGTGCGAGCACACAGACAGGCGGGACAGAGAAGGGGCTGCCTGGCTCTGACCCAAGGCTCACGGCAGTCACCCCTCAAGCGACAGAACCCGCGCCTAAGCTCGCCCGCCGAGTGGCCCCGCCCTACACCAGGCCCGCCCCGCGGCCCGCCCTCCGAGTGGCCCCGCCCCGCGCCGAGACCCGCCCTCCGAGTGGCCCCGCCCCGCGGCCCGCCCTCCGAGTGGCCCCGCCCCGCGCCGAGACCCGCCCGCCGAGTGGCCCCGCGCCGAGACCCGCCCTCCGAGTGGCCCCGCCCTACACCAGGCCCGCCCCCGAGTGGCCCCGCCCCGCCCCGCGGCCCCGCCACCTGGCGGCTGCAGTACTCCAGCACCATGTACACGTGGTCGCGGTCCGCGAAGTGCCCGTGGAAGGCCACGATGTTGCGGTGGCGCAGGCGGCTGTGCAGGGCGATTTCACGCTCCACCTGTGTCCCCACGAGAGCCCCTCAGCTGCTGTGCAGGCAGCGGGTCCCAGGGTAGCCCAGGGGCAGGCGGGCGGGGTGGCTCACCTTCCCGCGCAGGCGCAGCCGCCCCGCCCCGCCCCTCGGCACCACCTTGAGGGCGAACACCGCGCTGGTGGACATGTCCGTGAGCTTGTAGCAGCGGCTGAAGGCGCCCTGCGGAGGGCAGGAGGCAGGGTGTGCACAGAGGGCCACGCCCAGGGGCAGGTCTGCGACCCCCTCAGCCAAGACACCGCAGCTGTCACACCTGACACCAGTCACCCACTATAGAGATGGGACCCATGGCCCTTGCCAAAGCAGGAGCTCGTGATACCCAGAAACACAGCACCCGCACACAGCAACCACACACACAGCACCCAGACACACCCCCTCCAAGCACTTCCGCACACACCTACAAACAGCACCCCCGCTTGGCACACACACACACAACATCCGCACACAGCACCCATATACAAAACGCCTACACACACCCCAGCCAAACACCCCCCACAGTACTTCCACACACAGACACAGACACACACACACAGATACAGAACCCACACACAAACACACACACAGACACACACAGAACCCACACACAAACACACACACAGCACCCACACTTGGCACACACATACACACACAGAGACACACAGCACTTCCACACACAGACACACACCCATACAAAATATCTGCACACACAGCTTACGCGCACCATCCAGAAACATGACCCAACATTTCACACTCGAAGGCCCTCAGACACAGAACACAGCACCCAGGCACACCCTGATACACAACCTCTGGACACATGGCTCGACAGACCCCCAGACTCACGGAGTCCAAGGGGGCAGTCCCCAGACGCAGCCAGGTAGGAGCTGGATGAGGGCGCGGGCAGCGCCGTCACTGCACCCAGAGGACGCTCGGTGCCGGGCTAATGCGGGCGACACACGCCCCGCGCACGCCCCGCGCAACCGGCAGACAGCGCACCAAGCGCGGTTCCCGCCTCTCCATCCACCCCGCAGCCCGGAGCCCAAGCCCAGGACACCGGGCGGGAGCGCCAGGCTTCGTGCGCGCATTGCCGCCCTGCCCAAGACCCCCGGCTCCCCTTCCCGCGTGCTGACTCGCGTGTGTGTGAGCGCGCGCGGGATCCCCCACCTTGCCGATCAGCTTCCCGCGCCGGTACACGCGCCCCGAGCCCGGGTCGTGCAGAAAGGCGGCCACCAGCTGGCGACTCCGCCGCCGCCGCTGTGACCGGGACTCCATCTGCGCGGGGTGGGCCCGGGCGCGCAGCGGCAGCGGGGACTGCGTAGCCCGGTGCCGCCCGGTGCCACCCGTGGCGTCGCCGCTCTGGGCCCCGCCGACAGTAGATGCGGGTCTTATTGGAGAGTGGGGGCGGGGCGGGGCGGGGCCCGGACGCCCGTGGGACCCTGCCAGAGCCCGGGTGGAGTGGCGGGAGCTCTGGCCCCAACCCGGAGTCAGGCTCAGTCCTACCGCCCTCCGGCCCCTGCGCCTCCTGGGACCTGTTGACAGGGTCGGGTTCGCCCACCGGGGAAACCGGAGCCCAGTGGACTCGCCAGTTCCTTCGCAGAGAGGCCGGCCCCGGAGTCTGGGGTTCATCGGAGACCAAGTGCATCCGGCTGGGTCCTCCCTACCGGAGCGACCTGTGGGGCTTCATCAACTTGGGCACTGGGAAGCCGCAGCAGGGTTTAGAGGGAGGGCAGCCGAGGGAGGTTTGACGACCTAGGGACCAGAGAAGCAGGGCTGGAAGGCTACGGGCGACAGGGCAACCAGGATGAGGGGCAGATGGCGAGCATGAGTGAGACGCTGGGCTGGCTCTGGTGGCCAAATGAGAACTAGCCCTTAAGACGTAGGCGGCCGCTGGGACGGGAAGAAGAGATGCCGGGGGACTTTAGAGGACCTCAGGCTACCTCTCACCCGAGCCCACCCTTCGCCTCCCACCCCCACCCCACCCACGTGCTGCTGCGTGAGGTCATTTCTGCGCCGCAGGGATCTGGGCCCCTGGCCCCGCCTCCGTGTGCCAGGTGGGAGTCCCCTCACTCACCAAGCCAGGCAGGCACAGGGCAGGGTGTGAGCCCCGCCATCTGCCTCTAGTATTAATCCCCGAATGTTACATAACACAATAAACGGGGAGGGATTAGCCTGACTCCGGGCGGTTGGATTCAGGCTATGGAATTTTCCAGAGCCAGAATTTGGAATCTAGCCTGGCCCATGCCACTGAGGGGGGACAAGAAGCACCCCTTGAGTGCTCACGGGTTAGTGTCCCCCTGGGTGAGTTCAGGGGCGAGCCCCCGGTATCTTGTGGAATAAGGCTGTTGCAAGTTCCTTGCTGGTGTCTCCTTGGCTACTGGGGTTAGGGTCCCCGGTTGCTCAGGGACCAGACAGCTGCAGCCAGCGAGCCCAGGACCCCTGATAACTGGAAGCTGATGCGGGTGGCGGTGGACAGGGGTGGAGCCTGCTCTGTCACACACCCCTCTCTGTGTTGGATCACTGTGGGCTGACCGCCTACTGTGTTTGCTAAGCATCTTTGAGTTGGCTGAGTACTTCCTGTGTGCTCCCAGAGAGCCCCAGCCCAGTCCCTGTGCGTGTGTTTAAGAAGCTACAAGGAGGCCGGGCGGTAGTGGCGCAGCCTTTAGTCCCAGCACCCAGGAGGCAGAGGCAGGCGGATCTCTGTGAGTTCGAGGGCAGCCTGGTCTACACAGCGAGTTCCAGGACAGCCTCCAAAGCCACAGAGAAAACCTGCCTCGAAAAACCAAAAAAAATAAAATAAAATAAAGGAGAAGCTCCATGGAGGAAATGTTTGGGGGGTCTTCGAGGCCTCTGCAGGTGCAAACACTTGTCTGGGGAGCCTGCCAACAGGAGCTTGATCCCAAGGATGCACAGTGAAAAGCAAGAACTGACTCCCACAAGGTGTCCTGTGCCACGCCCACACGCGTGCTGGGCCACACCCGTGTCCTCACTCACACCCAGCGGTAACAATGGCAAAGGCTCTGTGGGCTGCAAGCCGAGATGCCAAGGTTTTTTTCTGGGATCCGCTCCCTAAGTTAGGGCCACTCAAACCCCAGGTGGCAGGCAAGGAGACTCGTGCAAGCTCAGGGTCTCCCCGCAGGGCTTTAAGGGGGGTGGGCCCTGAATATCTGGCAGCCATATTTTGGTCCCCTGATTTCCAGCCCCAGGGAGCAGACACAGGCATTTGGGTGGGTGGCTGAGTCCCCAGAATACAGAAACGTCCTGGAGCAGAAGAAACGGAGTTCCTGGCCCAGAGCCCTACAGTGTGTGCATCAGCTGATATCTCTGTCTCTCTCTCTCTCCTTCTCTCTCTCTCTCTCCCTCTCTCTCCCCCTCTCTGTCTCTGTCTCTGTCTCTCTCCCTCTCTCTTTCTCTCTCTGTCTCTCTATCTCTCCCTCTCCCTCCCTCAGTCCCTCCCTCTTCCTCTCTCTCCCTCTCTCTCTCCCTCCCTCTGTCTCTCTCTCTGTCTCTGTCTGTCCCTCTCCCTCTCTCTCCTGACTGCTCCTGGGGTGTCTGTGGTTGAGCTTGCACCTGGGAGCTGGGTGGCCTCCCGTCAGCCTGCGCCCCGCTGAGGAGGGAGGGACACCCTACTCCCCGGAGCCCCTGCCCACTCTGGCCTGGTCCAAGCCACTCTTGGCTCTCCTGAGAGACCCCTGGCAACATTAGGAGATGGAGGGGGCATAGGATGGGTTTGGGGTCTCCTTTGGGGGTGGTGAAAACGTCTAAGTAAAATATACCCCAGGACACTGTGCAGTGGGCTTCGAAGATGTGACTGGCACAGCGTGTGCTTAGTGCAGCTTACAAGGCTAGAAGGCTGTGATGCCAGCTGTTCAGGGCCTCAGGATTGAGTTCGGGCTAGCTTTGGTAACAGAGTGAGTTCAAGAGGCAACCTGTGCTAGCTGAGACCCTGTCTCAAAAACTCAAAGGAGCCAGGTGGTGGTGTACACCTTTAATCCCAGCACTCGGGAGGCAGAGGCAGGCAAATTTCTGTGAGTTCAAGGCCAGCCTGGGCTACAGAGTGAATTCCAGGACACCCTTGGATACTCAGAGAAACCCTGTCTGAAAAAAAAACAAAAACTCACCAGCAAAAAAAACCAAAAAAAACGTACAGCAGTCAGAAGGAAGAGACAGCCAGTGCCCAGGGATGCATGACAGATATTCCCGCACTGGAATATCATACAGCTCCGAAGAGGGGTGAGGTTCTGGAACCCACAGCCTGGAGGGTCCATAGGGACATGGTTCTCAGTGAGAGGCCCAGATAAAAAAGGTCACACAGTGTGGAGCTCCAGGACAGGAAATGGCAAGAGACAACAGGCCGATCCAGAGACAGTAAGTGTGCTTGTGGGTGCTGGAGAGTTCGTGTTGCTTGGCAACAGAGCTTCAGCACAGGGAAATGGAAAGTTCTGGAGATGGATGGTAGGGACAGTTGCATGTGAACGAGCCATGCAGTAAGAAGACAGAGACGCCCATGTAGCTCAGGCTAGCCTTGAACTCCTGCTTCAGCCTCCTGGGTTCTAGATGACAGGCATACACTGTGACACCTGGGAAAAACTGGCCAGCTTATGCCAGACGTCGCCACTGAGCCCCGCGGCCCACGGTCTTAGGCAAGCACCTCAGACTGAACGCACTGCACCCAGGCCCGGCTCTGCTTACTTCTGTCTCTGTGCTTTTGCTGAACTGAGATAACCCTTCGGACTCAGCAGATTGCTCTGGAGAGGTTTTAGAAAGCGTTGCTCAAAATGCCTGCTGCAGGTGAAGGGGGGCGGCCGCTGCCCGCTACTGAGACTCCCTGGAGACTCTTGGGTTTGTGCGTGGATCCTCCAGGTGGCCCCGGCCTCCCAACCACATGACCAAGAAACAGCATCTCGTCCCTATCTGGGCTCCACGTGGCTGCACCCGTGAGCCCTCAGCCACTCACAAAATGTCCCCAGAGACTTGGAGTCCCAAGCAGGAGAGCAGTGATTGTCCTGAGCGTTCCTAACACCCCGGTTCTGGGCAAAGTGACCCAGCCTGTGTGAGAGGGACACCCAATGTGCTGACTGCCCAGGAAGGGGCAGTGGGAATGGGCTGACCCCATCCACCTCTCTGAGCCTCTCAAATTCAGAGCCTGAAGCAAGGGCAGAGCCCATAGCTGAACCAGGTGGAAGTTGCTTGTCCTCAGGGCTACTGAGGCTAGAACCCAACTGGGGACTCAGAACTGGGAGGCTTTCACAGCCCAACTCTGAGCCCATGCCCACTGGCCAGCGAGCCAGGGTGTCAACTGTCCACTCCAGAGCCACCAGAGAGCTCATGAAGGTCTCCTTGCTGTGGTAGCCAGAGTTTGGTTACTCCAGGCTTTCTGTAACTTCTCACGCCCATACCCAGCCTATCCTACCCCAGGGCCTAGGCACACACCTCCACAGAACACCATCACCACGAATCTTTCCAGGACAACTCAGTATCCAACAGGGATGTGGACACTGTGCCCCACCCACACACTGGAGTATCACACAGCCACAAACAGGCGTGAGGCTCTCTGAGCACTGCTGCAGCTGGAGAATCCAGGCCACAAGTCCCCCAGCTGGAGAGACAGCTTTTCGGCTAGGAGCACTGACTGCCCTTCCAGAGGACCTGGGTTCAATTCCCATGTGGCAGCTCTGTCTGACCCAGCTGCAGGATCCAACAGCCTCACAGAGACACACATGCAGGCAAAACACTGATGCACATAAAAAACAAGATGGAAAAATTAAAAGAAAAGCTGGGCGTTGGTGGTGCACGCCTTTAATTCCAGCACTCGGGAGGCAGAGGCAGGCGGATCTCTGTGAGTTCGAGACCAGCCTGGACTACCAAGCGAGTTCCAGGACAGCCTCCAAAGCCACAGAGAAACCCTGTCTCGAAAACCCCCCCAAAAAAATTAAAAGAAAAATAAAGTAAAATTTGAAGGAAAAAAAGAGAATGATTCCCTATTGCTGAATGGGAATGATTCCCTATTGCTGAATGGGTCTGCTCTGACCTTTTCTCTGTTTTTACATTTCTAGTTGTTGAATTTTTATTTTATTTTTAACTCTGTGTATATCTGGGTACGGGTGCGTGCGTGTGCTTGCAGTCCCCTACCCCGATTCCCCCAGAGCTGCCAAACACGGGTATTGGGCCTGAACTTGGCAGAAGCAAACTCTGCGCTATCTCGTCAATCGCTGTTCTCTCTGTTCTTGAGACAGGGTTTCCCCGTGTAGTCCTGGCTGTCCTGGACCTCGCTCTGTAGCCCAGGCTGGCCTCAACTCACAGAGATCCACCTGCCTCTGCCTCCCGAGTGCTGGGAATTGAGGGGCAGGCCCTGAAGTTTCACCTGCCCCTTGTCCCCAAGTGGTTGTACCTGCAGCTTCCAGGTCTCATCGGTCCCTGGTCCCTGAGCTGTCCCTGATCCCCTGCCTCCCCGAGTTGTCCATGTCCCTGCTGAGAGACTCAGTGTCCTCAGGGGATCTGTGTCCTTGGTGCCACCGACAGGCAGGTGAGACTCCTGCGGCACATCCTTCCTCCTGCCGGACATGGCATTGACCTCCAAGTGGGGACATTGATCAACTCGCTGAGCAGGGTGCTGTGTGGACATCGGAACTGGCCAGGTTTCTGCAGGAGTGATCTGTTTTTGTCTGTGTGGGTCTTTTTGCTAATGGCAGGGAAAGAGCTGAGTGTGTAGAGACTGGGGGGGGGGCATGGCAGTAGCACATACCTGACATCCCAAAACTCAGGAATGGAGTCATGAGGATTTGGAGTTTGGGGTCAAGGTCATCCTGCACTACAGAAAGAGCTCAAGCCCAGTCTAGGCTATTCAAAACCCTGTTTCAAAACAACGCATGGGATCCACAGCTATAACCCTAGAGATGGGGAGTTGGAGATGGAAGGGTGCTTCCTGACCAGCCAGCCTAGGTGAATCAGTGAGTTCCAGGGAGATAGAGGGGGGGGGGAGGGAGGGAGAGAGGGAGGGAGGGAGAGAGAGAGGGAGAGAGAGAGAGACACAGGGGGACAGCAATTGAGGAAGATGCCTGCAGCCCACCCCTGGGCTCCACACACATGCCACACACAAGCCACCCGAACCCAATGTTGCCAAAGCAGAAAAACAGTTGAGGCATCCGGCTTCAGGTCATGCTGGATCCAGGAACTCCAGCTTCTCAGAACCTGCTTCTCCTTCCCTGCCAGTGACACTCTTCCGAGCACAGTGCCTACTGTAGGCAGGGGCTGGAGAGCAGAGAGCCTGCTGTATACCACCCCCACAAGAGAGAATGCCTATAGTATATGTGCGCCATGACGGGCACAGTGCCTGCTGTATGCACATTCTTTAAAACATAGTGCTTCCTGTACACACGTATCATGAAGGACATGGTGCCTGATGTATACCTCCTCTTCAGCGCCTGCTGTATGCACCCCCTAGAGTATAGTTCCTATGCCACATTTCCCCTGCAAATCAGAATCTGCTGTATGAGCTCCCTTCCCCCACACCGTCCTCATCTTTGCGTCGTTGAGGCCCCTCCCTCCCACACCAGGACTTCAGGACTGTCCTTTATCTTTGTGCTGACCCCGGCTAGAACCACCCTCTCTCCCTGGCCCCTGTTCAGCGGGGTCCCTTCTGACACTCCGTGCTAGGCTTTAAAGCTGTCCTCCAGTGGGACGACGTTCATCACAGGTTGGAGTGAGGGCGCAGGGTGGCCCCCGCCCCCCCCCGCTGGGACTGGCTGCTTTGCCCACAGCTGTGTGCACACAGGGCCTGCAAAATGACACGGAGTGGTTATACTCTGCGATGTTTCCAATGGCTGCCCCTTGCTGGGCCCTGAAGCAGGCATGTGCATCTGTGCCCTGCCTGCAGCGAACTGCAGGCAGTCTGCTTTTCAGGGACTGAGTGTTGGAGACACTGCGTCCTGCAGGGAAAGCGCGCCAGACTGGGGACAGCCAGGTGGGCTTCTCTAGAGGTGGCAAGTTCAGCGCCCAGGAACAGCAAGGTCCACTACCGCAGTGTCACTGATTTCAACCCGGCTGCCAGGGGATGCCATCCAGAAGGAGATGGTAGGAGCCTCGGAGGATCCAAAAGAAGCTGGCTGGGTATCGGGGTTGGGGAAACTGAGGCGGAGGACTTGAGGCCAGAACCCGGCGAGGGAAGCTGCACTGGCGGCGGGCCTGGAGGGCGGGCCTGGGTGGAGCATCGGTGACGGCAGCGCTGGGGAATGTGTGGCAGGGAGGGTCCCTCCGCCCCCAGCGGGCATGCGGGGCCTCGTGAGGGGATGCTGGGGACCCAGGTGGGGAGTCTGGTTATAGAAGGGAGATGGGGACCAGGGTGGGGAGGACTGATTAGGGGAGATGGGGACTAGGGTGGGGAAATCTAATTGGGGGCGATGGGTACCGAATTGGGGGTCCCTGGGATGGACAGCTGGGACAGGTCGAGGAGCCTGGGATGAGCGGGTGATGGGGACGGGGGTTGGTGGTGGAGAGTCTGGTTGCGGGGTGACGCGGACCAGGACGAGGTACTCAGGGTGGGAGGCGCCCTGGTCCGCACTAGCCCACTCCAAGCCCCAGTTCCATACGCATTCCCTGGCCCTGAGTGCGGTGCGCGGAATAGCACCCCCAGCGGCATCCCAGCTGGATTTCCCAACGTCAATGGCACCCTGGATACCAGCACCAACGTTGGGCCACGACGCTGCCCGCGCAGTCGGTCAGTCCCCTGCCTCAGCTCCATGCCCAACGCGTGCACCCTCTTCCCGCCGCACGAGGGCGCCCCGGGCCTGCGCCCTCGGTGACCCCAGCTTGGGCGCGCCTGGGAGGCCCGGGTGGGAGGGACCGACTGAGTTCCCAGTCCCGCACCTCGGGGCCCCGCCGCTTCCGCCAGTCCCTGGGGCGTCCCAGGGAAGCAGGACGCCTTGCCTTGGGCTCTGAGCAGCGGTAAGTCCCTCTTCTCATCCTGCCACTGGCCCGGCTGGCGTGACCACAATGTGATTGGCTCCTTTCCCTCCCTGGAGCGAAGGCAGCGTTCTCTAGGATGGTGGTGAGTTTGGAGGTCGCACTTCCTCCGGGGTGGAACTGAGGCCCTGAGGGCTGCCTTGCCCGGTGTTTCCTACGTCAGTGCAGGAGAGGGGCGCACTGCTCCGGAGAGGGCATTGACAGGCGTGGGTAGGAGGCCCCCCACGAAGGGGGTGTGGGACTGCCAAGTTCCCTCGCCTCTCTCTTCTTTCCCGGGCCAGCCCAGCCTCTGGGGCCTCAGAGGGAGGGCTCCCGGTGGGCGGCGAGAAGCAACTCCCTAGAGGTTCCAACTTCTACAGCCACCTCGGTCCCCGAGTGCTCTAAAGGGTGGGATGACAACATCAGAGTGGCTGACAACCGGGGAGACCCGGCCTTCCCCTTTATCAGGTACCTGGGCCCTGCGGGCTGCGGGACTTTTGAGATCCTGTGTGCCCTTCAGAGCGTCTGGCCCCGGCCCCAGAAGGGACTCACGGGGCCTTGGTTCCCTTCCCTCTTGGCTTGTCCTGCCAGGCCCGGATCACGAGGAGGGCGTGGGCTGAGAATGACTTCATCCTGTCCATGTAGATGGGGAAACTGAGGCCTCTACCCAACCCTACCCTGCCCCTATCTCTGCAGACCCGCTGGGCACCGCAGCCCACACCCCTGGCAGATGAAACCAGGACGCACATGCTGGAAGGGGCCAGGTCAGGTTAGCCCGCCTCACCACATGGAGATCCCTCAGGCTTTGGGGTGTCTGGGAGCAGAGGGACCCCCAGAGGCTGGGGCACAGCTGGGAGGGTGACACCCATTGTATCTCGAGTTTCTGAATGAACCTGTGCTGGCCGTTCCCTCTACAGGGCCTGGGAGACTCCTGGACACTGCGCACACTAGGACACGGAGGCCCGAGGAACGGAATGGTTGGTTCCTGGCCACCCAGGAAGGCGTATGGAAGGGGTGGATAAACTTGCAGGCACCTAAACACTTGTCCTTAAAGGGTTCCTCCTGTTGTCGGCATTAGATACCTACTGTGTGCATTAGAATCCCGTTGTCGGCATTAGATACCTACTGTGTGCATTAGAAAGGAACATGACCAATGATAGTAGATTAAGCTGAGTGTGTGGCAGCCAAGGCCTGTTAGTCATGACCCAGGAAGTGCTGAGGCAGGAGGATTTTCCAGAATCTGGGCCTAACCTGAGTTACCAGAGCAAGACTGTCTCAAAGGAGGAAGAGGGGGAGGGGGAGGAGAAGCCAGGTCCTAGGGCAAGCACTTAGTGTCTATAGTCCCAGAGCTAGAAGGGGAGGAAGGAAATGAGTCCAAGGTCATCCATCCTCAGCTGCCCAGGCAATTTTTTTTTTTTTTGGTTTTTCGAGACGGGGTTTCTCTGTATTGTTTTGGAGGCTGTCCTGGAATCGGCTCTGTAGACCAGGCTGGCCTCGAACTCATAGATATCCACCTGCCTCTGCCTCCCAAGTGCTGGGATTAAAGGCGTGCGCCACCAATGCCCGGCTACCCAGGCAATTTAAGGCCAGTTTGAGCTACAAGACTGTGTCTCAAAAAAACAACAACAACAAAAAATTAAAAATAAATAAGTAACCCAGGCATGGTGGTGCACGCCTTTATCCCAGCACCTGGGAGGCTGAAGGAGGTGGATTTCAGTGAGTTGGAGGCCAGCCTGGTCTACATAGAAAGTTCCAGATCAGCCTGGGCTACACATCTCAAATAAACGAACAAGATGCTGGAGAGATGATCAGGGTTCAGTATCTCATCTCACCCTTTAAGAGAACCCATGTTCGGTTCCCAGCACCGCGTTAGACTGCTCACAACAGTAGCCCGGCTCAGCTCGAGGTGGGGTTGACGATTCTGCAACCTCAGGCGCTGCACTCTAAGTAGAAATAAATTCTCTGTTCTGTTTTTTGAGACAGGGTTTTCCTGTGTAGCCCTGACCTGGAACTCACTCTGTAGCCCAGGCTGGCCTCTGCCTCCCGAGTGCTGGGATGAAAGATATGGACCACCACCGCCTGGCTATAAAATTAACTTTTAAATAAGTAACAACAGATACTAACCCCCACTGAGTGCCTGACCTGAGCCAATAACTCCCGCACAAGGCTTCCCGGAAGGGGCGGGGTTGCCGTTACTTTATTTCTTTTTAGAGACAAGAGGGCACAGAGAGGTTTAGTCGCCATCGGAGATCACCCAGCCAGCCAGGGCTGAGATGGCAATCCACCCTGGTCCTGCTGGTCACTGCCCCTTGGGACTCCTGTGCTCCCTCAGACCCCGCCTCTTCCGGGACCTTCTGCTCTTGCAGTGGACCCTCCTGAGCTGTCCTTTGGGGGGCACTGCTCAGGTAAGGGGGTGAAGGATCCCAGGAAGCACGTAGTAGCGTGGGTGCGGCGGGGGACCCCACTCTCCCCCGGGCTGACTCTCCTCTCTGCCCTCAAGTAGGGTCCGGGGGAATGGACGCCCTGGGGGTCTTGGAGCCGATGTTCCAGCTCCTGCGGCCGGGGCGTCTCGGTGCGCAGCCGCCGTTGCGTCCAGTAAGCCGGGAGCCCCTCCCTCCGCCGCGGGCCGGGCCGCGCCCTCTGCTTGCCCACACACGCAGGGTGCCCTTTAATCCCGGGAGCCAGCTGGAATGCGGGTGGGGCCGGTGGGGGCGGAGGGTGGCCCGGCGGGTGATGGGAAGGGGTCCCTGAGGCAGGGGAGCCCTGCTCCGCTCCAAGCTCCCTGTTTCTTGCAGACTTCCCGGGGAGGAGCCTTGCTGGGGGGGCAGCCGCGAATACCGCGTGTGCCAGCAGCCGGTAAGGCCTAGGGCCCTCCTCTTGCCCTTTCAGGCCCACCCCAAAGACAGCCGCTTGGCCTTTATCGACCCATCTGTGTCCTCTCCCAGGACTGCCCCCCAGGGACAATACCCTTCCGAGACTTACAGTGTGCTCTCTACAATGGCCACCCTGTCCTGGGCACCCAGAAGACCTATCAATGGGTGCCCTTCCATGGGGGTGAGTAAACTGACCTCCTGGGGTTAAAAAGAGAAGAACTTTGAAAGGAGTTAAGAAATAGCCCGAGGGGCAGTCGTTGGAATGGGGTTTTGAAGCATCTGTAGGAGCTGGTGAAGGAAGAAAGTGGTCCCTCTTGCCCAGGGTCAAACTGCAGGCTGAGGATTGACTTAGAGTTTTATCCAGAGGCCAACAGTTTTCAAGCTGATCCCACTAACGGGAAATGTTGTCGCACGGAGCTGAAAATAGCAGCTTATATAACTGGGTGCCCCGGGCAGCACGCCTCCAGATTGAAGGGAGACAGGCAGCTCCGGCCTCTGGCGTGGTGGAGACAGACAAGAGCAGCCTAAAACGGAGAACCCCGCAGCAACTCCTGGGACTTCCTTGCAATCCCACCCCCACAGCGTGGACTAGGTCGGCCCGCCCCCCCCCCCGCAGGGACTGCTGCCAGCCAGCCTGCGGGTCTCATCTGACAGGGAGGGAAACTGAGGTACCCTGCAGGCCTGTTGTACAGCCAAGCTCCGGGGCAGTTTTCTAATGCCTGGATGGGAAGGGGATGGAGGTGTGGCCCGGGAGGGGCAGGGCTAGGAGGAACGGAGCAATGGAGGCTTGGGGTGTAGGAAAATGTATGGCCGCACGCCTTTAACCCCAGCACTGGGAGGCAGAGGCGGGCGGATCTCTGTGAGTTCCGGGCCAGCCTGGGCTACAGAGCGAGTCGTAGTACAGGACCCTGTCCCAAAAGAACGAAAAGTGCACGGCCTGGAGAGGGCGGTGGAGGCGGGAGGAGGGACGCTGCAGGTGAGGGGTTTAGCCTGGGGGAGCTACGACGAGCTGGCTTAGGGACTGGCGCGGGATGGAGGCCCCGGGCTCACACGGCCCTCCCGCCCTCAGCACCCAACCTGTGTGACCTCAACTGCCTGGCTGAGGGCCACGCCTTCTACCACAGCTTCGGCCGCGCGCTGGACGGCACCCCCTGCGCCCCGGGGGCCCAGGGCCTCTGCGTAGCCGGCCGCTGTCTGGTGAGGCCCCATTGGCCCCGCCCCACCACGCTCATTTCCCTGCAGACCCCGCCCCAGGCTGCCTCCAGCCAATTACACAAGTCCCCGCCCCTAAACAGCCTGCCCATCATCCAGGTCCGGGCCCGAAGCCCCTCTTTCCGACGCCTTCGAGGCCCCGCCCATTTGGCTCTAGGTTCCACCCACCCTGTATTCACACGCTCATGGCTCCTCCCACAGCCTTTCCTGCCTCCCTTCAGGCCCCGCCCTACTGTTCAGTCCCCGCCCACCATCCTGGCCCCGCCCACCGGACCCTGCCCTCCTTGCTTAGCCCTCGCTAGGTCTCCCCGGGGCTCTGTCTCCAGCCCCGCCTCTTTGCCCGGGGCCCCGCCCGTCCTGACCCAGTGTCTCCCGCAGAGTGCCGGCTGCGACGGGCTGCTGGGCTCCGGCGCCCTCGAGGACCGCTGCGGCCTGTGCGGTGGCGCCAACGACTCGTGCCTATTCGTGCAGCGCGTGTTCCGCGACGCCGGTGACTGCCCCGCCCCGCCTCTGCATGCGCTTGAGGAGTGGCGTGGAGAGGGTGTCCCTTTAACAAGGCGGGCTCCCGGGAGCCGAGACTCTGGCTGATTGGACACGCCGAGGCCCGCTGCCCCTGGCGGAGCAGCCCACCCCTCCCCGCCTCTCCTATCCTTCCCTGTGCACTCTCTCGCCACTGCGAGCCCCGGAACATCCCCCCCCCCGTGCACCCCTGCCCAGCGTACCCCAGAGCACCCAGTGCGTCCCAGCGCATCCCGCTACTGCGCACCCATGCGCACACCGGCGCGTCCCAGAAAATCCTGCCGCGCTACACCCCAACCTTCCGCCTGCCCCAGGTGCCTTCGCCGGCTACTGGAACGTGACTCTGATCCCCGAGGGCGCCAGGCACATTCGCGTGGCCCAGCACAGCCGTAACCACCTGGGTACCGCGGGGCATCTGGGGGAAACTGAGGCTGGGTGTGGGGGGCAGGCGGTTCCCGTGAGCGCAGGCTGACTGGTTCCTTGCAGCGCTGGTGGCCCGCGACGGCCGCTACGTGCTCAACGGCGACGGGGTGCTCAGTCCGCCTGGTACCTACGAGGCGGCGGGTACCCGCGTGGTCTACACCCGGGGCGCGGGCCCCGAAGAGACTCTGCAGGCGACCGGGCCCACCTCCCAGGAGCTGTTGTTGCAGGTGGGCGGGAGTGGACAGCTTGAGGCGGGAGCCGGGAACGCAGGCGGGACGCCGGGGTCAGTTAGAGGGGAGGCAGGGGCCGGAGGGGGGAGGCTGGGTCAGCAGCTCGAGTGCCCTCCGGCTCCAGGTGCTGCTGCGGGAGCCCAACCCAGGCGTGCACTTCGAGTTCTGGCTGCCCCGGGAGCGCTATGGCCCCTTCCAGGCGCAGGCGCAGGCCCTGGGCTGGCCCCTGCGACAACCTCAGCCTCGGGAGGTGGAGTCTCAGCCCGCAGAGACCCCTGTGGTCCCCGAGGGCATCGCTGCCCGGGTTGCATCCCTGGTACCAGGTGAGGAAGGAACGTCTGGGCCGGGGGTGGGGATGGGGGGGGGAGTCAGGCAGGTGGCAAGGCCGGTGTCACTCACCACACCCCACCCCGTAGACTCCTGTGGGCCATGCCCTGACAGCCGGGGTCGCGCACACCGGCTTCTGCACTACTGCGGCAGCGACTTTGGTGAGACCCCTGGCCTTTGGTCCCTTCCACTAAGCCCAATGGTCCCTATCGCCTCCTGGATAGTTGCTCCGACCGTCTCCGTTGACATCAACGGACTCGACGGCCTGAGGACCTCCTGACCCCCTGCTCCCTTTGTGCAGTGTTCCAGGCCCGCGTGCTGGGCCGCCACCGCCAGGGCCAGGAGACTCGCTATGAGGTGCGGGTCCTGCTCATCTACAAACACCGCTCACCGCTGCGCACTCGAGAGTATGTGTGGGCACCAGGCCACTGTCCCTGCCCATCACTGGCCCCCCACCGAGAGTACCTGTTGGCCGCCAGGAGACTGGTCAGCCGTGATGGCACACAGGACCGGCTACTGCTGCCCCACGCTGGTTATGCTCGGCTCTGGAGTCCTGCAGAGGACAGCCGAGTTCGTCTGGCTGCTCGGCGCTGTTCAGTCTAAACCCCCAGAGGTTGGAGCCTCCCCCGGCTCTTGTTCTGCTGTGTGACTCAGGAAGATCTCCTGCCAGGATATTTTGAGACAGGGTCTCACTGTGTATGTAACCTTGGCTGGCCTGGAACTTGCTGCATAGACCAGGCTGACCTTGACGTCACAGAGATCTGCCCGCCTCTGTCTCTCGAGTGCTGGGACTAAAGACGTGTGCTGTATCTGAGAACTTTAAGGAACTTCAAGATCCTGGCTGCCTTTCCACCAAACGACTTTGGTCCATCCCTTTTTAAACTATTTAAATTTTAATGAATTCAGTTCAGCTTCTGAAGAGAATGGGTGTCTGTCCTAAAGAACACCTGAGTGGCTAGAGCCTGTCCACAGTGGCATCTGGGTCTGGGATCCAGAGGCCAGTCAGCCTTGTCCCTGCGTCTCCACAAGAGCCCCGCTGGCCTCTGACGGCAGCTGCACGCTCCGGGGCCGAGCAGTGCTCAGTCTTCAGAACCCCCAGCTCTGCCTGTGGGCTCTTAGTTCCCCATGAATACTTACTGAGCGCTGACTGTGTGTGGGAGACCCAGGAAGCTGTTATGGGATAAGCAGGGGTCACTTTGCTTAATGGGGCTTTCTTTATGTGGTAGTTTTTCATGGCGTGGGGCCGGGTGCTGACAGCACCAAGAATCTCGAATTTGTGGTGTCCTAGCGCCCCCCGGTGGCTGATCCATGCATTGCCAGGCTGGGAGGTGGTTGGCAGGGGCAAACTTCAGCAGGGAGACCTCACACCCACCTATAATGGCTGCCTAAGGTGACACTGGAGACCAGGACAGGGTCGTCTCTGGCCGGGTCCCGGTGCTGAGCCCAGCGCGCATCACAGAGCGAATAACCCAGAAGTAGCATAGGTGGCTGGTCGTAGGATGTTCCCCGGGACACTGCAGCAGCGTTGCCCAGCCTGCCTATTCCAATGACAGACAGGTCGCCACACCCACAAATGCTGTTCATTTCAAATTCGACTCTTTGTGGTAACCAATAGAGGGGGGATGTTTTACAACACAGAGTCATTAGTAAATGGAAATTAAAACCGTAGGAAGCCGGGCGGTGGTGGCGCAGGCCTTTAATCCCAGCACTCAGGAGGCAGAGGCAGGCGGATCTCTGTGAGTTCGAGGCCAGGCTGGACCGACAGCCTCGAAAACAATACAGAGAAACCCTGTCTCGTAAAAACCAAAAAAAAAAAAAAAAAAAAACATAGGAAAAGGCCTCTCTGGTCCAGGCTGTGATCCTAGCAGGGAGGGGAGGCTGCCTGGGAAACTTAAGGAGACCCTATCTCAAAATAAAAAGTAGACAGAGTTGGCCCAAGGCTATGGCTGATTGGGTAAAGTGATTGGTTCCCAAGCATGGGGACCCGAGTTCAAATCCCCAGGAGCTGTGTAAAAAGCTGGACAAAGGATCCTGGGACTGAAGGCCAGACAAGCCAAATCCATAACTTCCTGGTTCAGTGAGACCCCTTGACTCATAAAACAAGATGGAGAATCAGTAAGGTTTCACGTAGCCCAGGCTATCCTGGTGCCCCCAATGCTATCCTAACCCATACATGGCTCTTCTGTGGTTTAACAGGCCAAGGTGAGGAACAAATGTGAGCCTCTAGCCTGGATAGGAGGCCCCTCCCTTTCACTGCCTCTCCATTGGCTGACCTGGGTGTGTGGGACCCACCTTAAAGGGGAGGGGCTTTTGCCAGTTCCCCTTTGCAGTGCCCCACCCGTCCCCAACTCCAGGCAAGCTGAATTCCCACCTGCCTCTCCCCACCCTCCCCACGCCTCATCCCAGACCAAACTGGTCAGATCACATTTTCAAACCAGCTGCTGCGGCCTGTCTGTAGTGCCCATGGGGACCGTTACCTGGGACTTGGGGAGGACAATGACTGCCCTGGATCTTTCCAGAGCAAAAGCCAAAGTCCTCCCCATGATCTCCCAGTAACTGCAGGCTGCTCTGCCCTCAGGCTGCCCTTCTCTTCTCGGGAGCTATCACCCCTCTGCCCCAGGGACAAGGGCTTTTGCTCATGGCTCCCCTAACATGCTAGGTTCCATCCTGACCCAGGACTTTGCCCAGGCTGCCCTCTGCCCCAGGACCTTTGGACAGCAGCTCCCGTTGTCCCTGGCAAAGTCTTCATGGCCTCACTTCTGCAATGATTTGCTCAAATTTATTTGTAGTAATTCTCTAGAGGTGGGGTTTTCCGTTTGTTTTTGTTTTTGGAGACAGGGTTTCTCTGTGGCTTTGGAGCCTCTGCTGGAACTCCCTCTGTAGACCATGCTGGCCTGAAACTCACAGAGATCCACCTGCCTCTGCCTCCCCAGTGCTGGGAATAAAAGGTGTGTGCCACCACCGCCCAGCTTTTTAGCTCTTAATATGTAAACAAGATTAGTTTGGACTTGGTGGCACATGCCTTTAATCCCAGCACTTGGGAGGCAGAGGCAGGTGGATCTCTGTGAGTTCGAGGCCAGCCTGGTCTACAAAGTGAGTTCCAGGACAGCCTTCAAAGCCACAGAGAAACCCTGTCTCGAAAAACAAAAATTAAAGACCTGTGATACCATACCCAGTCCAAATACTACTGAAAAGGTCTTATGTAGCCCAGGCTAGCCCTTTTCAAACTCCCTCCATAGAGAGGATGTACTTGAACTAATGAATGCATGGAGCCCCAAATCCCAAGGTCCTTACTTCCCCTTCTCTATTTGAATGCACCAAGGCAGGGGTTTGACTGTTGACTGCTCTAAGCTGTTCTGTTTTCTGGAAATTGTGTTGGATGCCTAGAGGCCACACGTGCCCAGCAGATCCTTGGGAGGGAGAGACTGGGTTACACAAGGCTGTGAGGGACAAAGTCACCCCTAATGACAACCCTGGGAGCAAATACATTCAAGCTTATAGCTGATGCTACTGCTGTTTCTACTGGATATTCCAATTGAAGGGCTAGGGGTGGATAGTGTGGGTGCGGGGGCTTGGTCAGGGTGGAGCCCCCGACCTGGATTTCTCAGAGAGGCTGGGGCGTGGCCAGGAGTGGAGCATTGGTACAGTATTCAGGAATCCCTGGATTCTGTCCCTGAGCCATAAAAAGTAAAATCCAGTCACCGACTGTCTTGGTGGGTGTACTGATCCCATGTGTACAGCCCAGGTGTCAGGTGTGTCAAGAGCTGTCCTCTCCCGTGGGGTCACCTGCTTGATACTGGCTTCCTCTCCACCCAAACCCATGGGATTTGAATTTTCCACCTCTTACTTCTGGGGAGAGAATGAACTTGGCCACAAGTCTATGACAGGGGTGGTGGTGGTGTGACTCATCTGTGTGTGGTGTGACTCATCTGTGTGTGGTGTCACTGATCTGTGTGGTGTGACTCATCTGTGTGTGGTGTGACTCATCTGTGTGTGGTGTGACTCATCTGTGTGTGGTGTGACTCATCTGTGTGTGGTGTGACTCATCTGTGTGTGGTGTGACTCATCTGTGTGTGGTATGACTGATCTGTGTGTGGTGTGACTCATCTGTGTGTGGTGTGACTCATCTGTGTGTGGTGTGACTGATCTGTGTGGTGTGACTCATCTGTGTGTGGTGTGACTCATCTGTGTGTGTGGTGTGACTCATCTGTGTGTGGTGTCACTGATCTGTGTGTGGTATGACTGATCTGTGTGGTGTGACTCATCTGTGTGTGGTGTGACTCATCTGTGTGTGGTGTGACTGATCTCTGTGGTGTGACTCATCTGTGTGTGGTGTCACTGATCTGTGTGTGTGGTGTCACTGATCTGTGTGTGTGGTGTCACTGATCTGTACATGGCTGTGTTGTCCAGACTGAGACAGGGAGGGAGGGAGGGAGGGAGGAAGAGGAAAACAGAGGAGGGAAGCCTCAAGAAACTGTCCAAAGAACCAGGCATGATGCTGTCACAGAGGACCCAAGTTCAGTTCCCAGCATGCATGCTGCTGACTCACACCCGCAACCGGTTCCTCTGGCCATCGCAGGCAGCCACGCACAGACCAACACAGACAGATTTAAAATTAAGAATCTTAGAGAACCCCGGGAAATGGGGCTGGAGAGACGGCTCAGAGGCTAAGAGCACTGACTGCTCCTCCAGGGGTCCTGAGTTCAATTCCCAGCAACCACATGGTGGATCACAACCATATACAATTTCCATTTACAATTCAATCTGGTGTCCTCTTCTGGTATGTAGGCAGAACACTGTATATGTAATAAATAAATAAATCTTTAAAAAAAAAAAAAGAAAACCCCAGGAAACCTTTCTGGTCTTATGAACAATGACATGGAGAGGACCGGCCACCCTGGTTGGGGCGATCTCAATAAACTCCAGTCCCAGCCAGACCTGGCCCATAGCTGCCTGGTCTATCTGGAGTGCACACTAACACTATCTTTTCCCATGCAGAGTGGCATGTAGCCTGACCTCAGAAGTTGGGTGGCTGAGGCAGGAGAATATGCTTCTGGCCAGCCTGGGCTACACACCAAAATGCTATCTCAGGGAGGGAGGATGTGGGTTTTCTGCCTGAATTTCCGCACGCCTTGGCCCCTTTGGCAGGACTCAGGTAGGTGACTTTGCCTCCTCTGACTCAGTTTCCTTGGTTCTGACCACATGGTTGACGTTAATTCCTGACAGCCCTCCCAGCAGCTGAGCTGACACATTCGTGGGCCTGAGCGGGTGATTTTATTATGCCTCAGAGGATAGATGTTACACACGGGACTCCCAGATGGTGCTTGTGGGGCTCCTGTGGTAGATGTACCACATGGGCAGGTTTTACGTGTGGGGTCCCAGCGGGCAGGTGTTTCATGTGGTGCCATGGTGGGCGTTGGGCGTTGTTCCGTGGGTGGGCAGTTGTTCTCTGCGGCTCTCATGGACTGGTGTCTGACGTGACTGATGTGGTGCTCTGGCGGTCTAGTGTTTCGTGTGGCTCCCGTGGCAGGTGTGCAGACACGGCCCTAGTATGCCAAGTGCTGTAAGAGCCAGCAGTGTCTTGGGCAGCGCAGCTGGTGGTTATAACCCGGCCACTTACAGGTGATCTCTGTGGTGGACTCGGACACATACTCCAGAGAGGAATCAGAGTGACAGGCAGGCATCAGATCAGGCACCAAGCTGCTGCCAGCCAGCTCTACGGCCTGTGTCTTCTGACCCGGCTTGCTGTTCTTGGGACCCACGTCACCTGGCTCACTGGGAGCCTTGGCGCCAGTCTGATTAGGGTCAGGTGGGCTGGGTGACTGGGCCCTGGGTGAGCCTTGGTTGGAGTCGCTGACACGCTGTGTGGAGGTTGGGGCTGACACGGCTGCTGTTGATCGGCCTGCCGGCTGGCCTGACGCTGGTGCCTGAGGGGTGTGATGGTTGTTTCCTAGGTAGCGGCCCGCTGGCCGAGCAGGTCCTAAGTACCGGCCTGCTGGCTGTGAGGACCCCCCAGGTCGTGTGGCTGGTTGAGAGGGTCCCGAGGACGTACTGGGAAGTCGGGTCCGCTGTGCAGGTCTGGAAGTCATACTGCCCCGGCCACGATGGCCCCGGGCCTTGCTGGGAATCTGGGAGCCGTTAGCAGAGCCAGTGGGCAGCTGGCCCCGGGACGCAGACCCGGAACCTGGGCTGACTGGGGACGAGGACTGCCCGTTAATGGCTTGTGGCGGGCTTCCTGCTGTCTTGCTTGGGCTCGAGGTTCGGCGTTGGTGTTGGGTCTCTGTCTGGGAGTCCGAGGAGGACTCAGAGGCCTGGGCGTCAGTTGTGTGTCCCTTGTCATTGGCCGGGGACTCGGCGCACAGACTGCCTGGGGACTTCACTTGTGCCTCAGGAGCGGAGTCTGACTTGACTTGGCTGTGGAGAGGAAAGGGAGGTTGTGAGGGTGGGTGAGGCTCAGTCGCAGAGGCGAGCAGACATCTGAGCACAGACGCAGCACACCCCACCCCTCGTGGGCACACGCACACACGTGTCCATGGAAACCTGCAGTGTGCAGCACCGTACATCCGCCCAGAGGCAGAACCACACAACAAACACAGAACGCACACGGCCCCTGCACAGTCCCTCCTGGGCATTACGTACGATCCGTTTCCAGTGCGGCTGGGGGCTCCGTTGTTGATGCTGGGTTGATGAGAGCCCGGCCCCGTGCTAGGACCTGCAGAACTGGTTCCCGACAGCCAGGGAGAGAGAGGCGGACAGTAAGAGAATAGCAGAGCCATGCAGGGGAGTGTAGCCAGACTCAGTAGTCTCAGGACAGCCGGACAGACAGACAGGCAAATCCAGTCAGGGGGACAGACAACGGAGACAGGGTCAGTTGAGACCCAGGAGCCAGCTGGGGCGGTGTGACACTGTCACACCTGTCATCCCAGCACTCAAGAAGGCAAAAAACATCAGGATCAAAAGGTGACCCTCAGCTACTTAGTGAGTTGGAGGCTAGCCTGGGCTACATGAAATCCTTTTTGTCTCAAAATAACTGAACAAGCCATGTGTGATGGCACACACATTTAATCCTAACTCTTGGGAGGCGTAGATAGGCAGATCTCTAAGAGTTCCAGGCCAGCCTGGTATGCATAAAAGATCCAGTCTCGACAAACAAATAAACAAACACCCACCCCAGAGTGCAGATCACCCGGGCATCATCTACCCCAAGTACACACCGTCCCGTGTTATTCCAGCTGCCGTGTCCAGTGCTTGTCCGCTTAGCTGGCTCACGGCGTTGTCCAGAGCCATGTGGTGTTTTAGAAATAGTGGTCGTATGACGCGATGGTATAGTATTAGAGCCCCGTTCCAAGGTCCCGGACTCATGCAGAATAACAGGAAGGCGCACTGTATGGGGACACACCGCTGTCACACAGGGCCCCGCCCCCCACGGGGACACACCGCTGTCACACAGGGCCCCGCCCCCCACGGGGACACACCACTGTCACACAGGGCCCCGCCCCCCACGGGGACACACCAGTCACACAGGGCCCCGCCCCCCACGGGGACACACCGCTGTCACACAGGCCTGTCCCACCACTTCTTTGCCCTTCCCCAATGGGGCTGATGGCCTGCCCACCTTGCCCGCGTAGTAGAAAGGGAACCAGAACAGGAGTAGATCGCTGAAGAATTCGACCAGGCCGAACAGAGCGTACACCACCCAGTAGGTTAGCCACACAGTGTCGTCTTCCTTGTTTGGGCTCTCGATGGCTTTGACTCTGTCCAGATGGGAACACACGTGTCTTCTTTGGTGGTCCCTGGGACCCCCAGAAGCCTCCCCACCCCTGTGGACAGCCTGTTCACTCACGAAGCATATGCGGGGTATACAAATCCGATGACATTGCACAGTAGAGAGGCCCCGTAGCCGAATAGAAGATACAGGCTTAGAAGAGCGAGGGCTCCTGTGAAGACAAAAGCAGTCTGCAACCCGCACCTCCTTCCTGGGGACACTCAGGGCAATGCGTTCCCCTGCTGTAGCATCGAACCCTCGGTCTCATGTCTGTCGTGTGTCCCCCATGGGGTGGGAGCCCGCTTTGTAGCAGGCAAGGACCTCACTCAGCTACGGGATGGGGCTCAGTTTTTGGTCAAGAGTTCTTTTTTGGTGCTGGGCAGTGGTGGAGGCAGAGAGGCGGAGGGAGGTGGATCCCTGTGAGTTCGAGACCAGCCTGGTCTACAGAGCGAGTTCCAGGACAGCCTCCAAAGCTACACGAGAAACCCTGTCTTGAAACCACCCCAAAAAGAGTTGTTTTGTTCTTCTTTGAGATAGGGTCTCAGGACGCAGTCCTGGCTGGCCTCAAACTCACGGAGCAGAGCTCATGGAGCGCAGCCTGCTTCCAGCTCCTGAGTGCTAGGATTAAATGCGTGCTCTGCCGTGGTGCTAATGTTTTTGCTGTTTTCAGACTGCATCTTGCTTTGTAGCCCAGGCTGGCCTTGGACTCCAGCTCCTTCTATCCTGGCCTCTGGAGTTCTGGGATGACAGAATACACGAGACCATTCTTGGCTATGTAGTGAGTTCAATGTCAGCCTGGGCTACGTGAGGCCATGTCTCAAGCGCCACTACCTACAAAGGCCTGGAGGGTGACACAGTTGATAAAACGCTCTCTTTCCAGCATGATGACTCGAGTGTGAACGTCCAGTGCACACCAACCAAACCAAACAACAACGGGCTTGGGTAGGGTGCCTGCTACTGCAGCCCTTGACACAGGGTGACAGACACCAGTGGATCCTTGGCCTCGCTGGACAGTCAGGGTAACTGAGGGGATGAGCTAGGAGTTCAGTGAGAGGCTATCCCTAGAGAAAGTGGAGTGTGCCAGGCCAGACGCTCAACAGGCAAAGGCACTTGCCAAGTAATCAATCAGGGCGCCTCATCTGATTGCTCCAACAACTTGATGGAAGGAGGAATCACCTCCTCCCTCCCCCTCTCATGCTGGAAACCCCCACAACAAGGTGAGTTATTCCTTGTTCTACATTTCCCCTGATCAGATCTCTGCAGGAGGATGGACTGGGCCCCTGCAGGTGCGGCTGGCACTCCTGGGCCCGGCTGTGTCTCAGTCACTCCCCCTTACCACACTCTAGGGAATGGCCTTTCACCCACTGAGACATTCTCAGAAATGAAAAGCCTGGGGCCTGGCTGCCATGGTAAACTTGATGCTAGAAAGGGTCACCAGAGAGAGCTTGGGACTTGTGGGGAAGTGCTTGGGGGACCTGGGGCTTTATCTGCTTCAGTGAAGGTCAGAGGCCAAGCAGAGCTGGGGAGGTGGGAGTGGCTTATCTTCTAGTGGGGACCTTTGCCCCGGGGAAGCCGGACTGAGACATCCCCGGCCTCCTCCCCCAGACTGCTATCTGCTGGGACACAGCTTCTGTGTCTAAGGTCAGAGTCCCTGCCCCTCCCTTCCACCTGTTCTGAGTCTTATCCTCCTGAGGCTGAAGAGGAAGGAGGGGGCCCCCAACTGGCCAGGTGACCTTCCAGTCGCTGCCTTGAGTCTAAGTTGCCTGCCTCATTTAGGGCCTGGGGGCACAGCGTGACCTTTGGAGCGGCTGAAACCTAAGAATCAGTCTCTGTTAAGGGTCCTAAAGCAGGTGGGGGATGTCACCCTGTCTCTGGCTTTGCTGGGGGAAGGGCTGTCCCAGGGTATTAGTCCCCTCAATCTCTCTAACTGCAGCCTCAGCAGGAGGAAGATAACTTCGGACACCAATCCCCACAGGGCAGGACAGGAGGCACAGGGACAGAGGGGCCGGATATGGAGATGATGAGCAGTTCTCCAACACATCCCTGACTCCTGTGCCTCAGTTTCCTTCCTAGTGACATCCAAGCTGTTCCCCTCCTGACCCCTCCCCTCCCAGGGTACTATGATGCAATTTCCCTAGTGATGTGGAAAGTCACAACAGAGGTTGCAGCCTGGACCTGGGGCTGCACAGCTGGAAAATGGACTGTCTTGGTGCTGAGTCATCCCAAAGAGGGGGACACCCTGGGATCTGGGCTCTGATACCAGCATCACCCCTACACACACACACACACACACACACACACACACACACACACACGCACGCACACGCACACGCACACGCACACACACATACACACACTGGGGTCTGGGAGCCCCACCCTCCAGCTGACAAGAATGTAAAGAACTCCTAGGATCTGTCTGGAGAAGGGGCTTCATGACCTGTGACACTAGTCTGTCACACAGAAACCCCATTGTCCTGTGATTCGGGAAGGGACCTCAGGATTAGGCTGTGGGCTTCTGAAGACACAAAAAGGGGACGCTCGAAAATCATTTTGGGAAGTCACACAGGGATCCTTACCACACTTGCAGACAGAACCTGGAACCAGTGGACCTACAATTGGGATGCTTGGGTGGTTCCCTCCCCCAGGCTCCCCACCCCCCAAGCCCCAGTGTTGGGTGCTGGGTCAGTCTTCATGTTCCAGAAATGCATGGGGTCGTTTCTTCATGAGAACATTCGAGAAGGAGTTGGGAACACGAAGGGGATTGACTGGTGGATGTGCCTTGTTTCTCCACCCACATAGGGGCCAACTTGAATACTGGAAAAACCAGACTTACAGGGGCTTGGGGCCTGGCCAGCAGCCAGGGCCCAGCGAGGAGGCAGATTTGGGACACTAGGGTGGCCTTTTCCAAAGACTTTGGAAGAGAGGCAGGCGAATTAAAGTCCCTCCTCCCTAGAATCTAGAATAAGACGCCACAGGCAGGTCAGATCCCCAGATATTGTCAGGATCCATGAGGGAACCAGTTCCCCTTCCGTGGATGGGGACTCGAGACATTTTGGTCTCCCGTTGGAGACCCAGCTGTGCTCCCCTTCCCAGGAAGAGTGAGACCCTAAAGTCATGCCTGGGTGCCTGTACCCTCATGAGGTCAGAGTCCCCAGGACCTCACGATGCCTCAACAGGGACCAGGGATACCGCACCTAGTCCTTCCTGAGTTTTCAGAGCCTCCCATAACCCATCAGACCTAAGATGTGAACCTCTCCCAAGGTGAGGCACCCAAGGCTTCAAGGTGCCCATCCGGTACGTGGGCCGTGCACCTCTCCAGGGTCGGAACAGAGGACCTCAAGGTGCCCATCGGGGACCCGCGACAAGCACCCCACTCCAGGCTCACCCGCGGCGAGATACCGCTTCTCTACTCCGGTCCTGGCTTCGAGCGCCCCGAGCGCCTCGGTGGCTACGTTCTTCTGCTCTAGAAAACGCTCGAAGCGCTGGCGCAGACCGTCCATGGTAGCGGCGGGCCCGGGTCAAGCCGCTCAAGCACACCCGCAGCCTCGCGCACCGGCCCCGCCGACGGCGCGAAGCCTTGGCCTCGGGCGCCCGGCCAGGCCCCGCCCCCTGCCCGCTGCTTTCGGACCCCAGCCCTGGCTCCGCCCCCGATCCCGGGCTCTGGCCAATGGGAGGGCAAGGCGGACAAAGGAGGTGGGGCCTGCCCCGTCTCCCCCGCCGCATGGCCCTCTGGCCAGAGCTAAGTCCGGCCCGGCCTTCAGGAGGCCGGAGGGGGCGGGGCGCCAGGCTTCCGGAGCGTTGATTGGTCAAGAGGGAGGAGCTCGATACTGATTGGACAAGCCGTAGATTATTGACGGAGAGTGATAAGGGTGGGTGGGGCTAACTGAGAAACGGGTGGGCGTGGCCGGGATAAGGCCATCGCTGATTGGACATACTGGAGAAGGCGGAGTTGATCATAAAGGAGGCGGGACTACATTGGAAGAAAACGATGCTGGTTGGAAGATGTGGAGAGGCAGGGCTGATTCTCGAAGGAGGGGCGTGGAAGAAAGTGGGCGGGACCAAATAAATGGCTGAGGGCATCCCTGCGGTCTTGAACCCGCCCCTAAAAGCCAGAAGGAGGTGTTGCCCTTGTACAAGTGGGGAAACTGAGGCTCCCGAAGGCTTAGGTCCGTGTGGACGTCTCTTCATGTGGGATAGTCCCACCCCTCATGGATGGGGGAAGAGGGAACCGCAAGGCCCCTTGGGAGTTGAAAGCTTCGGGGTTGCTATGGAGTCCGGGATGGGGTGGCTTCCTGAGGCCCCGCCCCCCGCCCCGCCCCCCGCTATGCGGCCCTCCCCGACTGCGCTGTGGCTGGGTCTGGCTTTGGCCCTCCTGGCTGTGGGGTGGGCCTCAGCCCGGGCCCCCATCTATGTCAGCAGCTGGGCCGTGCGGGTGACCAAAGGTTACCAGGAGGCTGAGCGCCTGGCACGTAAATTTGGCTTCATCAACCTGGGACAGGTGGGTGGGAGGAACCTGGATGGATGGGACATGGGTGGGGCCTGGACGACCACAGACCTGGACAGATGGGAGGGGGGGTCCCCAAGACCTCCCCGGATACGAAGAACGAACCTGTCTACGTGCCCCCTCCATATTCAGTTTGGGATTCTGCGACCCTTAATTGGGCACCTGGTTGAGGTATATAATGCCGCAGAAACTGGACTCCATCCTTGGGACTGTATCAGAGGAGCCAGGTCCCAGCGATGCCCCTGTCCATCACATCCCCAGATCTTTCCTGACGACCACTATTTCCATCTACGGCATCGGGGTGTGGCCCAGCAGTCCCTAACCCCGCACTGGGGCCACCGTCTGCGCCTGAAGAAAGAGCCCAAGGTGAGTGAGCCCAGGGCTGCCATCTCCGAAGGCCAACCAGCCACCTTCTGTCATTCTTATGAGTACCTGTAGGTGTGCCAAGTGGGGCCTGCTTGGAGAAATCATGAATGAGCATGGCACCTACCACAACGTGGCACTTGGGGGGGCGGCTCTTACTGACAGCCCCTGCCGTGCTTCTCAAGGAAAGAGGTCCTCAGGTACTGGTCCTTCCCCACTCCGAGCCGTAGGATGTAAGGAAGGGAGCTGGTCCATTTTAACAGACTAGAAAACTGTGCTGGATGTGCGAACCTGAGTCAGTGAGTGTGCCGCTGAACCAGGAGCAGAACCCAGGGCGCTTTGGCTTCTCTGGATACATCCACATTAGACCATAGGGAACAGCCCTTAGGCCGTGGTCAAAGAATGGCATGGAGTTGTGGGAGTTACCAGATACACTGAAGAGGTCACCTTCCGTATCAGGAACTGTCTTAGTCACTGTCCTACTGCTGAGACAAAAAATGCCATGACCAAGGCAACTTCTAGAAGGAAGAGCTTATTGGAGCTTACAGCGTCAGAGGGTGATTCCACAGCCACCACGTGGAGGAGCAGGGCGGCAGGCAGGCAGGCAGGCAGACAGGCACACTGGGGCAGCGGCTGAGAACTTCCACCCTCACCCACAAGGAGGAGGCAGAGAGAGCTGAGAAACTCACCTCAAAACCTCCCACTCTCCTCCCAGTGACACACCTCCAGCAAGGCCACACTTTCCTAACACAATGGGGACTGAGCATTCGAATATAAGAGTCTGTGGGACCAGACTCTCTCAAACCGACAAAGGGACTATGTGTCTTCAGAGGCCAAACCTCGTGGAGGACAAGAAGGAAGTCAAAGAGATGGGTGAAGAGAAGGAAAGTGGGGGGGGGACGACAAGAGATGAGGTGGACGGGTGGACGGACAGACCGGCCACGCCAGGCCACCCGGGAGAGCGTGGCTCATGAGGCCAAGGCGGAGGTATAAGGAGAAGGGGCTTGAGCCCGGTGAGGCTGACGTGCAAAGACAGTGCCCGAGCTCCTTCCTGCTCGCTAGTGTAGCTGAGTGAGGAGCAGGCTGACTGCGGAGGCCAGCAGTGCGATGTAGGTCGGCGATGTTGGACCAAGAGGGAGGTGACGGGCTCAGGCCCCATGGGGGCACTTGTTCAGCAAGTGCCAGTGTGCTTAAAGCAGGCAGGAAACCTCACACCTGTCATCCCTGCACGAGGGAAGCGGAGGCAGGAGGATCGGGATTTCAAGGTCATCTTCAGCTACGTGAGACCCTATCTCAGAAGACAGGGAGATGGCTGCTGCCCAGCCCTGCTGAGCTCTCCCCAGGACCCACATAGTGGAAGGAGAAAACTGGCCGCCATGGTTGCTTTTCAAAAGGTTTATTTGTATTTCTTTTGACTAAGGAGGGTTACTGTTTCTTCTGCTCGCTTGCCCTTGGGATCAGAAGAGGACACAGGATTTCCTTGGAACTTGTCCCAGGTGGTTGTGAGCTGCCATGCTGGGAATCGAACCCTGGTCCCCTGCAAGAGCAGCCATTTCTCTAGCCCCGCTATGACCTCCACATATGCCGTGGTGTGCACATGCAGAGACACAGAGAGACAGGCGAGAGGGAGGGTGTACGCATGTAAAAGTACAGGGGAGCAGTCCCGAGGGCGTGGTGAGAGCTGTGGGCTTGGAGCCAGGGGTGTCCTGACCAGGACGAGTGTCAGAAGTTGTAAGGGCTAGGAGATCTGCTCCAGCCCCACCTAGGGTTCCAAAGGTGAACTGCTTCTCAGGAACGCAGGAGGCGGAAGAGATTTCTCTGGTAACTTCTCACCCTCTGAAGGTCACGCTCTTCAATCCATGTGCTCCTTATCTCTAGCCAGGTGCAAGGTAGAGTTTTTCAGGGTCATAGAAGCAGATAAAAGTTTTACATGGGGGCCTGGAGAGATGGCTCAAAGGTTAAGAGCACTGACCCCTCTTCTAGAGGTCCTGAGTTCAATTCCCAGCAACCACGTGGTAGCTTACAACCATCTGTAATGAGATCTGGTGCCCTTTTCTGGCCTGCAGGCATACATAGAGGCAGGATGTTGCATACATAATAGATCTTTTTAAAAAAGTTTTACATGGGCTAGGCAGTGACGGTGCACGCCTTTAGTCCCAGCACTGGGGAGGCAGAGGCAGGCGGATCTCTGAGAGTTCAAGACCAGCCTGGTCTACAAGTGCGAGCTCCAGGACAGCCTCCACAGCCACAGAGAAGCCCTGTCTCGAGAGAAAAAAGAAGTCTGCAATGAGGACACCTAGCACCCTCAGAAGGCAGTATCCCTGTCGTGTTGCTAAATAAAGTCTATGACATGTTTGTCTCTGGTGACAATATTCCTCCGTGAGATGTGTGTGTCTAATGGCCTGACCCCTGGAATATGCACTGAGCTCTCACGGCATAATTCTGAGGCCCAGTATTGGAAGAAGTGGGTTTTCAAAGTGCTGCCCGGCCAGGAGTGAGAGGTGGCATACCCCTTTGATCAGCTTGTCTAAACAGTGAGTTCCAGCCAGGGCTACACAGCGCAACCCTGTCTCAAAAGAAAAACTAATGCTGTGGGAGGAGCCAGCAGGACTGGTGAGAAGGATCTAGAACGAGGAAGGAGGAAGGAGTAGGATTGGAACCAGAAGAGCCACATCCTTGGGCCTCAGCCACCTCTAAGAACACAGCCTGAGGCTCATGGAGTACTCCAAGCCAACATCCCTGTCTTAGCAAGGACCTCCACGGAGGCCCACAGCCCCCTTGCCTACACTCCGCGCCCTTGGAGGTGGTGGCTGCTCTAGCCCGTGTGCTCTGCAGGTGCAGTGGTTTGAGCAGCAGACTTTGAGGCGGCGGGTGAAGCGCTCCCTGGTGGTGCCCACAGACCCTTGGTTTTCTAAGCAGTGGTACATGGTGAGCACTTGGGATGGACTGAATGGGGGGGGTGGGGGGACAGCAGCCTGAGACCCACTGATCCTAGGTCCCTCTTTGTCATAGAACAACGAGATACAGCCAGATCTCAACATCCTGAAGGTTTGGAACCAGGGACTGACCGGCCGGGGAGTGGTGGTCTCCATCTTGGACGATGGCATTGAGAAAGATCATCCAGACCTCTGGGCTAATTACGTGAGTCTTTGGGCTAGAGAAATGGCTCCGTGGTTAAGAGCAATGCCCTCTTCTTCCAGAGGTCTTGAGTTCAATTTCCAACACCCACGTGGTGGCTCACAACCATCCGGAATAAGATCCGGTGCCCTCTTCTGGCCTGCAGGTGTACATGCAGGCAGAACACTGTATACATAACAAATAAATCTTTTAAAAAATTATGTGAGTCCTCCCAGGAGCGGGATAGCAGGGCAAGTCCCCAGATCTAGGAGGGCTCACCTCATTCCCATCTTTCTTTCCCCGCCTACCCTCCAGGACCCTCTGGCCAGCTATGACTTCAATGACTATGACCCAGATCCCCAGCCTCGCTATACACCCAGCGATGAGAACCGGTGAGCCAGGCGCTGCTGTACCAGGTGTTCCCAGGCCTGCAGAAATGCCATGGCTGCTGGGACCCATGGATGCTTTCCTCCTTGCCCTGGAATTAGGCATGGGACCCGCTGCGCTGGGGAGGTGTCTGCCACAGCTAACAACGGCTTCTGTGGTGCTGGTGTGGCCTTCAACGCCAGAATTGGAGGTACCAGGGATGGAGGTTGTAGGGTGTGAGCATAGCTTGACCAATGGAGAAACACCACCCCAACCCCTTCCCCATTCCCTCCACTGATTCCTGGGCAGTGCTAGGCCCCAGGCTGAGGGTGACTGAAAGGTGGCCGGGAGGTGGCCTAGCAGGGCAACCAATGTTGGTGCTGGCAAGGCCCACGACCACCCGCGCAGGCGTACGCATGCTGGATGGAACCATCACCGACATCGTGGAGGCGCAGTCCCTCAGCCTGCAGCCGCAACACATCCACATCTATAGCGCCAGTTGGGGGCCCGAGGATGACGGTCGCACGGTGGACGGACCGGGTATCCTCACTCGGGAGGCCTTCAGGCGTGGCGTGACCAAGGTGCACAGGGAGCGCACCCTTGGTGGAGGGTACCCGACCCTGAAGTTGGAGGGCTGACTCTGTTCTCCTGGGTCACTCCCCACCCAGGGCCGCCAAGGGCTGGGCACACTGTTCATCTGGGCCTCGGGAAACGGTGGCCTCCATTACGACAACTGCAATTGTGACGGCTACACCAACAGCATCCACACGCTATCAGTGGGCAGCACCACGCGGCAGGGCCGAGTTCCCTGGTACAGCGAGGCCTGCGCCTCCACGTTCACCACCACCTTCAGCAGCGGAGTGGCCACCGACCCACAGATCGTGAGCACCACGCCCTCACCACAGGCCCCGCCCCCGCAGGGACCTCACCAGGCCCCGCCTCCTCGTGCCCCGCCCCCAGGCTTCAATCAGACAGAGACCCCCCATCCCTCCAGATCCAGATCCCCAAGCAAGTCCCACTCCACAAGACGTGGCCCACACTGGCTCTGCCCTTCCTGCTCGTGCTCACAGCCTCTCCGACCCCAGTCCAAACCTAGAGGCAACCATGTCGGCTCACTTGGCCACTCCCTCTGCCTCCCTGGACAAGATCCGCGCCAATGCCCGGCTACCTGTGTCCTCCTGCGTCTACCTGGAGCCCCTTGCCTCTGCTGGGGCTGGCCCCGAGGTCGTGCCTCGCCCCCCTGCGCCACCAGCTCCCAGGTCTCCTACCCCACATGTGACACATGGGGTCTGGGCAGTTGTGGCTCCTTGTCCCTCAGCACTTCTGTCCCCCAGATAGGAACTAAGTATCAAGGCTCAGGCGCTTGCTGAGACTGAGCTCGGAATCTTGGCACTTTGTTTGTTTTTTCTCGATAGGGTTTCTCTGTGTAGCTCTGGCTGTCCTGGAACTCTCTCTGTAGACCAGGCTGGCCCCAAACTCAGAGATCCGTCTGCCTGTGCCTTCCGAGTGCTGGGATTAAAGGCGTGCGCCACCACGGCCAGCTGGTCTTGGCACTTTTTAGATGTAGGGCCCTTTGTCATTTTGAACTCAGTGCTCAGTGGTTTTGGAACCTAGTCCGTAGCAGTTTTAAATCTTGGCCACTAGTCATTGTTGACTAAGTACTTGCTAAACTTAGTCGTTTGTGTTCACCATGTAGACCAGGCAGCCTAGGAGTCACAACCACTCCTGTCTTGCCCCACGAGTGCTGGGATTGAACTCCTGCATCAGCAGGCCTGGGACTTCCAGTACCTTGGAGCTTAGTCCTCAGCGTCTTCACACTTAGCTTGATCTTCAGCCCTTAGGAACCTAGTACCTAGTACCTTCCCTACAAGTCCTCCATCTGGGCCACGCACTGTGCTCAAGAGCCTTCTGCTGTCTGTCCCCAGGTCACCACGGACCTGCACCACCAGTGCACCGACAAGCACACGGGCACCTCGGCCTCCGCTCCGCTGGCCGCTGGCATGATCGCCCTGGCTCTGGAGGCCAAGTAGGTGACCGTGGGGCCCCGCCCACCGCCCCGCCCCCACGGGCGGCGCCCGGCTCACCCGCCCTCGCCCCCCCAGCCCGCTCCTGACCTGGAGGGACCTACAGCACCTGGTGGTCCGCGCGTCCAGGCCGGCGCAGCTGCAGGCGGAGGACTGGAGGATCAACGGCGTGGGGCGCCAAGGTGCGGCGGGGCCAGGCAGGGGACCGGGTTGCCGTGCACGCAGGGCGAGTGACAGCTACCTCTCCCGCGCAGTGAGTCACCACTACGGCTACGGGCTGCTGGACGCGGGGCTGCTGGTGGACCTGGCTCGCGTGTGGCTGCCCACGCAGCCTCAGAAGAAATGTGCCATTCGGGTGGTGCACACCCCCACGTGAGGGAGGCCCCGCCCCCACCCCGCCCCACCGGGGAGGGCCCCAGTCACGCCCACTGGAGGAAGGCCCCGCCCACACCCCAGGAGGCAGGTCCAGGTCTCCGCCCAGCACGTTGTTGCAGCCTCCCTCCTCCCCTACCTCCCCACTCTAGTCCAAGGTAGGAAGATGCCCCGAGGCCTCAGTTTACCCATCTGAGGAAGGAGAGTGCCCTTAGGCCCTTGGACCCCCCCCAGGCCCGCCTCCCGGCGCCACCCGGCCCACTGCAGGCCCATAGGATCATCCTCACCTTACCAGCCCCATCCTGCCTCGGATGCTGGTGTCGAAGAACGTGTCTGCGTGCTCCGATGGCTCGCACCGCCTCATCCGCTCGCTCGAGCACGTGCAAGTCCAGTTGTCACTCTCCTACAGCCGCCGCGGGGACCTGGAGATCTCCCTCACCAGCCCTATGGGGACACGCTCCACGCTCGTGGCCATCAGGTGTGACATCCTCCCAAGGGGCCCCGTGGGCGAGTGGAGCCCTGCCCGGCCTCCTGCAGGTGGTCCCCTGCGCGGGTGGGACTCAGAAGACACGTGTTAGGCGCCACCCATCCTGTCTCCTGTGCCACCCGCCGGCCACAGACCCTTGGATATCAGCGGCCAAGGCTACAACAACTGGATCTTCATGTCCACCCACTACTGGGATGAGGACCCGCAGGGCCTGTGGACCCTGGGCCTGGAGAACAAGGGCTACTATTTTAACACAGGTGAGAGAGCTGGCTGTGGCTGCCGGGCTGGGGACCCTGCTTTAGTTGACCCACAGCCACGGGTCCCAGGGGTTTTCTTGGAGAGACCATGCAATAATTACTTTAGCACACAGTAGAGGTTGTTGAGGTTGGGTCTCAGCCACCTGTGCACAGTAGGTGTTCAGTTATGAGGTAACGTGAGAGAGAGAGGATCTGGCCGCTGGCACACATGGGGGAAGTGGGGAACTGGCCATTGGTGCATAGTAGGTTACCTGAAGGAAGTTGATGGGGGGTTCTGCACAGTGGCACACAGTAGGTGCAGTCACCTGAGGAAAGGAGGGGAGTCTGGCCGTTGGTACACAGTTGGTGTGCAACAAACTGGGGTGGTCTAGCCAGTGATAAATAATAAGGTATTGACTGCCTGAGGGATATGACGAAACCTGGCCACTAGCACACAGTAGGGGCGTATACCGGGAAGCTGGGGGGAATGGCCACTAGCACACAGTAGGGGTGTAGACCGGGAAGCTGGGGAGAATGGCCACTAGCACACAGTAGGGGAGGTACCGGGAAGCTGGGTGCAGTTGTAGCACACAGTAGGGGAGGTACCGGGAAGCTGGGTGTAGTTGTCCTGAGGAAGTGGGGCCTCCAGTCACTGGCACAGTGGATGAGTAGCAGCCAGGCTCAGTTGATTTGGGGCCCTGGGTGGGAGCCGCTAAGGCTGCCTACAGGGCCTGGCAGGCCACCGACAGCCTGTCCCCTCGGTGCCCACCGCGACCCCTGCCCAGGAACTCTGTACTACTACACACTGTTGCTGTACGGGACGGCCGAGGACATGACAGCGCGGCCCCAGGGCCCCCAGGTGACCAGCCGCGCGTGTGTGCAGAGGGACACAGAGGGGCTGTGCCAGGGTGAGTGGCCGCAGCGCATGGTCACTTGTCGGGGGAGGAGGCGCAGCGGCCCGGGATGGGTGGGCGGGCACTGGCTGCTCCCTCCTGCTGCAGCCTTACCTCCATTTCCATTCTGGCCCTCAACAGAAAGTCACAGCTGTCCCCATGCAGAAAGTCACATCCTGGCCAGGCTCTGCCTCGTCCCCAGCCGGCAGTGATGGCTCTACAGCCAAACAGAGCAGCCAGTGACCCAGGGACAGGCCAGCTGTCACCCTCCTGTCACACCTGCTGGGCCAGCTTGACCAGTGACTACACTGCCTGTCCCCGTCCCTCGTGCTGGGCAAGCTCCAGGGCTCCTCCAAGGCCTGCCATCTCGGGCGGCCACCCCGGCTACCAGTCCCGGGCCGTGGTGCTGGCCCCGCTGGCCAGGACCTTCAGGAGACCCCTCTCGGCTTGAGGAGGGCCCACCCCCTTAGGCTAGACACCCCAATGCCCGAGACCCTGAAGGCTGGGGAGCCAGAGATGCCGGATTGGAAGGGCGGTACCCCAGGGACCCCAGGCTGGGATAGGACCCTGCCTGCCCCAGAAGGCCTTGGCAGGCTATCGGCGGCCACTGCATGGGCCTCGGCTACTCCCAGTGGGAGATGTGTCTCTGCTTATTTTGGAGCAGGGCAAGGGTGTGGTGGGCAGAGGTCAGACCACAGCCACCAACCATCTGTCCCTTCCCTGCCCCAGAGCTGTCCACAAGCCCCGTGTCTGACCTCATAGTTGGTAAATAAAAGTTAAATAGAAGATGTCACGTTTGTGGTGTCCTTCAGGGCAGGGTGTGGACTAGAGATCCCTGGTAGGGGCCCACTGCCCACCAGTGTGGGATTCCAGGAGCCCACAGACACCGTGATCACAGGTGTGTGGTAATCACCCTTTCCTTTTTTTTTTTTTTTTTTTTTTTTTTTTGTGGTGGTGGTGGTTTTGCCAGACAGGGTTTCTCCTGACTGTCCGGGGACTCGATCTGCAGACCAGGCTGGCCTTGGACTCACTGAGATCCACCTGCCTCTGCCCACCACTCAGGACAAGGAAGCACGGCTCCTGGAATGTGTTATCCTGTGTTTAGGCACCATCCAGCATCTATTAAGCGCCCACTGTGTACCTGGCAATGATTAGACACTGACTCCTAGTTGCTACCCGGGCAGGGGGACTCGAACTCACGCTCCCCACGCGTGGTCAGGGAGGCTGAGATCCCTTTGATCCATTTGGATTGACTCCTAGGAACCTCTAGAGCTAGGGCTCTTTATGACAGAGGAGGGGTTTCGCGAAGAGCGGAGCTTGAGTGGACCGGAAGTGCATAACCGAGCGGCTTTCAAACCGGAAGCGGAAGTTGTGGCGGCCGTACAGGTTCTTGGAGCTGAGATAGGCTGTTGGGATTTCTGGGGACAAACTGAGGCCGAGTGTGAGCCAAACTAAGACCCTGAGAGAAGGGAAGGCGAGACCGGGGTGGGCCTCGGCGCGGGGACGTAACGCGTGCGTGGAAGCTCGCGGGGTGGGGAAGCCAAGGAGGAGCGGACCTGCAGTAGCGCGCGCTCCGCCGTACGATGGGCTCCAAGGGCAAGAAACGCGTGGTGCTGCCCACGCGCCCCGCACCTCCCACAGTGGAGCAGATCCTGGAGGACGTGCGAGGGGCGCCCGCCCACGATCCTGTCTTCACCGCCCTGGCCCCCGAAGGTAGGAGGACCGCTGTTGCCGCCACGCCCCTAGGGACCAACGTTTTCCGTCACCGGCCCGCTCTGACTCAAGTGCGATCCTCAAAAGCAAAGCTGAGGGGCCGCGAGCTTGGGAACCTCAACCAACCCAGGAGTCTGGGGCAGGAGAATTGCTGAGTTCAAGACCTTGTCTCAAAGGGAAAAAGAAAAAAGCCCAGTGCCCCGTGGCTCCTAAATGGAAATCTGGGAAAACGATACGTGAAGGAGTCCTGCCCTAGAATCCAGGAACCTCGGCAGTCCTGGATGGGACAGCAAGGCCAGGGTAGCTGGAGGGGTCCTGTCCTCTTGGTGACCCCCAGACCCTGGGATGTGACTGTCTTCTAGGGTTTAGACAGGTCTGGTGTAGCCCGGGCCGACCTCCAACCCCGATCTCCCAGTCCTTGCTGGCCTGTGGGTGGTGACACTGTTTCTCCTCTCCAGACCTTCCAGATCCATCCCTAAGAGCCGAGGACCCCGAAGCCCAGCACGAGCAGATCTACCAGCAGAGCCGGGCCTACGTGGCCATGAACGAGAGGCTGCTGCAGGCAAAGGAACCTCTAAGGCAGAAGTTCGAGGACCTCCGGCAGGCTGGCCAGAGGCTAGAGCAGGATGTCAGCCAGGTGACCTCAGCCACCTCCTAGAGCCAGGGACACCTGAGGCCCTCGGTCTAGGGCCAGGCACCCTGGCTGTCTCCTGGAGGATCCGGGTCAACATCTGCTGCCCAGCATTGGACTGAGGGGTCCCAGTGGCTTTGGGTCTTGGTTCCTTCTTCCATACTTGGTGGCCTCTAATTCGTGGTGGGGCTTAGGGATGTGGCCACCTCCTTATTCACAGGGGCACTTGGCCTGGATTGCATCTAAGACTTGGCTGGAGGTTGGGGCTCAGAGCCAGCCTGCCTCAGGGTGACAGCCCTCCACCTCTGTGCTCTGGTCCTACAGGGTCCCGTGGGCTTCCCTGCTCTTTGGTCCCATCTCTCTGGGGCTGGAGGACCTCAGCAAGGGGGTTTGGTGCTGGGGGGTCCAGGGGTACAGGAAGAACCCAAAGGCAGGGGGACCCTGCAGGGGTCTCTGCAGTCACCCTGTCATGCAAGCTCAGCTGGGCACCCACAGGACTCTGGGGTGGTGGACCTGGGGTTCCGTTGGCCTTGCTGAAGACCCCTCCTGAGTGGATAGTGTTTATTTCTGGGACATCAGATGGAGACTTGACTCCGACTCACTGGGACCCAAGTCCACGCCAGCCCTTCACACCGTTGGACACCCCACACGCCTTCTCATGCTCCAAGCTGGCTGGCAGTGTGTCAGAATGGCCTTGGCTTGTGGTCAACTTAGTCCTGCCATTCCCCATTCGCAGTAGTCACAGAGACCTGTTTACTCTGCGTTTCCCGGTCCCCAGCTCCACAAGTGGCCAGTGGCCGTTGTCTGCGAGCAGATGGCCATGTATGGCTTGGCTGACCCTGAATTGACCTCGGCTGTAGCATGCAGAGGAGACCTGATGCAGTTGTCCAGGCTGTGGGGAGCTCGGGTCCATGCACCAATGCCTTGTGGGGTTGGACTGTAGCTGCAGTAGAATGTTCTCGAATGACCTCCCCCCTCCAGAGCCCATGTTGAAGATTAAAGCCTTGGGCGCCCCAGAGCAACTCAGTGACTCACTTTATTAAAGATGTGAATGAGAACCAGAAGCCAGGCTGGGCGTCCTGCGGGTATCTACATGGGGCTGGGGTCAGTATGTCAGAAATGTTAACCCTGTAGGGCAGGACAGAGATGGGGCAGCAGCAGAGGACAAGCCAACCAGGTGTGAGAAGGGGATGGCACTGGCTGTAGGACGGCGGCAGGCGGGACAGGAGGTGAGGCAACTCGTGGGCGTGTTGCCCGGTTCGAGCACGCAGTGGCTCATCTCCAGGGAACCACTGGTCTCCGGCTCAGGTACCCGCAGCCGCTGCAGCCCGGGCGACAGCGGACTCCTCCCCTTCCATCTCTAAGGACACTCCAGGGGAAGGCTGGCCTCCTGGCTTCGGTCACCCTTCCAGAAGCCTCTGTCCCAGGCCAGCTCTTACCTACCCTGGTCTGGGTGTTCTGTGGCTTGTGTCCCCACTGCGTGGGGTAGAAAAGGCAAACATGGCCGCTGGGTCCGGCGACAGGACAGAAGGGGGCGACCAGAGAGTGATGGTCCTCTCCCTGCTCCGCTTCGAATCCTCCCACGGCCCACGTGGGGAAACCGAGGCACAGAGCAGCATGTGTACCACCTAGGGTCTCACAGTGCGTCATTTACAGGTTCACTCTGCAGAGGATGAAGGTCCCCTCTCCAGCCCCAGTAGGATATCTGTCTAGTGCTGTGTCCCCTCCGCGGGGGCATCCTGGGGTGCACGGTAGGTATGAATTGCGTCCTCATGACTCCGTCATTCTCCTTAGGCCAGCGGGCCCTTGGAGCTCTGCCAGAGCCCTGTCCAGCAGCCATGGAGTTGAACAGCTGGTACCTGGTGTTCCTGCTTTGGTGAGGGGGCAGAGGCCTGGGCAAGGGAAGCACCAGGCATCTCTGGGACTGTGGCATTTCAAAGCACTGGACAGATGTCAGGGTGCATGTTAAGTTGCACAGCTCTGTAGAGTCAGTCCTGGTGGTGTCCCCTGGTTGTCACTGTCCACTCACAAAGGCAATCGTGGATCTGCCGGCTCCCCTGCCGTAAACGGCCTGGTGGAAGGGGCAGTGGTACCTCCCACCTTGTCCTCAGAGCCCCTTCCCTCATCTCAGCAGGGGCTTGAGGCCAGCTCAAGGGTGGTGTCCTTCTCCAGGAACAGCTCCTGCAGGCGGCCATGGCTGCGTGTCCCTTTGCAGAGAGCAGCCCAGGGTCCCACAGGAAAGCGTGCTGAGCTGAGACCCAAGACGCAGGTCCTCAAAGGGCCTTGCACCTCGCCGCCACCAGTCCCCACGCTGCCTGCAGGCTGTGGGTGCGCCAGGGACGAGGATGCGGACATTCCCTGCATCACACGCAAGCAGGACGCTGGCAAGGGCCCGGCTCCCACGGATGGTCCGTCTCCTCCCTACGCTGCTGCTGCTCATCCACTCCCCAAGGACGCCGGCTGCCTGGCCTACTCTCCCTCCCTCACCCCAGAGCCCGTTCAGCTTGTCCTCGGAACTAGAATCCCTCCTGTCCCATGGGCCAGCAGCTCCCTGGCATTTGTGCCAGGAGGACCGTTCACCCTCAGCGGTCTCAGGCCGTGATGAACGCTCAGGGAGCAGCTTGACTACACTCAGCTGTGGCTGCGAAGGCAAACACGCCTGCAGAGTCCTCATTAACCAATTACCCCAGCACTAATTACAGGCTTCGTGGTGCAGGGCTGAGGTTGAGGCAGCGCCAGCTGTCAGGAGCCTCCCCACCCTCCCCACAGCCTGCCCTACCTTGGAGGCAAAGGCAGCCACCTACCTAGAGGCCGTGCCACACCCCCGTGTGCAGCCCAGGGCGGGTCTTGCATGGTGCCTGCAGCTAGTGCCCCTCAAAGCTTGGCTCTCCGTCCCCTTCCCATCAGAAAATGATGCCATGTGCCCTGCAGCCTGTCTGTAGCCGTTTGCCTGGCGCCCCAGGCACAGAAGCAAGAGCTGGCTCTAAGGTGTGGAGATGGGAGCTGGACAGGAGCTCTGAGGGCATAGATGTGCTGGCTCGGAGCATCTGGAGAGCAAGCCTGCAGGGCTGCCAGACTGGGCCACAGGGCAGAGAACGTTCCAGAAGGTTGGTCTACACCCACTACTCCAGGAGGCTGGCTGGAGAGGAGACAGGGGCTTTCTGCAATGCAGAGTCACTGGCCGCTGTGGCCACCACCATAGGACTGGGCACGTAGTTGAAGGGGGAAACTCGTGCAGCCCTGCTCGGGGAACCGTGCCTGCTGGTGGGAAACCCTCCCATGACAACACTCGGGCCCTCGTGGGTGAAGGGCGCTGAGGCAGCTGGCTTGCTGAGGACTGGTCCGTCCACATCACTGCCCAATGAAGTGACAGGGCCGCCGGGCTGGGCCCGTGGGGGCTCCCTGCTCTCCAGGCTGGGCGACGTGCTGGAGTTGGTCTTAGAGGTAGCCACATCCTCTGTCTGTACCACTGCGTCACTGGTCTTGCGTGGCGGAGTCCCAGCAGGGCTACCCTCGGGCGATGGACCCCTGAGAGGCAGGGCGGTGGCGGGCAGTGTGCTACGCAGTATGTGGGGGACATCTTCATCCTTGATTCGTCGCCAGGTGGTACCTGGCGCAGCTACCCTGGGCAGTGGCCTGGCCTCTCCATCACTTCCCCGGCGAGAGGCGTTAACCTGGGGAGCGGCTACAGAGGCAGCACCATCTGGCCTGCGTGCAACACTGATGTGTGGCAGGGATGCATAGCGCTTGACTGCCTCAGGCCGCCCCGGCGGTGCCCGCACAGGCAGGCGTGAGGGGCTCTCAGAGCTGGTGCGCCTGGGCGCACGCGGAGCAAGACCTGGCTTGGCCTGCGGGGACCTCTGTGGCGTCAGAGGCTGCCGTGGGGACACCCGCAACTCATCGCAGCGAGAGGAGCAGAGGAAGACAGCAGGGAGTGCCGGCCGTCCACGGCGGGGAGAGGCGGCCTGCGAGGTGGGGGTCGTGGAGTCTGCAGAGGACAGCTCCGACCTGCGGCGACGAAGGAGGCCCGGGGATTCCTTGATGAAGGTCAGCTGCCTGCGGAAGCCCGAGCGCTCTGAGGACTCGCTGCCGCTGGAACGGGCTGAGGCCATACGCACTAGGCCCAGGCGGCCTCCACGAACCCCAGGAGCCCCCTCAGCCCCAGCTCTGCCCCTGGATCCAGGCTCTGGGGATGGCCTAGCCAGTGGTGGTGGCCCTCGCTTGGCTGGTCTTTGCATGAACGGGATCCGCACAGGTGACTTCTGAGTCTTGTGTTGCTTAGCCAGGAGGGCCCGGGCCGGTGACTTGGGCACTGGAGACCCTCCAGGGCCAGGCAGAGGCCCTGCAGTTGGAGTGGCCAGAGGGGACCTCCTAGGCAGGGGCTGGGACGCTGGTGAAGTCTGTGACGAGCTTGAGGATGGAGTCTTGGCGAGGCGGGCAGGGGGCGTCGCGCTCCTGGGTGGGTGACTCAAGGCTGCCAGCTCCGAGATCTTACCTGGCCGGTGGAGGCTCCGTGAACGCTGTTGCCCAGGGCTGGGAGCTTTGGTGGCAGTTTCTGGCTGAGTGGTACCAGATGTCCCCATCTTCTTAGGTGTGGCACAAGGGCCAGAAACTCCTTTGGACTGAGCCCGGGAGGCTGGGCTGGCTGTGTAGATCACCGTCCGTCCCCGGAGCATGGCTGGTTCCCCTGCCACCACTTTCTGGGTACCTTTTGCCTTCTCGGAGCCACTAGGAAATCGCGCACTCCCACTGATCTTGGTGGAAGTTGCACCCCGTTTCTCTGGACGCCAGGTACCCCCAGATTCAGCCCCAGATTTTCGTGCTTTCCTGTGTTTGGAGGACTGCAACGTGGAGCCTGCTGAGAGCCCAGACACCAGAGACAAGAGGGAGTCAGACTCAGAAGACGCCTCCAGGCTGGCCTTGGCTGCCGCCTGGTGCAGCCATGTAACGATGGAGTTTGCACCCTCTTGGATGGCCTGCCACTCAACACTGTCTAAATCAGACGCCGGGTCAGAGCCAGGCGCCTCCTCGCGGCACTTCCGAGGCACCTCAGTGGGCCGCACATCAGACCGGGCAGCTCTGGGTTTGCGGCGCCGAGATCCAGGTACCTGGGTCCGGCGCCTGGGCAGGGCTAAGCTGATACATCGCTGTAATAGCTCCTCCTCTGCCCTTGGGCTAGGAGATCTGTCCCGGTTACTGCCTGGGCCTGGGTCCTTGGTGGTTGCCTGCCCCCGGCCTGCGGGATGGCTGAATGGCTGTTCAGAGGTCTCAGGCTCGCTGAGGGAGCTCGCTGAGGAATAGCAGGGTGGGGTCTCATCCACAATCAGTCTGGGCTGCACCCTCACAGGTGGTGTGACAGGCTGTGACACCCTGGATGGGGCCTCCTTTCTACCTGTGGGTTTCTCACGCTTCAGAGCCCGTGGGATGGCAGACATCTGCCGGGGGGGTGGTGCTGTGGCTGGTGGCTCCTCGTCAGAGTCGTAGAAGCAGTACACAGCTTCCTCTGTGGGCGTGGTGAGGCACAGCGACTGCAGGGCACCGTCCCCGCGGGTCCGGGTCTGGCACGAGCCATCTCTGTTGGATCGGGCACTCTGGGGCCTGCTGAGGGGTAATTCTAAGCCTGCTCGGCTCCTACTGGCCCCTCGGGCGTGCTCTGTACTCTTGCCAGCGCCCGCCGTCTTGGGTCGGTGCCCACGGGTCTGCCTGGAAGGGGCGGCTCGGCCTGTGGGTCTCTGCCTTTCTCCAGGCCCTCCTGGCTTGTCCCTGGAGGGTCCCTGTAAGGTCTCATCACTGAGGGACGCAGCACTGGAGAAGTTGACAGGTGTGCCCTCTGCCGAGTCAGTGCCAGAGTCGTCATTCCGAGCCGGGGCTGGCACTAACATGTACACGGGGACCGGCAGTGCCCGGCGGCCAGGCACCAGGGCAGAGGCCACCTTGCGGAGCCGGGCGGGCATTGCTGCCCCCAGACATTCACGAAGCGCCTCTAGGTCTTTATCAGTCGCTGACCGAGCCCGAGAACTAGCGGGTGCTGGGCCATCTAGGCGGCCGGCGGCCTCGTCCCTCCGGCGGTGTCCCCCACCACCCCCTGCATGTTCTGGGCAGGCTGGTGGCCTCAGGCAGAGCTCCACGTCCTGCTGGACGTACAGCTCGTGCAGGGCCAGCGCACTCAGGCTGGAGGCACAGGAGAAGTTCTCGTCTGGCTTCTCCACCGTGAAGCGGACACTGCCTGCATCGAGCTCCGAGGGCGGCTGGCACCGCTCCCGGCAGTCCGCGATGTCTAGGAAGCGCTTCACATAGCTCTCCCACTGCAGACTGAACTGGCTGGCTTCAGGCTGGCCGGCAGGCGCTGGTGGCGTCTTGCTGCGGCTCGGCGGCATCGTCTGCCCGGGGCTATCGGGCAGCTCGCTGGGACTCACGGTGCCACTGCCCAGCCCACTGCACGGGTCGCTGGGGACGGAGCTGGCGATGGAGCGGCTCTCGAAGCTGCCCAGAGAACTGACAGAACTGCAGCGGCTCAGGACCAACGGTGTCTCCTGGACGCAGTTCTCAGACGAGCTGGACGGCGTCGCATCCTCCACCCCAAGACCTGCACTGCGGCCCCGGTGGGAGGCTGGGATGGACACAGGTAGAGAGGCGGACCCAGACGCTCGCCACACCCCATCCAGCTCCGCCTCACCTGGGCCAGCCTCCTCCAGTCCCTCCAGAGAGGAATCACTGTCATCAAGGTTCCCGGCCTGGCTGGGCCCAGCATGGCCGGTGGAAGACAGAGAGGACAGTGAGCTGCATCGGGAGAGGGACAGTGGCCCCTCCTGGGCCACCAGCTTCTGCAGCACCTGGCTAGCCGCAGGCAGTGGAGACGACACCAGTTTCTCTGGGACTTTGCTCAAGCCATCTGCAGGTATCCACGCCTGCTTCCGAGTCCCCGGGGAGGCTCCCGGTCCGGCGAGGGGTCTGATGCCTGTCCCAGTGGCACCATCAAGCAATGGCACATGCTGATAGGTTGGGGATAGCTTGATGGTGCGCACACGGGCATCGGCGGTGGCCGTGTCCCGGGCAGGCAGGTCAGCCCGGCGGGGCAGGTCCAGGTCCAGCCTGCTGGGCCGAGTCTGCCCACGCAAAGGGTCCTCACGGTGCTCAGCCAATGCAGCCAGTGGGCAGGGCCGCATGTGTTCCCGGGGACAGTAGCCATCGCTTGTGCTACCACTGTTCAGACTGTCGTTGGAGAGGCTGGTGTGGGCCGCCTTGAGCCTCAGTAGAGGGTGCGCCCGGTTGCTGGCCTCGCGGCGCCCACCCTCAGTGCCCCGGCATGGAGAGCAAGACTGGGCACGCCCCTCCCTTGGTGCCTCCTGCCCGGGGTCCCCCGAGCTGAGACTGAAGCTGTCATCCGATGAGGTATGCAGGGCAGAGATGTCCTCCACCAGTCGGTCGATCCGAGCCACGGCCAGTGCCAGCTTGGCCTTAGCCTTGGCAGCTACAGCTGCCTCCCCGCCAGCCTCTTTCTCGGCTTCTAGGCCCCCCTGGCGGGCAGGTTGGGTGCGGGCCAGTGCCTGGCCCTGAAGAAAGGGGCCACCAAGGAACATCGACAGCACTGCGGGGCTGGCAGGCTCGGCTGTGGTGGCCGCGGCAGCCAGAGATGGTGCGTCATCGTCATCAAAGCAGCCGGAATCAGAGGCATAGTCCTGCACCAGTCCATCTAGGTGGCGGAGGGGCGGCAGGGCCTTCTTTGACGTGGCCTCTGCCTCAGGCAGACCCTGCTTCTCCAAGTGGCCGAGCGCATGCGCCAGGCGCCGGGTGTCCAGCTCCGCTTCCAGAGCCCTCTGTTTGCGGACATACAGGCTGGGCACGCAGGTTCCTGGGGACACGGCCGTGGCCGCCGCCTGGTACTTGGCAGGTCGGTGAGCCAGCAGGTTCCGCAGGGCGGCAGCACTGCCCATGGCGATCATCTTGTGTTTGGAGTGGACGAGGTTGCGCAGCATGCCCACAGCCCCCAGGTCCCACAGCAGCTCCTGGTCCCGGGGGCTGCGGGCCGACAGGTTCCAGAGTGTGCCACAGGCGTTGCTCACAATGGTCAGGCTGTGGGACGTGAGGTGCTGCAGCAGCGTTTGTAGGCAGTTGTGGTCACGGAGCACCTGCCTGGGAGAGCCCAGAGCAACAGCAAGGTGGGCTTGGGTACCCCAGTCCTGTGGAGCCCACCGTCCGCACCACACTGCCAGTCAGGCCACACCCGCTACCCCAAGATCTCCAGTGCAGCCCCCAGCCCAGCCATACTCACCGTGCTCTGCCACACGCCTCGCCAGCCCTTTGTAGTGAGCCCCTTGGCTCAGCCATGCCCCCCCCGCCACCCACACCCCCACTTCTGCCATGCTGAACGCCCACCAAGTCAGGGTCACCTCTGCCTGCCATGAAGCCAATCCCAACTCTGCCAAACCCTTGGCCTGCCAAGCCTACCCTGCTTGCCATGCCCACCCTCAGAAGAGCAGCCTAGATTTGGTGTATGTCCATCCTTTCGGTTTGAACTTGAGAGATGAGAACGTGGTAGGATCAGCACTCCCACACTGCATGCTGTGTGGCGTTGTTTGGTCTTTGTTTTGTTTGCCTTTGTCTTGAGGTAGGCTCCGAGGAAGCCCAGGTTAACTTTAAGTTCCACAGCTGACGCTGGAATTTAGCTCCCCTGAGCCAGGTTAGGTTCATGGGTGTGTGCCCTGAACCACCACGCCCGGGCTATTTATTTAGCTTTTTTGTTTGTTTTGTTTTCCGAGACAGGGTTTCTCTGTATTGTCTTGGAGGCTGTCCTGGAACTTGCTCTGTAGACCAGGCTGGCCTCGAACTCACAGAGATCTGCCTGCTGCCTCCGCCTCCCGAGTGCCAGGACTAAAGGCGTGGGTGTATGTGGACGAAGTGCCAGTGCCTCATGCGGGCTCCCATGGAACCCTGAGCTGTTCTTCTGTCAACTGGATACAAACCTAGACACATACGCACCACACACACGCACACCACACACACACCACACCACACACACCGCACACACACTATACATATACACACATACACACACCACATACACACACCACACACACACACACTATACATATACACACATACACACACCACATACACACCACACCACACACATAGACACACACACACCCTGGGTGGGGGAGACACTGCCCCCACCAAATTGGCCTGTTGGGAAGTCTGGTGCGCTGTCTACATGAATGACGAGGCCCAGCCACTGTGGGCGGTGCCGCCTCTGGGCTGGTGGTCCCGGTGTGTAAGTAGAGCAGTCTGAGCAAGCCCATAAGCAACACCCCTCCACGGTTCCTGCCTCTGCCCTGGCTTCCCTCACGAACATGAGGGTTAAATAACCCCTCTCACCGTGTTTGCCACAGCAATAGAGCCCTACGACACTGTGTTGCGTCTTGAATGGGAGCCTCTTGGTGCCTGCAGCCCTGCCCTCCCCTAGCCCGCCCTCTGCACAGCCAAGCAGACCACAGCGGAGGCTGACCTGTAGTCCTCTCGGGTGGCAATGAGGCTTGACACGTTGCGTAGGATCCCACCACCACTCTCGATGACTGCCAGGGAGTTCCCTTGGCAACGATAGGTGAGCGTGCTCACCAGGAAACCCAGCGCGCCATCCACTTGGCAAATGGCTGCCTTGTTCTCTGTGCTGTGCGCAGACAGGTTCCACAAGGCACTGAGGACGCTCTTTAGAGTGGACTCCTGGACGGGAGGGAGGGAGGATGCTCAACATGAGGGGTTGCGGCTCACACAGATCTCCCACAAGATCGGCAGTCCAGCCTGGTGGTGCCGGCTGTCATTCTGCACTCTGGAAGTTGAGGCAGGAGGACTGCACGTTTCAGGACAACCTGGAATATCTATAGTATGTTTAAAAAAGTTACAAAAGTAGCTCTATGATAGAGCCCTGCCTAGAATGCCCCAGAGAGGCGCTAGGGCATGGTCAGGCTGCAGCCTGCTTAGAATCCCCCTAGGAGAGACTGGGGTCATGGTGAAGGTGGAGCGCTGCCTAGAATCCCCCAGGGAGGGCCGGGGTCCTCAATGCTGGCATGTGAGCACCACTCCCATCCTCAGCAGTGCGGTTTAGGGCTGCAGTCCTCAGAACTTTAGGTTGGGAGCCGTGGGCTCACTCACGCAGCTTACCTTGTTTTCTTCAGAATCAGGGCACTCAGGCTGCCTGCCTGTCTCCCCACGCTGACTTCCCCTTCCCCGCCAGCCATGCTCACCTTGGAGGCCCGCAGCACACATTCCATGAGGGCAGTCATGCTGCCAACTTCCCGCAGCACCTTCTTGCTGTTGATGTCCGCCCTCCACGACAGATTGCGCAGGATACTGGACACAACCTGGCCGGGGTAGGAGGGGCATTCACAGTGGCCCCAGAGCCCAGGTTCCCTCCTCCCACCAACGCTGACCCTGGAGGGGCATGAACGGGATCGAGTGGGACTAAGGGGCTAAGCCACTCCCACCCCACCCAGGCCCAGGTACCTGGTGCAGCTCCTCACTCTCAGAGGCCAGCTGGGCCACGATGGCTTCCATGCAGCCTCGGCGGGCACACAGAGTGGCCTGTTGGGGTTGACACGGAACAGCTGTCCCCACGGCAGTGACGGCGGGGGACCCCCGCCCTTTCTTTCCCTTCACCCCAGCTGAGGACAGCAATGGCCTGGCAGGGGGAGGCGGCCAACTGTCGTCCTAGCTGGCGTGGGTGTGACCCCGAGAAACTTGCCAGCCCCTGCTGTCCCTGCCCCTCTGTACGCCGGAAATGACTATTCCCACCTCTTAGGGCCACATCCAGGCTGTGCTGAGGTAGGGAAAGCTCCAAGATGGTACCCGAGCCCCACCCATCAGCCTCCCTCCCCGGGAACCTTGTTGGCGACATCTCCAAAGGTGAGGTTGGTGAGGGTCATGCCGGCATAGCGGCGCAGAGCGAGGTTGAGCGGATCCCGCGTCATCTTGTGCATCTCATAATCCACCTGCAGTAGCTCTGCCACAGCCTGCAGCCCCCCTGTAGGAGAGGGAGGGAGGCAGGTGACAGGGAGAGGCCAAGGCTGCCCAGTGGGGCCACCTCTCCACCCCATGTGACCACCTTTCCAGTTCTCTGGTTTGGTTTTTGAGACAGGGTTTCTCTGTGTAGCCCTGGCTGTCCTGGACATGGTTCTGTAGACCAGGCTGGACTCGAACTCACAGAGATCCACCTGCCTCTGCCTCACGTGTGCTGAGATTAAAGGCCAACACCGCCTGGCTTCCGTCCCTGTCCTAATGCCGTCCCCAATGCACAGTGGTCAACCCATCCTCTGTACCATGGCGTCTGGAGGGGTCAGTCAACAGCTATGTAAGGCCTGGGAGGGGGCATGGGGGCTCACCTAGCTCATTCATAGCCCGGCGGTACTCTTCATCGAAGGATAGCTTCATCACTGCACAGGTAGCTTGGCATATCTGAGGTTCGATGGGGACAGGGGCTGTGGACAGGGGTGAGCTTAGAGTCCCATTCCTGGAGTGATATCTCTGGATGATGCCCAAGTTCTCCCTTGCCTCTCCCCACAGTCTCTACTGTTTCAATATGCCATGTCACATGCTGAGTGATGGTGTCCTGTACAAATGTTGCTGCTTACATACCTGCATGGCTTAGACAGGTAAATGGAGCCTGCTGCTGTGCTGGTAGCACAAGCCTGTGACTTCAGCGCCCCTAAGTTAAGGCAGGAAGGTCACAAGTTCAAGACCAGTCTGGATAAATTAGTGACCTTTGCCTTGGAAGAAAAGGACTGGTGGCTTATCCCAGCAATATAGTCTGGAATCCTCCAGTGAGGGACTGGGGGCGTGGTCAGGGTGGAGCCTCGGCCTAGAATCCTCCAGTGAGGGGCTGGGGGCGAGGCAGGGATAGAGAATTTTGCTCCACTGTCTTAAGGTCCCTTGGGCTCAGCTCCCCACAGCTGAGGAGTTGCAAGGCCCTGAGTTCGCAGATCCCGGGTGTGTGCGTGCTGTGTAGCTCTGGACACTCACCACCTCCTGGCCCGCCTTCGGTGCCGCTGTCTCGAGTCTGCAGCCAGTCCCAGCAGGTCTCACAGTAGGCCCGGATCTGCTCCAGCACGTGCAGCACACGCATCTCCTTGCGTGCCAAGCCCTGATCCGGCTGGGAGAAAACGATGTTGTGCATGGCTGCGTTGGCGCGCATGCGTGCATCTTTGGCACCCGGTGCCCCGGGGGTCCCCGCACGCCCCCCAGGCCCGGCCTCAGTGCCATGAAGGATCTGGAGCAACAGTGGCAGACAGCCCGAGCGGCGCATGGCTACACAGCTCTCCGGCGAGCTGGACATGGCCAGCAGTGTGCGCGCTGTGTCCTCCTGGTCCCGTGTTGCCAGCATGGAGAGAAGCCAAAACACCACCTCCACCTGCAGAGGCACGCGGGGTGAGCGCAGGTACGAAGTGGGAGCTGCCCTCCACAATTCCCCTCCAACAAGTGGCCCGTGGGCAGGTAAGAAGTCTAGGCAGGTAAAGGCACTTGCCATCGAATCCAACGACCCAAGTTCCCTTTCCGTGCCCCACGTGATGTAAGGAGAGACCCTGCAAATCCTCCTCTGACCTCGTGTCCATGAAAGCATGACCTCCCCACAAGGCTCCCACACTACGTAGGGCACTTTAATCCCAGCACGCAGGAGGCAGAGGCAGGCAAGCATTTGAGTTCGAGGCCAGCCTCGTCTACACAGCGAGTTCCAGGCCAGCCAGGGCTCCACCGCGGGACTCTGTCTCAGAACCAAGACCTCTAGAGGCCTCACAAGAAGCCTCTGTCCATGGTGGCTCTCCTCCACCAACCGGGATCGCTTGGGGACCCCCACCCTTCTCCACTGGTGGCCCGTTCTCGGATTTCCCCTCTCACCTTGCTGTTTCCAGGGTGAGGGGTGCCATCCTCAGGGTGCGTGGGGACTTCCGGCTCCGGGTCCTCCCCCAGTGCCACAGGTTTCACCGCCAGCAGAGCCTACAGGGAGAGTGAGGCCGGGGCTTCAGTCTGCACAACCCACAGGACACGGACCCCTTCCTGGGCGCAGGGCACGGGGATGTCCCTGAGTTGACGGGCATCTGTCATCACCCCTTCGGCCCTAGCTCTCCTAGTCGTGGTACCTGAGGTTCCGTCTGCTGCACCCGGTCCTGGGCCTCCAACAGCTCCTTGTCAATCTGCTCTAGGCGTGAAGCGCGGATCTGGAGACCAGAGAAAGGGAAGGCAAGCTTGGCAAACCCCGCCCCCGACGGACTCCGCCCCTCACATTGACTCCTCCCAGCTCTGACTCCACCTCCTCGTTCTTGGCTCCTCCCATTCGGTCCGCCCTCCACTCCCTGACACCCGCGTGTGCACCCGGCACCTGTGCGCGCTGCACCATCTCGTCGGAGGTGCCGAAGCGCTCCTCCATCAGCGAGCGGATGTGCTGGGCCTCGAACTCCAGCTGCTGCCGGATCAGATCCATCTGCATTGAGAACTGCTGGGAGGGGGCACAGGCTGCGGTGAGACGCTTCCGGGCCCGGCCTCCCTGCCACACCCACGCCCTCTGAATCCCAGCTCTCCTAGGCTCACCGTGTCAACGTGTGGCAGCTCATCCAAGCGCTTGGACAGGCCCTGCAGCTGAGAGTAATACCACAGCTTCTCCTTCTCCTCTTTCTCGATCTCGCTCAACAGGAAGCATCTGGGGGGACGGGGACGCGGGGTGGGGTCGCCTTATAGGTGGCATTCACAGGGACCCCCACCCCTGCTCCCAGCTCCGAGATGGGCACCGGAAGAAACTGGGAGGAGGGGAGGTAATTGGCAGGGGGGGTAAGGAATCCCTTGGGAGGCTTAGGCAGGAGGATAGTCGAGTTCAAAACAAGGGGTCAGGGAGATGGCTCAGCAGGTAAAGGCGCTTGTGGCCATGTCTGCAGACCCCAGAGTTCCATCCCCCCAAACCCACATGGTAGGCGAGAAAGGGACATCGGCATGTTGTCCTCTGACCTACAAACGCTGGAGCACATACAAGTAAATAGAAGTGAAATGGAAAAAAAGTTTTTTTGTTTTTTGTTTTCGAGACAGGGTTTCTCTGTGTGACGGCCCTAGTCTTCCTGGAACTCTGTAGACCAGGCTGACCTCGAACTCAGAGAGATCCGCCTGCCTCTGCCTCCCAAGTGCTGGGATTAAAGGCCCAGCCAACACCACCACTGCCCCCCTCCCCAGGAGTGAAACTTAAATGTTTTAAACTGGTGAAGCTGTGGGATTGTGAACATGCCATCCTAGCACTTAGGGAGGATCAGGGATTTTGATCAGTCTTGGCAACATGGCAAAGCTGAGGGCTACCTGGGAGCCTTGTCCCCCGCCCCCAGACAGGTTTTCTCTGTGTAACTGTTTGAGCCTTGTCTTAAAATATAACAAGCCGGGCGCTGGTGGTACACACTTTTAATCCCAGCACTCGGGAGGCAGAGGCAGGTGGATCTCTGTGAGTTTGAGGCCAGCCTGGTGTACAGAGTGAGTTCCAGGACAGCCTCCAAAACAATACAGAGAAACCCTGTCTCAAATTTTTTCTCTTTTTTTAAAGAGTTAGTTAGGTGAGTGAGGCCTGGCCATCACCTGAGCCTGCCCCCATGAATCTCTGGTGTCCCCTGACAACCATATACATGCCCTGGTGCTACCCAAAGCAAGAAATGTGGTTGAGGAACCAAAAAGAAAAAAAAAAGCTATCAACAAGACTATCCCATTCTATGGAGCAGAAAACTGAGGCTGGGAAGTCACACTGCAGAGCTGATTTAAGGCCCAGCTATTCTTCTACCGCCCGTCTCCCTGACCTCATGCAACCAGATGGGTTGAGCTGGGTCTCCGGTGCTGCCCGCTCTGCTGGCCCTGGGCCCAGAATTTTTGGGCTTCTGTCCTTCCCATAACAAAGACCTCCTTGAGGGTCTCTGGCATTGGGCCTGACTTTGGATCTGGCTCTGTCTCTAGAGACGCCTGTATGTCTCCGACTTGGGGGAGCGGAACGTCTCTTAGGAGCCTTTCCCCTTGCAGGAAGGTCCCCAGATCTCCAGCTGGGGTCAGCCAGACAGGGATACTATGGAGACAGGAGTGGAAGGCCTAGAGGTGGGTGTGTCTGTGTGGGATGGGGGCCACCAGCCAATGGACCAATCAGAGGGCAGGGGTTCCGGGGGCGGGTCCTTTCCCACGCCCTCTCACCGCTCCTGGTCCAGTTCTTCCAGCAAGCGGATGGTGGCGCGGCTCAGTTCCCCGAAACTGTCCTTGGTTGGGCCAGAGCCGTGCACTGGGCTTCCCTCTGGTGTCCGGGCGGCAGGCTCCGGGCCCAGGGCTGGGGGCTGGAACTTTAGGTTGTAGAGGCTACTGATGTCAGTCTGCAGAGCTGGAGGGAGGGGCGTCAGGGTGAAGGTCAGCAGCCTGCCCCTGCTATGTCCGCGCTGGTCGTGGGGCTGTCCTTAAGTCACTTACCTTTCAGTTGTTCTAACACTTCTGTCTGCCCGGAGGACACCAGCACGCACGCCTCCTGCTCCAGTTTGCCCTGAAGGTGTTTCAGGACCTCCTGTGGGCACGGCAGGAAATAGGGCTGTCCATCACGGCTGCCCAGGCCCCCCCCGGGACCTTTCTCAGCCCTCTCTAGAGAGGAGCGCCATGCAGACCCTCACCTTCATGCCGGAAGTCTCTGTCTCCAGTTTGGAGAGGTGGCTGGAGTTATCTCGGAGCTCCTGCCTTAAGTTTGTGTTCTCAGCCTTCAAGGCTTCCACCTGCCGTACCAGCTGCTCGTAAGAGGCCATGGAGCTGGTCATCTTCAACTCCTGCAGTGCCTGGAGCCAAGGGGTCAAAAGAATGGGAGCTGGCGCCCCTTCAGAAAGCCCTCACCCGTCCTCGGTGCGCACGCCAAGCAGGAATGGCTGTCTGCTGTGAACCAGTGAGCTGGGAGCCCGCATTTGAGACAGACGTAGAGACGGGAGCCCTTAGAGGGCTGTTTGATGGATAAAAGGCTAACTGGTAGGTGGACAGACAGACTCACGGACACCTGCACTGACAGCCAGAGGGACACACATCTGTCACCCTGGCAATCCAAGTCAGCAGGTGGATGGGCCACCTGGAGGCCGCCAGGCTCACAGACTGACACAGGAGAAGCTGACGGACAGACAGACAGACAGACGGAACCAATCCCCCACCAAAGCACAGATTGCCGGGGCTGGCAGACTGCCTGGGGAGGATGGGTCATTAGCTCACCCAGAACACTGTGAAGCCCAAGGAGCCCTGGCTGGGGCTATGAGCAGGAGAAAAGAGGACCAGTGGGGAAGACCCAAACTCACCACGATGGTCACAGGGCTTTGAGTCCTGGACCGGGACGTCCCGAAGCCCCACCTCCCTCCATTCATGCCAGGGTCCCCAGTGGTTCCGTGCATGGCTCAGCGGCCTCTGGCTGGGCTGCCGGGCTGGCTCCAGCTTGGTCACAGCCCGGCTCTTTGTGCTCCTGCCTGTCCTCTCTCGTGTCCAGCCTCCTCCCTCTGTGCGGCTGGCCTCTTCCCTCAGGCTGGCACTCCCTCCACAGCCATCCTGAACCCCCACGCCCCCCTCCGTCTTTGTTCCCTTCCATCTGCGAGAGCCCCCTCCCTCCGCCTTTGTCTGAGGCCCACCAATAGCATCTCGTCCCTTCTGCTGCCTCCCCCTCCTCGGGAGCCCCCTCTCCTTGCCAGCCTTGAGGCCCCATGTCATCATCAACCACATTTCCACCTAGCTTGGGTGACACCTGCTCCTCTGCCCCCCCTGCATCATCTAATGCTCCTTTCTTTCTCTGTGTCCTGCCCAGCCTGATGTCACCGCAGCCTCCCATCATCCCACCCTGAATGGAGGACCTGCTCTGGGCTAGCTATGCCTTATGGCTTCTTCCTACACCAAAATCTCAGCTGTTCCTAGAAGAGAGAAACTGAGGCTGGGGGTGGGGGAGCAGGAGGGGAGGAAGGCAGGTGTAATCAGAACTCAGACCCTAACTTGGGAGATGCTTAGCAGTCCAGGTAGTTAGCTGCCCCCTGGGGCACACACCTGCCTTCCCAGCACTCAGGAGGTAGAGGCAGGCGGATCTCTGTGAGTTGGAGACCAGTCTGGTCTACACAGTGAGTTCCAGGACAGCCAGGGCTACACAGAGAAATCCTGTCTCAAAAAAATAAACAAAACAAAAAATAATTCAAGGCTAGCCTGGGCTACATATTGAGATCATAGCTAGTCTAGGCTACATAAGAATGTTTCAAATAATCAAACAGTAAAACAAAACAGACCTGTCCTCTCTCTGTGCCTCAGTTGTCCCTCTGAAGAGTGGGGACAATGTGTTCCTGGCTGCCCCAAAGGGCTGATGGGGGTTCCCAAGGCAGAAATGGCTTCACCTTGACGATAATCCTCCCCAAGGATCGAGCGAGGCTCATATTGATCTAGCCGTGGGCTGGGTTGAAGGCACCATGGCGTGCCCTGCCAGGAGGAGTAGATGAGGCGTGGCAGGAACACAGCCCCACGTCCACCCATTCAGATGTTCACGATCCACACGTGACGGTGGGTCACCGCCAAGCTCAATGTAGTTAGTTATCCTAGCTCCACAGGGTACCAGCCCTCCAAACTGGCATCTGAATCCACCCCACCCTTCCCCGGAGACCTCCACACCCCCCACCAGGCCCCGTCACCCTCCTGCCTGCTACTGAAGACCCAACCCTCCAGAGGACACTACTAGGCTCACAGTTGGAGTCCATCCTTGTGAGTGTGCAGACACTTCCCATGGCTCCCTAGTGCCTGGGGATGACCACTGAGGCACGGGCCCCCTGGGAATGGACATGCACCAGGCCAGCTTTCCTGACTCCTGTGGCCCCATACCCTACATAATCCTACAGTCTCTAACCCCAAGGCTCCACCAAGGGCCACCTTGGCAGATGACAGAGGTCAAAACAGCAGTAACTGGATGTGAGCCTACTAAGAGTGATTCAGAGGGGGGAGTCACGACAGCTGGCGGGGGTGGGGCTCAACTCTGAATTCCTGTCATCAGGACCCCTTTACAGAGAGGAAAAGAAACAGACCAGCAACACACAGCAACTCCCCAGAGACGCACACCATCCTGCTCTCCAAATCTCTGTCTCCCAAGGATCCGGGTGTGAGTGTGTGTGTGTGTGTGTGTGTGTGTGTGTGTGTTTGAGAGAGAAAGAGACAGAGAGACAGAGAGAGACAGAGACAGAGAGGGGATACGACCAACCGTAGTGACTCAGATGCCTGCCTCATCTGGACTCAGTTTCCCCTCAGCTCCTATTCTGCGTTTGAGCCTGAACTGACAGGGCGCGGCAGGTCTCGCCCCTGCCCTCCGCCCAAGGGAAGACGCACGCACTCTTACTTGCATCTGTGAGACCCAGGGCCTCCTTCCTCCTTTCGGGTAGGCCTGCAACCCAGACCTGGTGGTGTGTCTAGGTCTCCGGGGGGTCTCAGCGGCACGGGTAAAGGGGGGTGTTCCGGAGGGACAAAGCCCAATCCCTGCTTGGTCAGGCGGCGCTGCTGCTCCCGGCGCTGGGCGAGACCACCGCAAGCGCGGGGGAGGATGCGGGATGAAGGCGCTTGGGCCAATGGCGGTGCGGGAAGACGAGCTGGTGCCATGGCAACAGCCAATAGCAACCTGGGGCGGGGACCCGTGCGGACCGCGGGGCGTCTGACCTCCTCTGGGGTTCAGGGGCTAATGGGGTGGTGGCACTGGGATTGGCAAACCCCTTACCGAGAGAAAAAGGGGGCGTCCTGAAACCAAGATTCCAGGCAAAGCATCGAAATGATAATTATGACACCAAAATCTTGGGGGAGAGGGACCACTCAACTCACCCGCCAGGTTTGGAGGTGTCAAGACAGGAGGGGCTTGGTACAAGCAAAACCAGAGTAGCCTGCGGTCCTCAGTGGCCTGGGACTTGGAAGACGGGGAGCTGGGCAGGCACTCCTGGGAAAGATTGGCAACCCCACCCCCATGCCACCACCTGGCAGAGGATCAGGACCAGGGCCTGCCTATCATTCCCTGTGACAGTCCCTCCCGTGTCTCTGTTCCTGTTTCTGTCTCCCCCTCCGTCTCTCTCCATCTCTGACTCCCTGGTGCCCAAAGGGATGGCCCTTGGGCGTTTAGCCTGAAGAGCCTGGGGCTGGAGAGATGGCTCAGTAGCTAACAGTGCAGAGTGCTCTCCTGTGAACACAAGTTTGGGTCCCAACATTCAGGTCCAATGGCTCACAGCTGCCTGAACTCCAGTTCCCACACCTTCAGCGACTGCCAGCACCTGCATCATGAGCGCGCTCGCGCGCGCGCACACACACACACACACACACACACACACACACGCCCAGGTCTACACTTTCTGCCAACTCCACTCACGGGACAGTCAAAGTGTTAGTGCTGGGAGAGGTGGCTGTGGCCTACTGTGGTAGTTCCCATCTGGGGAACCCAGAAAAGCCATAGCACTCTCGCCCTCTGTAGGTGTAGAGGAATCACAGGGGATGCCAGGCCAGGCAGGAGAGCCCCTCACCCCAGTATTTCAAGGCCATAGCCGTCAAGGGCACCGGGACACTACGGCTTCCCGCAGAAGGCTCCTTCAGGACCTGCAGCTGCAGTGACTGAGCCCTCCAGCTGGACCGTGGCATGCAGAGTTGGACACAGCTGTCCTTCCTGCTGGGGAGGAGGTGGCAGAGGGGTCCTGGCTGGAGGTGGGGAAGGCTGCTCTTCACGCCTGCCAACCCCGCATGAAGCTGAGGCAGGAAGACTGCATGGCACTTGAGGCCGGCCTGTGCTGAGGTGAGACCTTGTCTCAAAAATAACAGCGTAAAGCGGGGTGTGGCATGGAGCACCAGCCAGCCTGAGGATGGGGGGGACAGAGGATGGGGGGACAGGGACGGGGGACCAGGGGATGGAGGGCGGGACGTGCCGGGCACCAAGAAATGAGTGGGGCTTGGCATGGCGGATGTCTGGGGTGGGCTTCAGCCAGAGCAAGCCATGAAGGCTGGGAAAGCTGGGAGCGTCCTCACAACTCAGTTCAGAGTTGAGGTGGGACACAAAACACAGCCTCTCATCTTCAGATGTTGTCACCTCCCTGGGTGACCTTGGGGCTATCTGTCTCTGGCCTTGGTGTCCAGCTTGGCTGGTAGTCCTAATAGAGTCAGTCCAGTTGACTGTTTCCTCCAGGTCCTCTCACGGAAGGGCTGGTGAGGGGAAGGGAAGACTGACCACTCCCACATGGAGAAACTGAGGCGTGGGCTGGGAAACACACTGCTTCAGTTCACACCTGAGCCCCAGCCGGGCCTCTGGAGAGGCCCAGCTTCCTCCTCCCCTCTCTCCTCAAGAACCAGGGGCCCTGACCAAGTGACGCAGGACCCTGCACCTGCTACATGGTGCCTGGGCCTCCCGGCTCCGGGATACTCCAAGCTTCCTAACGGGTGCAATGCACCCTGGGACCCCTATTCGTGACACTGCAGAGGTCACTGGACCTCCGGAGTCTGATGGCTGCCAGCATCCCTCCCTCAGGATCCCACCAGTCCACACCCCGAATTGCGCCCCACTGGGTGTGGAGGGGCCTCGAGGCAGTGGCGTGACCACATGGTCATCACTTGGGTACAGTTGTGTGCTGGGTGAGGAGGCACAGCGATGACTGGGACATGGCTGGTGTGGGAGCACAGCCACGAACCTCAGTTTCCCCAGAGGGAGCAGGCCCACCGTGCAGCCCCTCCCGAGACCCCCAGCACAGAAGCTCTTCTTTGGTCCAGTCACATGACCTTGGGCAGCTTAGTTATGCTCCAGCCTCAGGAATGTCAGAGGCAGTGGACTCTGTAATGTCCAAAGGGAAGCTGAGGCCTAGCAGGGCATGCAGGGCGTGGTCAGGCCCAGCATCCTGAGGTGGCCCTAAGCTCTAAGCTTGGTGTACCCCAGTTGCAGCCCTCTGTCCCCCAACAGCCAGTCTCTAGAGAGGAGGGTCTCCCACAGAGGATGCTCCTGCAAGGGAGACCTGCGCCTGCGCAGGACGGGGGAGGGGTCGCTGCAGCACAGGAGTGGAGCCCAGCCCCAAGCACTTGCCCAGGCGGTTTCCTTGGCAACTGTCTCCAGAACAACTATGAAAGACCCCTGACCCACCAAGAAGACTTGCTGCAGCCTGAGTGTCCTCGTGTCGTCCCCGGTGCCGCGGGTCGCAGTCAGGACCCCACCTGGTTGCACCCACACCCTGATCCCCAGCTAGGACTCCCGGTACCCTACCTGGTCCCCGAAGAAGGCCGAGTGCAGGAGGCTTAGGAGCCCCCAGAGCCCCATGGAGCCGCAGCTGCTGGACAGCGCGGGCCCCGCCCTCGGCCGCAGGGATGGAGGAGGGGACCAGGAGTATTGCGCCTGCGCACAGTCGTGGTAGGGGTTGTCACTCCAATGGGGAGGGGTGACCCGGGACTTTGAGGATGGAAGACGGGGATCCTCCTTGAGCACAGCGACCAAACGCATCTCTGATGGGTCTGGGGACCCTAAGGATTGGAAGCGGTCCAAGGAGCTCACATTAGAAAGGAGGGGGCGCCGGGCGTTGGTGGTGCACGCCTTTAATCCCAGCACTTGGGAGGCAGAGGCAGGCGGATCTCTGTGAGTTCGAGGCCAGCCTGGTCTACAAGAGCTAGTTCCAGGACAGCCTCCAAAGCCACAGAGAAACCCTGTCTCGAAAAACCAAAAAAATAAGAAAGGAGGGGGCATTTAGAGCCGAGGTGTGTGCGAGCTAGAAGCGCCACCCTGTGGCGGGGTCACCGTGTGCCCCGCATGTGAATAGTCGCCGGATGCGCCCAGCGCCCAAGATTCAACAAACATTTGCTGGGAGCCAGCCTGAGAGCTTCGCCAAGGGCATGCAGGGGCCAGCTGGATGGGACACTGTCAGAGATGCTGAGCCCATCATGTAATCAGAACTCATACTCGGGCCGACCTGGTGCAATGACACTGCTCTACACCCTCGGACTTCGGCTGCTTAGCAATAAACAAAAGTCAAGAGCATGTACGGCAGTGGCAGGCAGGCTTTCAATCCCAGCACTCAGGAGGAAGGGGGTGGATCTCTCTGAGTTTGAGGCCAGCCTGGGCTACACAGTGAGCTGTCTCCAAAAACAAAAAAACCTGGAAGGTCAGCTGGGCGTTGGTGGCGAACGCCTTTAATCCCAGCACAAGGGAGGCAGAGGCAAGCGATTTATCTGTTGAGTTCAAGGCCAGCCTGGTCTACCAAGCCAGTTTCAGGACAGCCTCCAAGACAATACAGATAAACCCTGTCTCGAAAAACAAAACAAACAAAACAAAAAAACCTTGAAGGTCAGACGTAGTGGTACATTTGGAGACTGAGGCAGAGCGGACTTCTGCTCCAGGTGCCGGGAGCGTGCTTAGCAGGGAGTTTTAGAAGGCAGCGTGTGGAGCAGTTAACGCCCAGGGACTGAGGAGAGCAGAGTGGGAGAGCAGGGGACGTCAGACAGATGGGAAAAGGGCACACAGAGAGGAACTGTAACGACTGGACCCGCCCCTGCCCCGCATGCGCATGGGGAGGGAGGTGGGGCAGCCCAAGGCAAGGGAGAAGCAGTGCGAGCCAGGGGAAAGGCAGCGGGCATCCAGCAGACCGGGCTTCGGTTGCCCCTCTCCAGACGAGCTAGGTGCTTACAAGAGAAGCGCCGGGTCCAGCGGACTTAATTTCATCTTTTCCAGAGCCTGGTGGCGCAGCTGGTGCCAATTAACACCAGTTGCAGGAAGCATGCCCTGTTCTTGCCGAGGGTCCTGGGCGACCGTGCACCCTCCCTCTCTCCAGCAGACACACACGGCCAAACATTCCACTACAGAAATACTCGTAAGACCAGTGGACAGCTAGGCTGGAGGGGTTGTCCTGAGGCAGGATGGCAATAAGTCTCCAAAACTGAGGTAAGCCTGGCCTTGTAGGCCGTGGCGCATGCCTTTAATCCCAGCACTCAGGAGGCAGAGGCAGGCGGATCTCCTGCCTCTTTGAGGCCAGTCTGGTCTACAGGACTACACAGAGAAACTCAGCCTCGGGAAAAAACAGCAGAAAAAAAGACTGAGCTGAACCAGCCAGTGCACACCTTTAACCCCAGCACACAGGAAGCCCAGGCATCTCCCTGAGTTCCATGTCTGCTTGGATAACACAGTACGATAAACAGATGTCCGCCCTGCCACTCTTCCCACAGCTCCAGGCGTGTAGGATTCGGTGATGTGTGATGGCTGACACCTGCTAGCCCAGGATTTGGGAGGCTGCAGTCAGGAACCAGAGTTGGAACAGCTTCACAATGGGAATGAGGCACCCGAAAGGCACCTCTGCAGGTCTCCCTGCCTGGCCGAGGGGACCACAGCTTCTCTCCAGACAGACCCCACGGACAAACTTATTTCAGGCGCTGCTCAACTCCATCCGAGGGCCCCAGCCCTTCTGTTCAACTCTGGCTTTAGTCACCACACCGTCCTCGGACCTGGATGCCGGCAGCAGGACACCGCGCACGCGGCCAGTCCCTTTCCATGAAGGCTCCCCCCCCCGCACAGCGAGGGCCCCAGAAGAAAGCAGAACCCAGGGGCCGCACTCTAGAGTCTTTATTGGGCAGTTACTTGAGCGGGATGAACCGGGAGGAGTGGGTAGCACCGATGCCGGGCCGGCCGTGCTTCACCGGCTTGTAGGTGATGGAGAACTCGCCCAGGTAGTGGCCGATCATCTCAGGCTGCGGGCGAGAGGGGCAGAGCTGGGTGTGGGCGCTGTGACCCACGGGGAGAGCCGCCCCGCCGCCGCCCCAGACCGCCACGCACGCACCTTGATCTCCACCTGGTTGAAGGTCTTGCCGTTGTACACGCCCACCATGCTGCCCACCATCTCGGGCAGGATGATCATGTCCCTCAGGTGCGTCTTCACCACCTCGGGCTTCTCCATGGGCGGCGCCTCCTTCTTGGCCTTTCTCAGGCGCTTGAGCAGCGAGTGCTGCTTCCGCCGCAGGCCGCGGTTCAGCCGCCGCCTCTGCCTGGCGCTGTAAAGCTGCATGAGCTGCTCACTGCGGGGGCAGAGGGTGACGGTCGCTTAAGCCGCGACCACAGCCCAGGACGGAGACGCTGGGCCGCCCCGAGTGGGGCGGAGCTCGCCCGGCGTCCCTCCTGCAAGCCCGGCCGAGCCCGCCGCGCCCGGGGCCGAGCGCATGGCTGGGGGCCCCGCGCGTGTCCCTCCCGGGGCCGGGCGGCTTACTAGGACATGTCTAGCAGCTGGTCCAGGTCCACGCCGCGGTAGGTGAACTTGCGGAAGGTCCGCTTCTTCTTCTGCTCCACTTCGGCCTGCGAGAGCGCGAGCCGGGGTCAGCGGGGCGCCCCGGAACCCGAGGGCGACGGCTTCGCGAGCTGCGGGCCGGCCCGGCCGGAAGGCGCTGCCGGTCGCTCCGGCCGCGGCGGGTCCCACAGCCCCGCGGCCTCCCCCGGCCCGCGCGCGGCCCTCCGGCCCACCCCCCGCGCCCCCATCCGCAGCCGTTGAGGCCGCGAGCGCGTGGCTCCGTCCCCAGTCGGCCCCCGAGTCCTGCGACCCCGTGCCAGGGCCGATGGCGGCGGATGCATCGCGCGCAGAGCGCCGAAGCCGCGTACTCACCATTTTGACGGCTTCTCGTAAAAGGAAGTGTCGGCTGCTTCTGCGCAGTTATCGCGAGCTCCACCGGAAGGCCACGCCCCCGGACGCACATGCGCTTCCGCTTTCCAGTCGCTCGCTGATGCCCCCTGCTGTGCGGAGGGCAGAGCGCGGCCAGCCCGCGCCGGTTGTCTGGGTGTGGAGCTCTCGTCTCTGTCTCTCCCATACTCTCTAACTCTCCCGGTGGCCTCGAACTCGCAGCAATCCTCCTGCCTCCTGCTTGGCTTTGTATTTTCATTTATTTAATTCTGTCTTTTGAGGCAGGGTTTCTCTGTGCAGCCCTGGCTGTCCTAGAACTCGCCCTGTAGACCAGGCTGGCCTCGGACTCAGATCCGCCTGCTGCCTCTGCCTCCCGAGTGCAGGAGTAAAGGTGTGTCCACCACCGCCGGCTTTGCTTTCACTGGTGTGGCGTTTGAGAGCCTGCCGCCTCAAAAGTGTGCAGGTCGAGCTGGCGGGATGGCTCAGATGTCTTGAGTTCAATTCTCAGCAACTACATGGTGGCTCACAACCACGTGATGAGATCTGGCGCCCTCTTCTGGCCTGCAGACATAACGTGCAGGCAGAACACTGTGTACATAATAAATAGATCTTTTCAGAGAAGTGTACAGGTCAGAGGAATGGTTTCTCTCCTTCCACCATGCAGGTACCAGGGATTGACTTCAGGCTTGGCAGCAAACCCCCTTACCCAGTGAGCCATCACCCTGCCTACTTGTTTCTGGTTTTAGGCAAGGTCTCATGTAGCTCAGGCTGTCCTCAAACCTGGTATGTGCTAAGATGACCTTTAATTTCTGATATTCCTGCCTCCACCTCCAGAATGCCAGCACAAGAGGTTTGTGCTGCCTCGCCCAGCTACAAAGTGTGTGTGTGTACCTCTTTTTGTTGTTTCTTGCCTTCCTTGGTCAGGCATGATGGCATGTATGTGCCTTTAATGCCAACATACAGAAGACAGACCTATCTCTGAGCTCCAGGACAACCAGGACTACATAGAGACCCTATCTTCTGGGTGACACCTCCCTCACTACACACTGTCAGGCTTCAATCTCAGGAATACTCCTGGGATGATGAGGACACTCCCGATATGTGCACCTCGGGCCACACTCTAATCTCTGACAGCAACCATTTATTGAGTGCCTGCTACTTGCAAATAGACACGGTGTGGTAGGCGGGGGGGGCGGCGGGGGGGGCGCAGGGTCCTGGCTTTCCTGAGAACTCCCAAGCTTAAATAGACTTAAGTCCAAACAAAGTCAATTCCTGGCTTAGTGCATGGCTGGGATTGTTAGAATAAGGGAACAAGCCCTGGGAGATAACTAACACGCTTCGCCCCACCTACTGGGGATGCAGAAGCAGGAGGCTCTGTGGTGCAGGGGTTTGAAGGCAGCCTGGGAAACAGAGGACAGGGCTAAGAGCACTGGCTGTTCTTCCAAGGTACCCAGGTTCAATTCCCAGCGCCCACATGGTAGCTCACAATTGTCTGTAACTCTAGTTCCAGAAATGACACTGTCATACAGACATATGTGAGGCAGAATATACATCAAATAAAAATAAACCATTAAAAAAAGAATGGCTGCTTTTCCAGAAGATTGGGGTTCAATTCTCAACACCCACATGATTTTTCGAGACAGGGTTTCTCTGTATTGTTTTGGAGGCTGTCCTGGAACTCGCTCTGTGGACCAGGCTGGCCTTGAACTCACAGAGATCCGCCTGCCTCTGCCTCCCGAGTGCTGGGACTAAAGGCTGCGCCACCACGGCCCGGTCCTTGTCTATTTTGACACAGGGCCTTTTCCAGAGACGTAATAACTAGTTATGTACGGGGGTGTTAGTGCGCACGAATGCTGGGACAGGGACATTCCACGTCTTGGAGCTGAAGTTAAGACACTTGTTTCTCCAGCTGCTCCCCCCCCCCTTTTGGACAGGGTCTCTATACATAGTGCGGCCCCTGGAAACAATGTAGACCAGGCTGACCTTGAATTTGGAGCTTTTCTTGTCTATGCCTCCTAGAGCCATTAGAGCTGGTGCCACCACAGCTGGTTAGCTTTTTGTCCGGTCAGCCGGAACCTCCTTCGGGCAGGCACGGCCCACCTCCAGCTGTGTGCTGAGCAGTTCACACCGTTGGGTGCTGGTCCTGACCTGACCTGAGGCTCACTTGCTTTCTGAGACGGGTACTGACAGATGTTTTGTTTTGTACAGGATCGAATGTAGTAGTTCAGGCAGGTTTCAAACTCCTTATGTAGCAAAGGATGCCCCTGAACTCCTGAAGGAAGGTCCCTTACTAACTGAACCAGACTTTTGTTTTTTGGAGGCAGGGTTTGTGTGTGTAGCCCGCCTGTCCTTGAGTCCTCCTGCCTCTGCCTCTGGGTTAAAGGTGTGTATCCGCACCCCAATGCTATCTTTTTCTTATGTGTGAGTATGATCTGCATGTGTCTTTGTACCACCTGCCTGCGGTACCCATAGGGGCCAGAAGAGGGCACCAGATCTCCTGGTGCTAGATGGTTGTGAGCCACTATGTGGGTGCTGGGTATTGAAACTGAGTCCCTCTGCAGGGCAAACAAGTGTCCTTAACTGATGAACCTTCTCCATAGAGATCTGCCTGCCTTCCAAGTGCTGGGATTAAAGATGTGAGCCTTCATGCTTTTTTTTTTTTTTTTTTTTTTTTTGGTTTTTCGAGACAGGGTTTCTCTGTGGCTTTGGAGGCTGTCCTGGAACTCACTTTGTAGACCAGGCTGGCCTCGAACTCACAGAGATCTGCCTGCCTCTGCCTCCCGATGCTGGCCTTCATGCCTTTTAAATGTGTATTTATTTAAGGGTGCAGAGATGACCAGGCAGGTAAGAGCACCACTGTTTTTCCAGGAGACCTGAGTGTAGTTCCCAGCACCAATATGGTTGCTCTCAGTCATTCCTAACTGCAGTCCCAGGCCTCTGTGAGTCCTGCACTGCGCAGTGCTGCAGACGGACAACTTCACACGAGTAACTCGGGGCCGCAAGCAGTTTCCGCGGATAAGCACTGTTCACAGGTCAGAGGAACAGAGCACAGCAACCCTGACATGCCTTGCTGGATGCCACTTCAAGGCCACAGATGGGACTCCATGTGGCCACTCCTGTCTCCTGCATTCAGAGGGCTCAGGCCACCCAACGCCACCCCACTTCCATTTAATGGGACAAACTGCATCCACTGGAACCCATGGGCCCTCCACAGCACACAGGGAAACAAGGCAGAGTCAGACACAGCAGACACCACTCAGGTTCTGATCCAAACACGCTGCTTTATTCAAACCGGGTCAAACTGGTCAATGGGCACCTGAGCCTTGCTGAGGGGCCTCCAGCAAGGCCTAGCCTGCCACCTGTGTGGGGCCCAGGCCACCTGTGACATCAGCATTGCCACCCGGGCCAGGGGCCCTTGTGGCACCCATAGCCACACAAGCCGCTCAAAGCAAGGAATGAACAAAAAAACCAAATGCACACAGTAGTCTCCGCCTGTGCCCCAGCCCGCGCCGGCGGGAGCCAGGGCCTCGCTTCCAGCACCCGAACCCTGCTTTAAATTAAAAAATAAGCCAGTATACATCGTAGAAAATTTCTCTTAAAAATCTCACAATTTGCAAATGTATATTTTTTCTTTAACATAAAAGTTTACAATATACGGTAAAACAAAAGGCTCAGGAAAATAATTTCAAAAAAGGAAAAAAAAAGAGAAAAGAAAAAAAAAAGAAAAAGAAACCTGAAATTCTGAATTAAAGCTGAAGGCGTTTTTTAAACCCTGTTGTTGAACCAGTGACGTGTTTTTATTGTGCTGATGGGTCAGAGAAAAGAAATATATTTAAAACCTCAGTCCAGACGTGGCCTCCACTGCCCCCCTCCCCCAGGTCGAGTGGTCGTTTATTTTGTCCCGAGTGTGTGATTGTCACGAGTTCACCAGTCCCGAATCCTGCCCTGGCGCCATCCCCCTGGCTAACGCCGGTAGGGATGGAAGCCCTGTACGTTGTGGTTCTGCCCGCGTCCGAAGCCACTGCCACCAGCGGGGGGAACCCCCGAGCCTGGCACCGAAGGGCCCCCGTAGGAGGGCGGCTGCTGGCTGGGGTCTGAGAAGCCTTGGCCGAAGCCGCTCAAGTCCTGCCCGTAACCTGCTGGGAGAGAGGCCGCTTAGCTCAGGGTGAGGGGACAGGCGCCACCCCACGCTTCTTCCAGAGGACCCGCCTGGCTGTGTCCCAAAGGACAGGGGCTGGGTGTCAGGCCTGGAGTCTGCAGGTGACCTCTCATCCAGTCCCAGTGAACCCACCCACCCCACACGTAAGAGGAACTGGGGTGCTCAGTCCCACAGCGCAGGTGCAACCAGAGCTGATGTCACAGACAGGACATCACAGTCCAACTTCCCAAAAGCCCTTTCAGCCAAGCCCCGTCTCTCAACAAGACGCTGCCAATCTGTGTCACAGAACTTCATGAAGGGGATGACACCACTTCCTGCCCGGCCACCCAGTGTGCCCAGCAGCCTGTGCACAGCACATGTGGACTCAGGCTCACTGGCTCTGGATGGTGGCGGTTGGATGCCCAGAGCAGAGGGGAGTAGGTGGAAGGCCTCACCTAACCAGGGTGCCCTGAAGACCAGGACTCACACGTACCCCGGCGTGACCTGGCTCAGAGCACTGCCCCAGGCATGTAGACTGCCTATGGCCACATACACTGGGATTTTGCAATGTCCAAATATCCACTTCAGGTGACCAGGCTGTGAGGACATGATCCCAGCACATTGTACTCAGTCTGAAAAGGGGCTGGACAGTCAATCCATTGACAAGAACTCGGGCTGCTCTTTCAGAGGACCCAGGTAGGTTCAGTTCCCGGCACCCACACAGCAGTTTTCAGAGGATAGGACGCCTCCCTCCTTCTGGCCTCAGAGGGCTCTTGTACGCATGTGGTGCATATAAACTCACCCAAACAGACAAACACACCAAACTTCACCCAAGCACACATCAAAGAATTTTTAAAAAGAAAATTTCCAGTGGGCAGTGGTAGAGCATGCCTTTAATCCCAGCATTCAGCAGAGGCAGGTGGATCTCTGTGAGTTCAAGACCAGTCTGGTCTACAGCGTGAGTTACAGGACAGCCTCCAAAGCTACAGAGAAAACCTGACTTGAAATACCACAAAAAAAAAAAAAAAAAAAAAAAAAACAAGCAAATTTGCTTCTAAAAACACAGGAGCCAGGCACAGAGGTGCACACTTTCAATTCCAGATCTCAGGAGGCAGGCAGATGTCTCCAAGTTCAAAGCCAGTCAGGGCTACAGTTGAGACCCCATCTCAAAAACTAAACAAAAACACCACCACCAAAATAATAAACCTGGGTGTGGTGAAACACGGAACTCAAAGCCCTTTGGGAAGCTGAAGCAGAACTAACCCTGAGTTCAAGGCCAACCTGCACTATACAAGGTAAAAGGGACACAGGCAAGCACTCACACACACGCTCAGGCTGAGGCTGTCTCTGGGGGTGTGGATTCCCAGAGTGGACAGCACAGAAGCCTGGCGAGCGGGGCACCTGCAGCAGGACAGAGCCAGGCTCCAGCAGGGTCAGAGCAGCCTTGCTTCCACAGCAGCCAGAGTCAACCAACCATGACAAGGTCCCAGGGCCACAAGAAGGTGACAGTGCAGAGTCTGGCCACTCATGCCACCTGACCAAGGCTGGCCTTGGTACCGGGCTCCACCAGGGCAACAGCAGACAGGTTCTCCCGGCACACACAGCAATCACACGAGCCCATCCTAGCTGTCCACACACCACAGACTACTTTTCCTAGCCTATTGCTGCACCAAAGAGGGAGTCTCTCTCAGAACCCAGGAACATGAAATGCAGCACAGCACCCAGCATCCAGCCTGGTGACCTCTCCTGCTCATGCAGGGAGCAGCTGGCCACAACCACTTACCATACTGACCATAGGGGAAGTCTGGCTGGGCTGTTGGGGGTTTGCTCATGTCAGGGGCAGCCTGAGACGGAGGTGGCGGGAAGGCCAGTGGGGCAGCCCCTGGGGTGGCAGGTGGAGGAGGAACCCCCGGAGGGGCAAACTGGTCAGGAGGTGGAGGCGGAGGCCCGTAGCCAAAACCTGCAGGGACAGTGGAGAAAGGCTAGGGTTGGGGACAGCCGCACAACCGAGCACGGCACCTCAGCAGGCCGGGACTCCAGCAGGCTAGAGCACGGGGCTGCAGTGCACACAGCAAGAGCGCCAGGTCAGAACTTGCAGAGCCAGCTAGCCAGCACCAGAGCCACGGGCGCGTCCTTGCCTGCTGGCCCCAAGCCAACTGTTCCGCCTTGGGCAGCATGCGCTCGCTGCAGATCCCACAGGGTCAGCTCCCTCCCGCGGCTCTTCTACACGGAGTGCCTGGGTCCCGGGATGCCCTGGTCCACACCTGCATGCAGCCCCGCCCCACAATCCAAGAGTCTCCCATGAACTCAGCCAGCCCTGGGGGACAAGTCCAGAGCACGGCCGCTCTTGGTCCAGCAGCATGGGGGGGGACAGCTGGCATGCTGGGTCTGTTCGGATGGGGTAGCACTCACTGAATTGCGGTGGGGCGCCATAGCCCTGTGGGAACCCCTGCGGCGGGGGGAAGCCTCCAGGTGGTGTGGATACAATATAGGATGTGAAGGGTGGGGGTGGGGGAGGGGCTCCTCTGCCCGCAGGGGGGTGGGCCATAGCCACCTGCAACAAAGAGTGGGTGAGGTGGGCAGGATGGGCCCCCTGGCATAGCCCAGATCCAGGTCAAATCCATGGTCTCCTCCCAGCCCAGAACCCAGTGCCCACAGCATGACAGGCCTGTGGCTTGTACCTGACCCCCTACACCTGACTCACCAATGGCCTGTCCTGCTGGCACCCACATTCCTAGAAGACAGAAGACAAGGGGCCAGTTAGTCTGCCAACGCCACTTCTCTTGGTGTTCCCCTCAAGCTCCCCAGCATGTGCACGATTTCCCAAAAGGTCTAACTGGGGAGTGAGGCCATCCATGGCTGGGGCCCTGACCAATAAAAGGGGCCAAGCACAGGCTCACGGCTGTCTGCTGCCTGCAGCACGGGTCAGGTAACTGCCCACTGCTGGGCACGCTCTGCCAGGATGGCCTGCGTCCTCAAGCTGGGGCCACAGCGAATCTCCTGAGTTAGTTGCTCTTGGAAGAGCAATGAGGAAAATACACAGACAGGGTCCCCTGGTGTTCAGCACCCAGACAGCCAATGCTTGCAGATGCAACACCAGCTAGAGGCAGCGGAATGAAGCCCTCTCCGCACCATTGCCAACGGGCACTGTGGCCACACCGGAGGCTGAACACATAGCACTCAGGAGAGAGAACACAGGGCGACAAGGAGCCTGTCTTCCTGGCCCTCTAGAGATTGAGGCTGGAGGGCTCAAAAGTTCCAGAAGGAAACCGGCCTGCTGGCTATCGTGTCAGCAGAGAGCATCAACTTAGCCTGTCACCTGGGTTCACCTCCAGGAGTGAGGGAAAAAAGCTCCATGTTCTACCTAGGTCAAACAGGGAAACCCTAGGAAACAGGAGGGGCCCTTTGTAGACTTGGGTCCCCCAGGAAGCCACTGCCGAGCTCCTGTTTTTATTGTTGTCAACTAGGAACTGGACACACTTGGGCCAGAGTGACATCACATGGCCCTCAAAGGACAACTCTAGAGCAGTCTCACTGCCTACCAGCCCGAGTCTTCCTACAGCCTGGGCTCCTGGTGCTAGCCCACCCCTGTGGCACGGGGAGGAGACAGAAGGGGGCCTGTGCGACGGTGGGGCCCCAGCCTTACCTTGCGGGCCATACCCCTGCTGCCATGTGGGCGGGGGCTGGCCTGCCCAGCCGTTGGCTGCACTGGGCGCCACGCGGCTGCCCCACTGGCTGGCTCCCGGCTGTCCTGGTGCTTGGTTCTTGCTGTCCCGAGGCTCAGCCCGTTTAACCTCCACCTAAACAAACCAAGTGCACTTTAGGGCGAAGCCACGGTAGTGCCCCTGCCCTTCAGACACCCATGGTGACTTATGACTACACTTAACGCCTTACGACTTAAAGTGAGTACTTAATATAAAGCTTACTTAGGCCAGTAGGTTTCTTTCTTTAAAAAAAAAAAAAAAGGAAAATAGGAAAAAAAGAAAAAAGTTTGCTCTTTAATTTCTCTGTATAAAAAATGTTTCTCAGGTACAGCAGATGCATCTGGAAGATGCCCTGTGACCCCCACAAGCAGCAGAAAGCCCCTCAGGAGACAGCCAAGATGGGACACTGAGAGGCATCCCACTTACAGGAGGCAGCCTCTGTCCACCCACCACCCCCCTGCATACCTGAGAAACACGCTGGCTTTGACTCAATTATTTAAAATGTCTAGTGGAAGATAAAGACTTACCTTCCCCAGGCTAAGGCTTAAAGAGTCTCAGTTAACTCAGAGGAATGTCAGAGGGGATGGATGTAAGAGCCTTACAGTACAGCTAACAAAAAGTCAACAAACATGCAATAAAATGGACATTGGGATCAGTAAGCAACCTTCATACTGTGTTTGGCAGCAGCCTAGTCCTGGCTCAGCAGGGGACGGCAGACAGGGACCTAACAGAAGCTGGTGTCTGACCTACTTAGCCAGGATTGAAAGGGACCTCACTCTTCTGAGGGCACACTGATGACTCAGCAGCCCTGCCCAGGCTGCCTGTCACCAGGAGTAGGCCCAGAACACAGGTTCTGGTAGGGTCCTAGGGCAGGAAGTAGCACCCAGCACAGTCCACCCCACCCCCACCCCCTGCAGCACCACAGGGTGGTCCTGGCGGTGGGAACTTGGGGAGGCAGATGCTGTAAGCTGGGGAGTGTGAATGCAGGGTCCCAACTCGGAGTTAATGAGCCCTGGCTCCCCCTGGGGACCTGTCCTGTCCATGCAGGCTAGCTTCAGACACCTGAGGCCCCAGGGCTGCAGGGACCAGTAAAGGTCAGCAATGGGCAAGGCTGGGGTGTATAAGGGAGGGACCTGGGAACAGGGTGACACTGCAGAGTCCTTTCTGAGCTACCTCTAAACTAACCGCCACAGGACCTTCCACACAGTCCTGGAACGCTGCTGTGCTCCCCAGTCTGCACCCTGGCTTAAGGCGAGGTTGCAGGGGTGTCAGAACAAGGCTGGCCCATCTCTGTGGGGTCTGTCCAGGATGAACAAAGCCTGTAGGCCACAGCCTGGGCCGCTGCACATCTCAGAGCAAGAGATGCCCCTGTCCCTCTGTACGAGGGTCCAGCACAGGAGTGGCATGTGGACCTAGTCTCAGAGCTAGGGTCTGACGCACAGCCAGGGCATGCATGCTAAGGGGGCTGGCGTGTCCTTCATGAGGACTGAATGGGAGCCCTGCACATGCAGCTGCAGACACCTGAGGCCTGGGATCTCAGGAGGCCCTGGGCCCGCCCTGCCCACTCTGGCAGCAACACAGTATGAAGACGGAACACCAAAGGTCACTTGACCGCACGTGGTTAAGTGCTATCAGGGCGTGTGGCTGGTCCCGGAGTTTCACAGTAAGTGACCCGATAGAAAACCAATCCTTCAGGATGTTTCGTTGCGCTCAGTTTGGAGCTGGACCTCGGTGTGTGGAGGCCCCTGCTCATCACATTAAGGTCACTGTTACACAAGGGGCTGGGCCACATCTGAAGGAGTGGTCAAGGAAACCAAGCCTGAGGCAACACTAGGGTCTCACTGAAGGCCGCCCCCCTCCCGGGGCTCCACCCATCCTCTCTCCCATCCCCATCCCACCACACCCCATCCAGGGGCAGTGCCCCACAGATGTCCTGCTGGGGAGTCCCCACTTTCCAGTGAAACCCCTCATTGCCTAAGACTTGGCTTAGTCTTAAGGTAAAATAAAACTACAACTACACACTTTTTTGCCCATGATGTCGTGAAAATGCATGTTGACAGCCTGGTCCACTGATTGTTCGTCCTCGAAAGTAATAAATCCAAAACCTAGCCAACGACGAAGAGTGAATCAAGGTAGCAGGGCGTGTGACACAAAACAGGATGATGAACAGTATCAGGGCGGCCACGGGGTTGAGCTGGGTTTCAAACAAAGCCTGTGTGAGAGGGCATGGCCCACGTGGGGCTGGGGACAATGGGGGACATTCACACTTCTCCGGGTTGAGTGCAGCCATGGGAAATCGGGGTGCTTGGGAGGCAGTGGGGGGCGTGTGGTGCGCTCTGGCTTTTCTGAAACCCAGCTTCTCCCCGGGGTTTGCAATTGGCTTCGCAGCTAGTGCTCACAGCAGCCCCCGCTGTTCTAGCGGTACCGAGTGCAGTTCCTATGGCGCCTCGCCAGGCTTACCCAACACTGTTGGCTAAGCCGAGGAGTCCTATATCTAACAGTCCTACTCCTCTATGTACATACGATATAGGTAGTACAGGTAATACACAAAGATACAGGCCACAACGGGTTCCAGCAGCTCAAATTCTGCTGTCAGCAGCAACAGCAAGAGGCATGGTGTCATTAAAAAAAAAGAAAAAAGAAAAAGAAAAAAGAAAAAAAATTTCAAAGGAAAAAAAATTTAGCATTTCCCAAACACAAGAAAGTGGCAGTATAAACGAAGTTTGGTTGGTCTGGGGCAAGCGCGGCCACCCCGCTAAGGGCAGGACGGACAGGGCCTTTGGCACTAGCATCTCCTGCGGCGCTCAGGCCCAGAGACTCAGGGAACCAAGGGTGAGGGGGGCTCAAGACAGAAGTGCCAAGGGCTCGAGAGATCTCCCCAGCAGAGGCAGGGCGGTAAGTGACGAGGGTCCTCTGTGCACTGACGGAGTGGGGAGGAGGGGCCGGGGACAGGACCACAGCTGAGGAGGCGGGAACTGAGCCTATGAGGACAAGGGGAAAGAGATGGGACAGGGACAAAGGTGGCCGAGGGACCACGGGTGAGATGGGAGAGGAAGGCAGGGGCTCTCGCTGTCCTATGCAGATGGTGTCAGGCACCAGAAGCCAGATGAAACGGGGAAGGTGAAGTCTAGAGCAGGAGGCTGAAGAGACGATACCAGTGAAGAGGACAGGAGAGGAAGGAGACTGCAGACAGGATGCCTGGGGACCAAGAGGTCTGCAGGGACAAGATGGCCTGCTATCTCAAGTCAGCAGACAGAGCAGGAAGGAGAAGGAACACTGAGACCCACCAAGACCCTTGAGGAGCCAGCAAAGCCAAGAAGACAAGAGGTGCTGTAGGGACCCTGCTGACCCAACCAACGCTATCTGCCACCCACTGGGACACTTCCAAGCCCCCAGGGGACACAGGCCCGCATGCCAGCCCCAAAGCTCTTGGCCCAGCTCCTGCTGCCCCTCCAGCACAGGCCAACAACACTAGCTGGGTCTGGCTGGCCCAGGTGAGGGTGCAGGAGGGCGGCGGCAGCTGTGCCAGCCGTGGGCGGGAGCACCTAGGAGCTGCCCTCAGAGTCCCGCACACCGAGGCTTCGCAAAGTCAGAGGCGGCATTTGGAACACAACATGGTGATGAAGACATGTGAAAAGTTGGCATTCTCTCAAACGGCGGGAGTGTCTGAAGCCACCGGGCTGGCTGGGTCCAGGCACAGTGCAAGAGGCCGTGGGTCGTGGGGGAGGAGCCGGGGCAGGCTGTCTACAACGCTGTGTCAGAGGCAGCAGCGGGACAAACACACTGAAACTTCGTTTACACCCCACGGGAGCAAAGCCGCTCCGTCCTCTGACTGCGGGCGGGCCTGTACCTGTGTGACTTAACTTAGCACCTGGAGAGAGATCTAGAGAGACATCGTTAATCACAGACAATCACAGAGAGAGGAGACAGCTTACTTAACGGTACCGTATTCTATGGCACTACGTACGTCATTAAGCATGTATGTCTACCGTAAATTAAGACTAAGACTTAACAGCTAAACCACACGAGTGAGCAGTGCGTCTTGGACGAGTGGAGGAGGCTCAAATGGCAAACTATGCTCCCGAGGGGTGGTCACCACGGGCGCCTGGGAAGGGCCTCGTGCTGAGGGTGGCTGAGGCTGTGCGGGCCGAGAGACACAGTGTGAGGAAAGGCCCTGCAGTGTGGAGCAACTCTGGCCCAAGTGGACAATGAACCAAACGTGTGAGTGACAAACAGCCACCAAAAGAAAAGCCAGGCTGGAGAGCGAGGGTGTCGCCTGTTCCCCGACCAGTGTAGTGAGTGCAGGCAGGGAGGGCAGAGTCCAGGTGAGACCGCAGTCAGGCAGTGGTTTCCCACAGGCCTGGGCAGAAGGAGTGACGCTCACAAGTCTGTGCTCTGAACCCTTTAGAAACAGATGTGCTGATGTTCATGAGAGGCGGCTAAACCGTCCCACAGGGAGAGGGACAATGCGTGACGTGAGCGGGAGGCATGGGGGGGGTCTGTGTCTTGGCATGTGCCCAATGGCACTCACTGGCTGTGCAGCATCCGACCCTGGCCTGTCTAGGGCGAGATAGTTTGCCATCTGAGGGGAGGACATGGGTCAGGATGAACGGGTTCAGTCCTTACCTCGAGGCCGCTGCTTCTCTGCATCATAGATCATGACCACCTCGGTGACCTATGGACAAAGGGAGGATGAGGTAAGGCACCACAAAGCCACTCAGCCCCAGTCCCAGGTCCCCAGAGGCAACTGTGATCCTAGCTGCATACCCCAGGGTGGACGAGGTGTGGGACATGCCGGCAGTCTACCCTGGACCTGTGCTCCGCCCTGCCTGATGGACACACACCACCCCAGAATAATGAGCACCCTCCGGGTCACCAGGATGCTTGCTGTCCTGCCTGACCACACTCCAGTGCAATAGCCAACCCTGCCCTACACAGCAGCAAGCAGAGGGCTCTAGCCTGTTCCAGAGGAAAAGACACACAAGGAGCTCCAGTCTCTGGGAGACCCATGGGATAGTCTAGACACCTCAGTGACCCACAGCAGAACCCTATGTGGGCATAAGCCAGGTGTCCAGCAGCACATGTTCAGGGGACCTGGTCTCACTAGGGGCAGCTGCCTGGCCACAAGGCCGTATGCCCTCCCAGGCAAGCCAGCTCCTCACTGTCCACTGGCCTGCCCTCCCCAAAACCCAGGCCACCCTGATGGGAAGCAGGTGTGAGGGCTTGTTAGGGGTGTGCTCAGGAATGGTCATGGAGGCGCGCAGAGCTCACCACTCCAAACTTCTTGAAGTACTCCCTGAGCTCCGTCTCGCCGCAGTTGTGGGGAATGCCCCCCACAAAGATCTTGTTGGATTTGCTGCTGTCGCTCCTGGGTCCTTTCTGCTGTCAAGGAGGAGGTGGTCAGTGACTTCTGGTGGCCTACTCCCCAACAGGCTAGCCACGGCACAACCCTTTCCACAGCTTTGCAGTTCTTTTTGAGAACGTACGTAGCCCAGGCTGACCTTCAATTCAACTCATCAAGGCCGGCCTGCGGCCTTGTGCTCTCCAATGCTACCACCAGATGAATACCATTCACTCGGCCCCTTGTACAGCAGGCTAATCCTCAAAGTCAAGAGATAGACCACCGGGGGCTGGAGAGATGGCTCAGCGGTTAAGAGCACTGACCGTTCTTCCAGAGGTCCTGAGTTCAATTCCCATCAACCACATGGTGGCTCAAAACCACCTTGAATGAGATCTGGTGCCCTCTACTGGCATGCTGAAGATTGTATACATAATAAATAAATATAATATTTAAAAAAAAAAAGAGATAGACCACCTCTGCCTCCCATGTACTAGGATAAAAGGTGAGTACCTTGCCGGGCGTTGGTGGCGCACGCCTTTAATCCCAGCACTCGGGAGGCAGAGGCAGGCAGATCTCTGTGAGTTCGAGGCCGGGCTGAACCGACAGCCTCCAAAACAATACAGAGAAACCCTGTCTTGTAAAACCAAAAAAAAAAAAAAAAAAAAAAAAAGGTGGGTACCTCCCATCCCACCTACAGCAGCTACCCCAGCTCACAAGTCTTCTAATTCAGCTAAAGCCAGAGCACACTGCCCGGGGCACAGGGGCCCACAAACAACCCCTATCTGTCCTCTGACATTCTCTCTCTCTCTCTCTCTCTCTCACACTCACACACACACACACACTCTGTGGTACACACACCCGGACCACAGCATCCACACACACACTGTGGCATGTACATCAAGACCACAAGGGGGGATGCACAGAGGCAGGAGTTGGAGGCCAGCCTGGGCTACAGAGAGAGTTATAGGACAGCTAGGGCTACACAGAGAAACCCTATCTTGAAAAAAGAGGGAAGGAGGAAGGGGGAAGGGAGGGAGGGAGGGAGGGAAGGTAGGAGGGAGGAAGGGAGGGAGGGAGATTTCTTTAGCCAGGTGGTGGTAGCACACACCTTTCACCCCAGAGCTTGGGAGGCACAGACAAGTGGATCTGTGTGAGAGGTCAATCTGCCAATCTGGTCTACAGAGTGAGTTCCAGGACAGGCTTCAAAGCTACAGAGAGACCCTGTCTCGAAACACGCCCCCCCCCCAAAAGAAGACAGAGACAGACAGAGAAACAAACAATCTGCAATGTGGAAACAGGCTTGGCTTTCTTTCTTTTGTTTTTTTAGAGACAGGGTTTCTCTGTGTAGCCCTGGCTGTCCTGGCACTCACGCTGTAGACCAGGCTGTCCTGGAAGTCACAGAGATCGCCTGCCGCTGCCATCGGCTTTCATTTTTAATTCAGTGCTTGGGACAGTCCTGGGCCTTCCACATGCTAGGAAGTGGACACCAATAACCTACATTCCCAGTACACATAGGGTTTTGGGCAAAGCTAAAATCGCAAAGGCAGTCTCAGGGATACCAGCTGGCAGTGACAATCTGGGGATACATGAACTTAAAAAAGTTTGGAGCAGCCACGGAAGACATAAGCCACCCCACCCCACCCCCGCCCCAGGTGTGAGGACCCAGTCCCCATGACTCTAACCACTTTGGGTTGAGAGACTAAACTAAGCTAACTGTGGGACACCTGTCAGCCCAGCACCTGGAATCCAAAGCAGGAGGAATCTGGGTTCCAGGCCAGCCTAGGCTACATGATAGACTGAACTTCAGGGGAGCACACTACTGTGCTAATGAAGTGGGCTAACCCAGACAAGGAGCTCTGGGGAGCACACTACTGTGCTAATGAAGTGGGCTAACCCAGACAAGGAGCTCTGTGCACAGTGTGCTACACCAGACTGGCCCACATTGTGGCGTAATGCGACCCACAGGGCAAAACCCACAGACAGAGCCAGCTAGTCACATGGTGTCCACAGCAGGAGCACCCTGATGAGGACTGAGAAGAGCTGCAGCCCAGCTGTAAGGCAGTCTGCACAGCTCTATGCTGGGCTTACAACTGTTTTGGAAAATGGCTTTCTTAAAAGAAAGGGGAAAGGGCTGTCAACAGTCATAAACTTGCTGGGCCTGGGCCCAAAAGCCTGCCTGTCAGAATGTCTCAATAAGAGAGGGCGCACGCCTTTAATCCCAGCACTCGGGAGGCGGAGGCAGAGGCAGGTGGATCTCTGTGAGTTCGAGGCCAACCTGGTCTACAAAGTGAGTTCCAGGACAGCCTCCAAAGCCACTCAAAAAACAAAAAAGAGAGGGCTGGAGAGATGGCGGCTCAGCGGTTTAAGAGTATTGTTGCTCTTCCAGAGGACCTGGTTTGATCGCAAGCACTCACAAGGTGACTCCAGTTCCAGGAAGTCTGACGCCCTCCTCTGGCTTTCTTGAGCACCAGGCACTCAAGCAGAGTACAGACATACAAGCAAAGAAAATACCCATGCACACAAACTTACAAATAAGGAACTAGAGAGATGTCTCAGTGGTTAAGAGCCCTAGATCCTCATTCAGAGGACCCAGGTTCAATTCCCAGGACCCACATGGCAGCTCACAATTGCTGCCTGACACCTTCACACAGACAGGCATGCAGGCAAGATACTAATACACATAAAATAAAAAGTCATAAAGCCAGGCGATGGTAGCGCACGCCTTTAATCCCAGCACTCACAGAGGCACATGAGTTCAAAGCCAGCCTGGTCTACATAGCTACACGGAGAAACCTTGTTTCGAAAATAAATAAATTTGGAAAGTAATTTGAGAATGGCAGCTCACACCCCAAGTCCCAGAATTTGACAGGTTGAGACCATCTCAAACAGATGACGCCCCAGATGTCACTCTTGGTGTGAGCAGATTCCTCCAAAAGCCATGCCCCGTCTGCCCAGCAGCCCACGTGGAAGTGAGGGCAGTCTGCTGCCAGGCAGGAATGCTCAACAGTGGAGCCAAGTGAGCACAGGACTAGTGATAACCTCTGGAATGGGCAGAGTGGGGGCAATGGTGACCACCCACCACCCTCCAGCAGGACCAAAGCACCAGTGCAGCCCAGCCTTACCCAGCCTTCCTTGGGCCGAGTTCTCTCTGGCTGCATCCCCCGAGGTGTGCATGGCTTCGGGTCAATCTGTAGGAAACATCAAGCCAGAGAGATGAGCAAGAAGCCAATTCCTCTGCATCGGACACGGCTGCAAACACCCACCACACCACAGGGCTTGTCACCTCCAGGCTCCACCCCTAACACACCCAATCCTACAACCTGAACTCTAGCCAACTTCGCTCAGGAAAGTGGGAAGACCCATGAAAATACTTACATTCCGGCCATCCAGGGTGTGTGGTCTGCTGGCCAGCACTGTCCCCACACAATTGGGGTCTTTAAACTTGACAAACCCAAAGCCTCGAGATTGGTTGGTGGTTTTATCTTTCATGATGACACAATCCACAACCTCGCCATACTGGGAAAAGTAGCTGCGCAGAGTCTCTGCTCAGAGGCGGGAACAAAAGCAACACGTCCCTGGCTTAGGCATGGCTCCAGCACATATGAACACACAGTGGGTACAGGCAAACACGCCTCACCCAAGCTCACTGCTGGAGGAGACAGACCAGGAGAGGCCCAGCCACCCTGCCTTGTGCTGGAAGGGTGTGGACTGACTGACTGTCGGGCACAGGAGGGCGGGCTGGAGAAGGGCACCAGCATGCAGCCATGCTGATGTTAGAGCAAGCTCTGCTGGGGCACAGGCACCAGGGCCTAGCCCACCCATGTCTGAGATGCCACAGCTCCTACCTTGAGTGGTGCTCCAGTCCAGGCCACCCACGAAGAGCTTCCTGGAAGCAGAGAGAGGAGGCTCGGGTCAGCTGACACCTTTGGGTACCCCACCCACACCAGGCCCACAGGCAGAGGGGCATGCTCAGTCAACCTGCGGGTACAGAGCTCAGCAAAGGACTTCTGGACCCATACCATTGCAGACACAAGAAACACCCTCAGTGCCACAGACACGTCACCGTCAGGAGAGAGGCTGCAGTGCAAGCCCAAAAGATGATTAGTCCACAAGAGAAAGACTCATGTTGGGACCTGGCCCACGAAGTCGCTCGACAGCAGTGGGAGACAAAGCCTCAGCAGTGGCCCGACATGCCTGAGACCCACCGTACAACAGTTCCTAAGGTCAGCTGCACCCACACTGAAGAGAAGCACTTACAGCAGATGGCCCTTGGGTCTCAGCAGCAAGCACTCAGGGACTCAGGAGTCACTTGCTCTTGGACACATGGTATGGCCCAGGGGACAGGAGAGTCCGCCTGCTGTAGCTCTGCTTGCTGACTCTAGGCAGGACACTTGGTCCAAGTCCCTGAGCAAGAATGGTCCACAGAACCAGCACCACCATCATGCACTAGACCTAAGAAATCTGCTCACATTGCAGGAAACACCAGAGCCAGACACCCTGCCTCCCCTGCCGTGTCCTCTGGCACCTGTGGGCAGCCAACTACACCATGCCAGGCTAGAAGCAGACACATGAGAACCCTCAAGGGGCCTAAGCACCCCTCACAGCAAGTCCCGAAGCAGAGGGACTTATGGGTCCTCTGCACCCTGCAGGCTTCTGGCAGTGCATGGTCAGGCAGAGCCCCTGCTGCCCATGGTGCAGTGCGGGTGACCACACAGTCCCTCAGTAAGCAGTGTAGAAGCGGGCCCTGCCTGTCCACTGCCTTCTGGAACCACATCTGTGCAACAGATCCAGCTGGGCAATCATGCCAGTGGCTCAGGGCCCGGCCTCATGACATAAAGCCACGCGCCACAGCCTGGGAAGGGCAAAGTCTGCCCACTGAAACCAAAACAGAGCAAGTTCAGCTCTCTGACAACACCAACCACAGCCAGCAGGGCTCCCCAGCGAGGCAGGCCACTGGGCAAGGAAGAGGAACCAGTTAGGTGGGTCCCCCACCCCCAGTGCAGTTTCAGACACAGGGACTGGGAAAGTGCCAGAGTGGTGGCACACGTATGTAAGCCCAGCGCCGGAGGCTGTGACAGAGGATCAGATGGAGGCCAGATAAGGAGGCTGATTTTCTTTTTAAAGACAGGGTTTCTCTGTGTAGCCTTAGCTGTCCTGGAAGTCACTCTGCAAATCTGAGTGCTGGGATTAAAGGCAGAGGAGAGAAAGGGAGAGGGGGCGGGGAACAGCCACGTCCCAGACATAACTGAAATGCAGTGGGGGACGAGGTGCCCATCTCATCCCAGCCTCAGGCAGCAGAGCACGTCTACATCCTCAGAGCCAGAGGCTCAGGTGTCCAGAGGGCCGTGTGCTGGTACGGCTGTTGTTTTAGGGAAGTAGGACTCCTGGCCTGTGCACAAAGGTTTTATGCCTGGCTCACAAGAGGTAAGAGAGGCCCATGTTCACAAAGGTTCTAGAAGGTTCCAGGATGTGGATTTCACTTCCTTTCTGGCTAGACCCAATCTCTAAGCCTAGGTTGGGGGCACGTATTCAAACAAGTAAGGAAGGGAAAGGAAGGAAAGCCAGAGGCTAGGGAGGGCCTGCTGGCCAGCCCCTAGAGCCCCAGGGAGACGACCATTAGGACTCAGGCCGGGTGTGGAGGGGAGGTGAAGCCAACCTGCAGATTAAGACGAAGGGCCAGGCTGGGCGGTGGTGGCGCAGCCTTTAATCCCAGCAGAGGCAGGCGGATCTCAGTGAGTTCGAAGCCGGGCTGGTCCAACAGCCTCCAAAACAATACAGAGAAACCCTGTCTCGTAAAACCAAAAAAAAAAAAAAAAAAAAAAAGGTGAAGGCAGCCAGCACTGATTAAGGCGCCTCCTGAGGGGCTTGTGGACTTGTCACTTATGGCACCCTGCACCCTGTATCCTGCAAGCCAGGCATGTCAGTGCATGGTCAGAGAGCCCCTGCTGCCCATCCCCAGGCTGGCTCCCCCAACTCACTACAAGGACAAGTGATGCAGAAGTCTGACCCCCAGACAGAAGTGACGCGAGGCTGTGACGGAAGGGGCCTCACCTCATAGATTGTGTGTGGTATGTACTTGTCACACGGCACAAACCACACCCCAAATCCCTACAATGGAAGCCCCCGGAAAGAAACAGTAGTGTAACCAACACCCACACTGTGACATGGCCTCCTGCTCATCCCATCCTTTCCCCAAAGCACTCAAGCTTGTGACCCTGAGACTCTGTCTCCGAAAGGGACTCCTGAAAAGCTTTTGGGGAGCCAGTTCAAACCCACAGCCAGGCACCCAGGCAGTGTTGGCCCACACCTTTAATCCCAGCACTCAAGAAGCACAGGCAGGCGGATCTCTGAGTATGAAGTCTACAGAGTGAGTTCCAGGACAGCCAGGGCTATACAGAGAAACAACAAACCAAACCAAACCAAACCAAACCAAACCAAACCAACTCCCCCCCAGTCAGGCTCACAGCAGGCACACACAATACAACTCTGCAGCCCCTGGACTATGGCCAGGGCAAAGGTCCTGGCACAGGGCCCCTTGGCCATGGCTTGCAGATGAATTGACAGCAGAGCCCTGACTGCTGCTCTCATGCCACTCAACCTATTCTGAACCCAGGGAACCTTGGACCATTGCTCAGTGAGCAACACCATGCAGGCCCAGGACACCCTCCCCACAGAAAACCACCCCAAGAAGCACCTCAGGGCTAAGGGGACATTTATCTCCACTGAGTACTCCAAGATGGACAGAGCCCCCAGCAGGTCCCTGCGTCTTCCCCCACGCCCTCCAGTGAACGGCCCGAAGGAACAGCTGCAGCTGGTTCACAGCACATTTATCCTGGCTGAGGGTCCTCCTGGGTTCAGGGCCAGGCAGCAGGTTCCCCAGGTCAGGGACCTCTAGATGGGGTATGACATGAGCCATGAGCTCGGCCCTTCCTCAAACAGGCCTGTCACCGCATCCACCTCTGCCAGTGGTGCAGCAAGAAGGCACTCAACCCAGTCTGAGATGCACAGCATCCACACAGAGAAGCCAGCCTGCACAGCCCCAGACAGCCAGGCCCCTCCTCCAGGAGGCCAGGTGTGCCTGCCTTTCCCCATGCAGAGTGTCAGTACACACTAGCTGTCACCTCTTCCCCACCACCCTGTCCCACAGGTCACTGTGGAAGTTGAAGGATAGAGTGCCCTGAGCCACCCAAGAGGACTGACTGCAGAAGCCCCTGTCTAACACTCAGGACAGACTGTGCACTGGGCCACTTGTGACAGCTCTTGCAAGCAGGCCACACGTGAACCTCCTGCGTGGGCTAACACAACACAGAAAACCAGGCTCAGGATGCGGCACCCACTTCAACACTCCCTTCAGAGACTGCAGCTCTCCAGGCCAATGGATGCTTCAGCAAGGCACCTGCCGCCAAGTCTGACAACCTGGAAAGCACACACATGCACACACACAAATTTAAAAGAAAGACAGGCTGGGGGATGGTGGCACACACTTTCAATCACAACACTCACTCAGGACGCAGAGACAAGAGATCTCTGTGAGTTGGAGGCCAGCCTGGTGAGTTCCAGGTCAGAGAAACCCTGTCTCAAAAAAAGAAAACAAAAATAAATAGATTCAGATTCAGACATGGTGGTGCACGCCTTTAATCCCAGAACTCAGGAGACAGGCAGGTAGATTTCTCTGAGTCTATGGCCAGCCTGGTCTACATAACAAAGTTTCAGACATGCCACAGCTCTGTACCAGAAACAAAACAAAACAAAACACTCAGCCGGGCGGTGGTGGTGCACTCGGGAGGCAGAGGCAGGCGGATCTCCGTGAGTTTGAGGCCAGGCTGGACCGACAGCCTCCAAAACAATACAGAGAAACCCTGTCTCGTAAAACCAAAAACAAAACAAAAAAACAAAAAACTCAAGACAAGCCCAACTTTAAGATGACCCTAAGGATGGCCCCTCGCTATCTTTCCAAGCAACGGTTCAGAAGCTACCTTCAGAGGAAGCCACTATCTACTTTCCATCCACCTCCTGGGGAGAGGACAGTCAGTCCTCATGGGCTCTAGAAGGGGGAGCTCCTGGCACGACCTGGAGGCCCCCAGCCAATACGTGCATGAGGGTGGAGGCCCCACCAGATGTAACAAGGTCAGCATCTATAGAGGGAATGGCAGAAGGACCCAACATGTACCCAAAACAGTTCTAGAAGCAAGGAGCTCCAACAGGGACCCTGGATGGCCCACTGCTGACGCACAGCTGCTATGCTTTCTCAGAAACCAACTGCTACACCTGGAGACTCTGTGATTTGCAACTTTAGTATCTGGCTCTTCATAGAACCAGGCCCTAGGGTCTGTCTCCAGCACTAAAAACAAAAACAATTTAAAACTTTTATACACAGTCGGGTGGAGGGGGTGGTGGTGGTGCACACCTTTAATCCCAGCACTCCGGAGGCAAACCAGCCTGGTCTACAGAGTGAGTTCCAGGACAACCTCCAAAGCAATACAGAGAAACCCTGTCTCGAAAAACCAAATAAATAAGCAAATAAATAAACAAAGCTTTTGTACACAAAGGTTGGGTGTGTCAGGGCACACCTTTAATACCAGGCACACAGGAGACAGAGGCAGGTCCATCTCTGGCCACAGTGCACTCCAGGACAGCCAGAGTTACACAGTGAGACCCTGTCTCAAAACCAAAACAAACAACAAAACTCGCCCTCTGGGTAACTTTCTGGGGACTCCCAGAGCACAGTCCCAGGCTAGTCCAGTCTACACCTCTCCCACTGCCATCCTGCCCAGCGAGTCTGCAGTGGCCTGCTCTGTCCTGGAGATCTATGTCGTCCCAGGGAATGGCTGCAACACATGATGTGGCCAGCAACCTCAGACCTGCCTCCCAGATCCACAGTGGCTCTTCAGACCCCAAGCTATGAGCGAGGATGACACAGACCCACCAGCTGCACAGGTATCAACTGAATCCTCAAGTTTGTGTCTGGGTCCAAAGTGTGGCAGCCCCTTCCTTCAGCAAGTTGCTCTGGTCCCAGAATGAACCCACAGGAAGCACACCCCTTCCCACTACATCCAGGCCCCACCACAGCAGGAAACCTGCCTGAGGACAGCCAGAGCACCCCAAAGTACAATGTGAGATTCTCACCGTCTCCCTGCCCAGGTGACATAAGCTATCAGTACTAAAAAGAACCCACATCATGCCTGGCCATGTGTACCAACCAGCCAAGTCCCTGCACCTGCAGGGGGAGCCTCAGGGTGCCTCTCAGAGACCCCTGGGCCGGAAAATTCACAAAGCAGTTAGGGAGCAGCATCGAAGGCCTACTGGGGAGACCCAAGATGTCCCAATCAGGGTCCCGAGGAACCCCAGGCTCCCAGACCAGTTCCCTTTAGAATTTCAGGGTTGTCTAGACCCCTCAAGCTCCAGCTGATATCAGAGTGCACTGAAGTCCCTACCGGGGGTTCCCTGATCCTCAAACTCCTTTGTGATCTCCCCACTCCCATATCGTGTTCCACAGCTCTACAACCTCCCCTCTGGTGGTTCCCCAATCCTTCAGTCTTGTTTCTAGGTCTCTAGCCCCAGAGCCCCCTGTGTTCTGAGCTACTGTCTGTGGCTCTGCTGATCCCAGGCTCCTATGTGAAAGTCCCCAAACCACCAGACTACTTTTTAAGCCCTCAGGACTCAAGCTCCCCCCTTCATACTCTACAGCACCCTGAATTCTTCTTCTGGGTGCCCTGGCTTGCTGAGCTGTTCAGGGGTGGGGAAGTCTTCCTGGCTTCTGGGTTCTTTCAGGTTCCCCAGGCCCCTGAACTATTGTTTAGAGTCTCCTTCGTATGGGATCCCTAACCCACTGGAGAATCCCTTTGGGGCCCCACAATCCTCCATGAGCTAAACCGAGGAGTCTCTCTGGTCTTAAGTCCCCCTTTGGAAGATTCACCTCCCCTGGCTCCCCTTTGGGGTCTCCCTACACTTTAACCTATTCTTTGGAGTCCCCTAGTCCCCCAAGTTATCACTTGGTGTCCCCTTATGGCCCCTTGAACTCCACTTTGGAATCCCAAGCTCATTAAGTTCTCTTTTGGTAGCTCCATGAGCCCTGAGCACTCACTGGGAGTCTCCCCAGCCTCTCAATTAGCCTATGAACTAACAACAAATAAAAACTTTTTAAGCTGGGAGTTGGTGGCACAGCCTTTAATCCCAGCACTCGGGAGGCAGAGGCAGGTGGATCTCTGTGAGTTCGAGGCCAGCCTGGTTCCTGATATCCTGGATACCATGCGTTCCAGGACAGCCTCCAAAACAATACAAAGAAACTCTGTCTCAAAAAAATAAAATTAAAAAAAAATCATCTTTCACTCCTAGCCAGGCTGTGATGGTGCATGCCTTTGATCCCAGCAGAGACAGGCCGATCTCTGTGAGTTCAAGGCCAGCCTGGTCTACAAGAGTGAGTTCCAGTACAGCCTCCAAAGGCACAGAGAAACCCTGTCTGGAAAAACAAAAACAAAACTATCTTTGACTGCTTACCTATCCTTCTGGCCTCGCTGACTTAGGGTGTCCATTTTGGTACCCTTTATTTGACCAGCTATCTTTTGGAGCCTCTCAGGTCTCCCTAGTTCCTTGGCTATTTTTGGCTCGAGAACCCCAGCCCCTTAGCTAACCTATGTGATCTCCCATAGCACCAAGGCTCCTTTATGGTGCTCCCTCAGGACCTTGATCTATTCTTTGGTATCTCTGACTCCATGGCTCAACTTATGGGGTCTCCTACACCCTAATCTACACTTAGCGATGGTCCCTCAGTCCCCTAAACTATCCTGCAGGACCTCCTGCCACCCATCCACTTGACCCTCTTGAGCTTCTGTGTAGAGTCCCTCAGCACCAAGTTATCTGTTGAGGTCTCCCTAACCACTCAGCTACTCTTTATTGAATTTTATCTGACACCCACACCCCACTTAGGTCCCTCCAACACCTGCACTACCCTCAATGCCATGAAGTATCCTTTGATGGCCTCCCTGATCCCTGAATTCTCATGTGGAGGCTCCCACAACCTCCAGAAGTATCACTGGAGACTGCTTGGCCCCCGAGCTCCACGTCAGAAGTGCAGCATCCTGACCTATTCTGTGGTCCTCCTCCTCCTGTGTAGCACCCTAGTGTATCCCTGTGTATCCCATGGGGTACCCTGACTTGTCATCTGTACTTTGGGACCCTCAGCACTCATAACCTAATTTACGGAGGGGTAGTCTCTGACCTCTTATCTACCCTCTGGAGACTCTCAGCACCCCTAATCTGTCTTATGGGGTCTCCATGATCTGTGAGCTCTCTTTTAGGAATACCCACTCCCCAGAGTTATCCTATGGGGTCTCGTTGATCTATAATCTATTCTTTGGAGGTTCCTCAGCTTCACCAATTTAATATTTTGGGTTCCCAAGGACCCTAGTCTATCCTGGAGCCTCACTGGCACCTAAGATCTCCTGAGGGAGTCTCTTGGCAACCCTAATAATCCTATAGTGCTTTCCTGACTCCAGGACGCCACTTTGGGGTCCTCAATACCCTGATTATCCTTCTGGGGTCTCTCAGTCCGGTGAGTTATGCTATGGGGTCCCCCTAAGCCGTGAACTATCATTTAGGGTTCCTCTGATCGAGAGCTGTCATCTGGGGTCCCCTTAGTTACCCCTGGGCTGCCTTTGAGGCTCCCCCCCAACACCCCGGCTCTCCTCTAAGTCCCGGCCCGGCGGGCCCGGCTCCCCGGCCTCCCTCGCCCCCAGCGTGGCCCGGCCCCGTGACCTCACCCGATCTCGTCGGCGCCCGCGCTGTTCATGGCGCCCTGTCCCGGCCCGCTGCGCCCCGCACCTCCGGAAGGTCACCGCTCGTCCCTCCCCGCGGCCGCGGCCCGGATCTGCGCAACGGCGGCGGCGCTGAGCCTCCTCCCTCCGCGCCAACGGTCGCCGCGCGTCCCCGCGCCGCCGCGCCGCCGCCCTGCGCACGCCCGGGCGCGCTCCCGCACGGGGCCTCCGGGGGCGGAGCCAGGGGCGCGCTGCTCGTGCGTGCCCGCTTGATAGGGGAAACGCAAGGCTTTGCGCCGGCGCATCAGGGCTGGGCGCCTAACGTGCTTCCGCCCTGCCGAGTCTAAGCATTCTGGGAAATGTAGTCCTCCGCGTTCTGGGGCCTTCAGAAGGCCCGGGGAAGAAGCCAGCCACGTGCGTGCGTGCGCGTGCGTGCGTCGCCCGGCGCGCTGGGGCGTGCATGGCGCGCGCAGGCGCGGAATAGGGTTCTCTTTTTTTTCCACTTGCGAATCTCGATATTCTGTGGGGGTCTGTGAAGAATAAAGTCCATGGCTGCCCCTCAGGCCCGGTACAGAACACAGGCTGCACAGTTCACGTCAAGAAATGTGTCACTTTCCGGTGTTCCCTTTCCCCAGAAGATGATACAGAGGGTCACAGAGGCTGACGCACCTGTCCAAGGTCATTAAGTTAAGGCCCAATTGGGATCAAAGTAGAAGTTAACCAAGTTCACTGGCTATAAAAGATAAAATAAAAATCACTGTCCCCTAATGCTACTAACACGGACAGACAAACTCTTTACTGCTGTCTATTGTCTGCTGGCCGTCTTCTCATTAGGATAATCTGTCTCTCCTCTCTCTCAAAGCAGGTTCCAGTCCAGCTAGGGCTACAAAGCAATAGGGAAAAGTGTCCAGCCAAAGAAACACACCCTGAGCAGAGCCACAGAAAAACACACTTTGGCCCAGCAACCAGAACCAAAGAAATGTACCCTGACCCTGAAACCAGTGCCAAAGGAACACACTTTGTCCCTGGAATCTGAGTCAGTGAAAGAAATGCACCCTGGCCCTAAAACCAGAGCCAAATCTGACCCTAACCCTGTGCAGAAAACCAACCATTCCCTCAGCTGGATATCTAGCCATTCTGAGCTCTGGGATTGAAATCTGACCAATCCCCACCCTGGAAATCTCCCTGGAAAAACTCCACCCCCTAAGAAGCCCTATATAAACCCTGTGTCTGTGCAGCTTGTGGCCGTCCTGGCCAAGGCAGTCACTCTCCTGGATTCTTCCCTCCCAATAAATCTCTACAGTGAGGTTTGGGTGAGACCTTCCATCGGCAGAGAGAAGTAACAAATTCTCACTGGAACCAGAACAGAGCAGAACAGGGCTGTAACACTTTCGCCTGAGAAACCTTCCCTTAGCAAAGTGGAATTGTTACACTCCAAGGGACCAGAGTCGAACTGTAACTATTTGGGGGGTGAGCCCCTCCCCCTGCCACTGCCTGCCAGGGCACAGCTATTACACTGGGGAAGCCTTTCCCTGGAACAGGGCTGTAAGCTGCTATGTGTATTGTGACCTGTGGTATTCCTTGGCTCCCGAGTGCCAGAATACCTTTCCATTCAAGCTGCCACAATGCTTACAAGACCCTATATCATAAAGGTATGCAATAGCCGGGCGGTGGTGGCGCACACCTTTAATCCCAGCACTCGGGAGCCAGAGGCAGTCGGATCTCTGTGAGTTCCAGGCAGGGCTGGACCGACAGCCTCCAAAACAATACAGAGAAACCCTGTCTTGTAAAAACCAAAAATAATAATAACAATAATAATAATAATAACACCCCACCTCAAATAGGTATAAAATAATGATGAGAAGAAAAAGAAGCCAGGGATACAAAGTGAGACCCTGTCTCAAAAATACAATAATAACAATAACACAATAAATAAGTAAGCAAAATGAGGCAATGGCTCAGTTTGTAGAGCACCTGTACAGACTGGCCAAGGTTGAAAGACCCCTACCCAGGGCCCCCCTAGGAAAAGAAAAGCAAGGCCAGGCCGTTGCCTAATGAAAGAAACCCAGACCAGGTGTCTCACCCTCAAAACAGGATGTCTGTGATCACTATAGCAGTCATGGGACCTGGATAATAATTGCTGAAGCGTGCTGGGAACTTTCATATGACAATACTAGAAAACCTAGTCCTTGGCAACTACCCTGGCCCCCAATTGTGTCTGATCACTATAGCAATCATGGGACCCGGATAATATGACAATACCAGGACACCTAGTCCTTGGCAACTACCCTTGCCCCCAGTTGTGTCTATGATCACCATAGTAGTCATGGGACCCGGATAATAATTGCTGAAGCGTGCCTGGGTCTTTCATAAAGTAATACCAGGAAACTTAGTCCGTGGGAACTACCCCTGCCCCCAAGATGAGCCAATGAAATGCCTGTTACTTATGTAACCATTGAAACTCTATAAATATTGTACTCCCTGAAAGCCCGGTATGCTCTGCACCCGAGTTGCAGTAGCATCCGCAGGGGCCTGTGTACTCAATAAATCACCTCTTGCATTTGCAGCCAGTGGTCTGGCCCTGGTTCTTGGGCAGACGGTTCGGTTCAGTGCCCGGCGCTTTGATGCCGAGGTTTTGCAAGGTCATGGTCCCATCCCCAGCACCACATAAACCAGACATGGCAGTGCGAGCCTGGCTTTCTGACACTCAGGAGGTTGGAGAGGAAGACTGGGAATTCAAGGTCGTCCTCAGCCACATAGCGAGCTGGAGGGCAGCCTGAACTACATGGGACATTCCCAAACAACATCGACGAAAACCAAGCAAACAATGAACGCCTCACGTGGCCCATAGTGCTACTTGTGGCCCCAGACGATGGTGACACACCAGGCATGAGGTAAGAGTGGCCCCAGGTGGCAGTTCTCTCAGGGACTGTACACTCCAGTGTGAGGCTTCTCTCGGATGACAAAATAACAACAATTTTACAGGCAAGGCTGACTGTGGGCCCTGAAAATGCAGGAGAGCAGATCCTAGAACTGCCATGCAAAGTTGGGCTGAGGCTATGAGTTTGGGGGGTGTAGTTGGCTGTTACTGTTCTTATAATCCATAGATTGCCTCCTCCCTCCACAAGATAGGGTTTCCTTGTGTAAAAGCTCTGGTTGTCCTAGAACTTACTCTGTAGACCAGGTTGGCCCAAACTCAGAGATCTGCCTGTCTCTGCCTCCCGAGTGCTGGGATTAAAGGCGTGCGCCACCAACACCCGGTCTTTTTTTTTTTTTTTGGTTTTTCGAGACAGGCTTTCTCTGTAGCTTTGGAGGCTGTCCTGGAACTCACTTTGTAGACCAGCCCGGCCTCGAACTCACAGAGATCCGCCTGCCTTTGCCTCCCGAGTGCTGGGATTAAAGGCGTGTGCCACCAACGCCCGGCCCGGTTTTTTTTTTTTTTTTTAAGTCATGTAGCTCTGGCTACTTGGGAACTCACAAGGATCTGCTTGCCCCTGTCTCTGAGTGCCGAGATGTCTTACCATACATCCTTATAGACTCTTCACAGTGCCACTGGACACATTATCCTGTTATCCAGCCCCCACACCGGCCATCCCTGTTCATGAAGTTGCCCTCAAATGTTCACAGGCCAACATTAAAACATTTGAGGCTAGCAGGATGTGGTAACCATACCTTTAATAATCCCAGCACTTTGGAGGCAGAGGCAGGTGGATCTCTGAGTTCTAGGACAGCCAGGGCTATGCAGACAAACTCTGTTTGAAATAAACCAACCAACAAACAAATACAATGGTATCTGGGTATAGGGTAAATACTTGACATCCTAATACTCAGGAGGCTAATGCAAGATCAGGAGTTCCAGGCCAGCCAGTAGACCCAATCTCAAAAACAAAACACACGCACACCTCACAAATGAACATGCATTTCTTTCTTCAAAGCACGCCATGAACCACACGTAGAGATCAGAGGACAACATGGAAGAGATGCGACTCGGGTGTCAAGCCTGAGGGCAAGCACCCTTATGTGCTGAGCCACCACTCAGGTCCAAAGGAGGGCATCTGTTAACACCGCCACCCTGGGAGGACCGGGCGAATCAGCAGCACAGGATGTGAGGACACAGGATGTGGGCAGACGGCCCAGGCCAAAGCCCTTTAGAAGTAGACGCCGGGTGTGCTCAGTGCGTAGGATGCTGTCTGGTAGGCACAAAGCTCTGGGGCCGATCCCCAGAACCATGGGTTTCCCCAGCACTCGGGACAGGGAGGCAGGAGGAGCTCTCTGAGTTTGAGGCCACCCTGATCTGAGGATGACCTGGGACCTTGTCTGCATAGTGAGGTCCTGTGTCAATAAACAAAACAAAACAAGCAAACAATTCATTTCCAGTGCTGGGTGCAGCAGTTCAAACCATTAAAAAAAAAAAAACAAAAAACAGAACAATTCATTTCCAGTGCTGGGTGCAGCAGTTCAAACCATAAAAAAACAGAACCAGGCAAAAACTGCTTTCTACTCAGGCCAAAGTTTTGTTGTTGGTTTTTGTTTGTTTTTTTGGTTTCTGAGACAGGGTTTCTCAGTGTAGCCCTGGCTGTACTAGAACTCACTCTGTAGACCAGGCTGGCCTCAAACTCAGAGATCTGCCTGCCTCTGCCTCACATTAAAGGGGGCACACCAACCCCACCTGGCTCCAGCCCAAGGCTTTTGCTTGGAGCAGAATCTCCCTGTGTAGCTCTGCTTAGCCTGGAACTCACAGATATCCCCCTGCCTATGACGCTGGAGTGCTAGCATTACAAAGCTACCTAGTTTATTTTTTTTTAAGATTTATTTATTACATATACAGTGTTCTACCTACGTGCCAGAAGAGGGCACCAGATTGAATTGTAGATGGCTGTGAGCCATCACGTGGTTGCTGGGAATTGAACTCAGGACCCCTGAAAGAGCAGTCAGTGCTCTTAACCTCTGAGCCGTCTCTCCAGCCCGCTACCTAGTTTATTTTTAATAAGACCGCACGAGATCATAGAAGGACCACTCGAGATTGGTGGAACATGGAGGCTGGGGTGGGAATTCAGTGGGGAGACCACTTTCCTGGCAGGCACAAAGCCCAGGACCCACTTTGAGCAAGCACTGCAGACACACTGGGGTAGAGAAGCAGGGTCTGGAGTTCAAGGCCACCCTTAGCTATGTGGGAGTTCAAGGCCACCCTGAGCCACTTGAGAATCGGTTTAAAAAAAAAAAAAGGCAGGGGCTAGTGAGATGGCTCAGCACCCGCTGCTCTTACAGAGGGCCAGAGCACCCATGGGGGGCTCACAACTGTCAGAAACTGAGCTCCAGGGGGGGTCCGATGCCCTCTTCAGGCCTCTCTGGGCACTGCACCAAGTGGAAACTGTCAGGGTTTGCGATCTCCCTGTCTGGAGTTGTGATCTCCACTTTCCTGTTTTTTTGTTTTTTGTTTTTGTTTTTGTTTTTTAGCAGTTTTCTCTATCTGTAAAATGTGTGTATGGACAGTTGCCGTTGCAGCATATTCTGAAGGTTAATAGTTTTACTATTCCAGACATTCTTCTAGCATTGCTCAGAAAAATCACCAGGTTGAGCCACACCCAACGAACTCAAGTGACTTTGGGGTAACGGGCTGGTAAGGAAGGGGCAAATGTGGGTTAGAGCAAATAGGAGAGGGCTGGCTTCTTGCACCACACCAAGCCAATGTGCATCTAGACTTAAGGGATCAAGCCAGGCATGGTGGTGGCACACACCTCTTTTTTTCTTTTTCCTGGTTTTTCGAGACTGGGTTTCTCTGTATTGCTTTGGAGGCTGTCCTGGAACTCACTCTGTAGACCAGGCTGGCCTCTGCCTCCGGTGTGCTGGGACTAAAGGCATGCGCCACCAGCGCCCGGCGGCACACGCCTCTAATCCCATCACTTCCAGGTAGAGTCAGGCAGATCTTTGTGATTTCGAGGCCAATCTGGTCTTTAGAGAGAGTGCCAGACCACCTGGGGCAATATCATGAGCTCCTATCTCTAAATAAACAAATAATTACAAATAAAAAATAAACTTGCAGGAGCAGCTAGGAGGACATGTTGGGATAAGCAAGCTCAGCTGTTTCTCCAGACAGGTCTCTGGCCAGTAAACAGAGCACTCTTGTGAGCCAGTCCCGCAAATGCAGAAAGTCAGGCCCCGCTCAAATGCCAGGCGCCCACGGGTCCTGCCCTGCTCCTGCAGAAGCTCTGGCGGTGCACCTGCCAGCATATCCTGCCCTCTATGGCACTGGCCTGCACCCAGCAAGCAGGCCCCGACCTGCATGGCTCCAACTTTATGGCTAGACAATTAGGCCCCGCCCAGGCCCGTAGGCCCCGCCCCATCTCTATGCTCTGGTCTTAGTAGAAGGCTGAACTCCACTCAACCTCCTGACAACTAACCCAGCGCCCCCCACCCACAACCGTTTCCTTGCTTCCAACCCCACCCCTAGCCGAAAGAGGCCCGAACGCACTCCTACCTTGCCTCAAGCAGGCTAGGCCCCACCTCACCCGTGGGAATAGGCTAGACCACTAGCAGAAGGCTGGACTTCATCCTATCCCATAAACACCTACCCCATGGCACTGTCCCCATCCGTAGCAAAAGGCTGGACACCACGCCTCAGCCCGCTGGTCCAGCTCCTTAGCTCTGTCCCTCATACTTAGCAGAAGGGTGACCCCACCCCATCGCTCTGGTCCCGCCCCTAGCTGAAGGCCGGACTGCCCTAGCACAGGCTCCATCCTGTGTGGCTCCTGCCTGCATCCCACCCCACAGGCCCCATCCAAAGCAAAGGACTGAACTCCTCCCCAGCCCACAGCTCCGCCCTAACAACTTTACTTTAGGGTCCAGGCCGCAGCCTCCACCCTTAGCAGAGCCTGCTCGCTCGCCCTCGCCGTCAGGCTCGGTCCACCCAGGCCCAGCCCAGCACGAGAAGGGACATCCTCCCAGAACAAGGCCCCACCTCCTTCTGGTGGCTCCGCCCACCCCAGCCCCAGGCCGGACTCCTTCCCCAAACACAGGCTTCGCCCCAGCCAGGAGACCTCGCCCCGCGAGCATGCTCCGCCCACTCGGTCCATCATTGGGCGAGACTCCCTCAAGGCCCTCAGGCCCCGCCCCGCTCCGCCCCGCCCCCGCCCCTGAATGCACAGGCGGCGCCCCACCCCTCCGCCTGCAACTCCGGCGCTCCGCTGCCCTTGTCCTCCCCGCCTGGTGTGCAGAGACTCACCATGAGCTCTTCCGCCGCCAGCCCGCTCTTCGCTCCCGGCGAGGACTGCGGCCCCGCGTGGCGCGCGGCTCCCGCGGCCTATGATGCGTCTGACACGCACCTGCAGATCCTGGGCAAGCCGGTGATGGAGCGTTGGGAGACTCCCTATATGCATGCGCTGGCCGCGGCCGCCGCCTCCAGAGGTACCCTGCCCGAGGAAACTGAGGTTGCAGCTCAGACGTGCAGGAGTTCCTATGCGTGCTGCGTGCCTCAGTTTCCTTGCCTGGGGCATGGGGCTGCCCTGGGGCCACGTTGGCGGGGAAGGGAGGATGTTGCCAAAACGTGGACACGCGTAAGAGGCCTGCTCTGAACTGGGGCTTCCTCTCCGGAGGGAAAAGGCTTCCTTCTCCCAGGGCTGGACTGGAGGATGGGTCTTCCGACCACAGTACTGGGAGAAGTGGGGGACAGAGTGGTCTTGGGGCTGGGGCTGGCCCGGAGTCTCCCCGGGCTGTGGCTAAGAATAGCTTGGGAAAACCGAGCAGAGAAGCAGCTGTCTTGGTGCTGTGTCTGGGAACTGCCGGGTGAGAGAGGACGATGGGTGTTTGGGGCTCCCCAGCCTCAAACAGGGCAGATGGACGGTGGGCCTCCAGTTCACCTCGGGCAGATGGGGACCTAGTGTCCGGCGATAAATGAACTGGGGGGGGCTGCCAGTGTCGGGCCTCCAAGCCGGCCTTGGTCCTTGCTAACCCCACAGAGAAGGGCCATAGCACAAATAGCGTGGACAGGAGCTCAGAGTCCAGGGATCCCTGGGGCCAGGCCCAAGATCGTTGGCCTGTCCATAGCCTCCCAGGCCAACCTGGCAGCTGTCCAGAGCCCACGCTATTCTGTTACTTTGTTCTGTCCACCCAAATGGCCCTGCTGGCCCCTTTGTCCTTGAGGCCTGTGACTGGCAGCCCGGTCCCACCCCCACATCCCCTCCCCCAGCCAAGGCAGCTGTCATGTGTTTTGTATCCTAGGGGGTCGTGTCTTGGAAGTGGGCTTCGGCATGGCCATTGCGGCCTCCAGGGTGCAGCAGGCCCCCATAGAAGAGCACTGGATTATTGAATGCAATGATGGGGTCTTCCAGCGCCTACAAGATTGGGCCCTGAGACAGCCACACAAGGTACTGCTGGGGCGCAACCTGGGAGTCACACCCAGACCCAGGAGATCCGGGGGCCACCGTGACCCCCAACCTTATCTCTCGTCCCTTTCCCTTCCAAGGTTGTTCCCTTGAAAGGCCTGTGGGAGGAGGTGGCGCCTACTCTGCCTGATGGCCATTTTGATGGTGAGGGGGCTCAGCCCAGCAAAGGGACTACCTGGGCTCCGGGCCGGTGGCAGCCTGTGTCGCCCTCCAGCTTGGTGGGCTTGCTATCAAGAGTGAGCTCTGAGCTCGAGCCCCGGTTGCACATGGTGTAAGGAGAGAATGGACTCCTACACGTTGTTCTGCCACATGCATGTGTGTCCCCCCCCCCCCGTCCCCTACACCTCCAGTGTGCACCAGGGAGAGCCCTTGGGAATAGACACATGAACACAGACAGGCCGCTGAGGGCAGCTGAGGGCTGGGTCAGAGGAGGTGGGGCAAGACAGTCTCTGCCCTCCCTGGCGGGCATGTGTCCTCTGCAGGGATCCTGTATGACACATACCCACTGTCTGAGGAGACCTGGCACACTCACCAGTTCAACTTCATTAAGGTGGGACCGCAGGGCCAGGGTGGGCGGGTGGGCGGGCATGTGAAGACTGGCACCCATGTTCCCTCCGCCCACTCCTGCCCCCTGGCCTCTCCGCAGAAGCACGCTTTCCGCTTGCTGAAGCCTGGGGGAATCCTCACCTACTGCAACCTCACATCCTGGGGGGAGCTCCTCAAGTCCAAGTTCACAGACATCGCCACCATGTTTGAGGTACGACTACCTGTCAGCGACCCCCACTCTGCTCACTGGCCTCAGCTGGGACTGTGATTTTCCATTTTGGAATCAGCAACACCCTTACTGGTTTAAGCCTCCCATGGCTCCCCAGAACCTCGGTACAGCCATGCTTATCTTAGAGGCTGATGCCCTCCTGCCCGGTGTGCCGGGGCCGCAGGACCATGAGTCTTCTCTCGCTGGAGGCTGGCAGTGGGTCTGTACAAACATGCTCTAGCCTCCAAGGTTACCTCACACCAAGACCTGGGTCCTCTCCCGCGTGGTCTGAGGTGACTTGTGCCCCTCCCTCCAGGAGACACAGGTGCCTGCACTGCAAGAGGCAGGCTTCCGGAGAGAGAACATTCGCACCGAGGTGATGGCGCTGGTACCGCCTGCAGACTGCCGTTACTACGCCTTCCCTCAGATGATCACTCCCCTGGTCACCAAGCACTGAGCGACTGGCCCAGGGCTGGAACGAACCTCTCCTCTTCAGTGCCTTCATGGCTGGAGTGTAGGCTCCAGCCTCTCAGGGGTACTGCAGTGACACTGCCTGGCCCCGCTGTCTTCCCGAGCTCAGGGGGAAAATAAATACCAACAACAACACTGGTGGCAGTGAGCTGGAGGGAAACATTGGTTCAGAAGCTGCCTGCTTCAGCGATGCAGCTAGTCCATCCCTGGTCCCTGGTGCCCCTGCCCTGCCCAGACAAGACCAGTCAACCATCACCTGTTTGCAACAGGGGACCCAGCCCGGCACACACCCAGCCACGCATCCCTCAGTGCCGCTGACTCTGGAGATCTCTGGTATCAGATGCACTGGCTGGCCCACACTGTAGCCCACCCTTGCCTGGCCCTGGGAGTGTCTACCTCAGCCTGTGCCCTATACCCAGCTGCTAGAAACCACTCTGCTGGGGGACCCCTTCCCACACCACTTCCCCAGCACTAAAGCCAGGTTCAGCATTTAGGGCAGCGAGCAGGCTGTTCCCTCATGATGTAGAGCACACCTTTAATCCCAGCTCTTGGGAGGCAGAGGCAGGTGGATCTCTATGGGTTCTAGACCAGCCTGATCTACAGAGCAACACTCTAAGACAGCCAAGACTACACAGAGAAACAATTCCCCTTAGGCTAGGCTGGCACCTTCCCCTCCCAGGCCTTGGGTCACCATGGTCAGCCTGTCCAGTCCATCAGCTGGAGATGACAGATCCCAGACCCGCTCCTGCCATAGTGGCCACGCTGAGAGCTACAGAGGGTGACAAGCTGGGTCTCCTCCTCCCAGGGGCAGACGGCTCCTACAGGGCAGCTGGCCAGGGACGTGTCTTCTATTTAAGAGGAAACACACTGTCCTCACTCGACCAGAAATGGGTGGTGACCGACCGACCGGAGCTGCACAGCCGGCAGAGGTCACAGTTTGAGCACACAAGCCATTGAGACTGTGAAGCCACCAGCCTCCCGTTCCCCTCAGCCAGGACCTCAGGGCCAGGATTCTTCACAGAGCATGCAGGACATGCCCCATGTACCGACTGCCTGCTGGGCCACAGTCCACACAGCGCACTGGGTCAGGGAAGGTTTATTCACACTAGGACTCTGCTGGGCCACAGTCCACACAGCGCACTGGGTCAGGGAAGGTTTATTCACACTGGGACTCTGCTGGAGTCCACACAGCGCACTGGGTCAGGGAAGGGTTATTCACACTGGGACTCTGGGGCTGTGGTGCTCGGCCTGGAGGCTCTACCTGCGGTACCAGATCTTCAGCTTCTGCTCACGCTTGATCTTCCGTTGCAGCTGCAAGATGCCATAGAGAAGCGCCTCGGCCGTGGGCGGGCAGCCTGAGGGACACAGACAGCTGAGACCCCAGCAGCCCACATGGTGCACTCTCAGGGTACACTGGGGTTGGCTCTGAAGGCACAAGTGCTGTGCTGGGCCTCCAGACACCCACTCCATTCCTGAGCTGCTTGTGGTCCCACAAAGAAAGGAACCCACACTGTGACTCTGGTGACAGCGAGGTCCTCAGGAATAGCCCCTCACAGAAACTGGACCACTTGGGTCAGGGAGATGGGCAGGAAGCTTGCACCAAAGGCAGGGAGGCAGCTTGAGATTCCAGGCCTCAGAATGCCAGAGGCCTTAGGCATGCAGCCAGAGAAACCCCCATGCTCCACCCCTGCCCAGTGTGGATGGCCCCTGCTGTCCAGCAGTCTGCTGAGGGTCCAGCTGGAGGCAGTGGCGAGGGACCACAGAGTAAGACAGACTGGACCTGCAGCTCAGCCAAGTCAAGGCCTCTCCAGGGCAGCAGAGGGAAGCCAACATGCCCAGCACTCCCAAGGAGGTCAGAACAAAGGACAACATATGTCACATCTGTTTCTCTGCCCTCTAGGACACGGGACCTAGAGGTCGCCTACCCAGGCTGGTGTTGTGGGGCAGGGTGGCGGCCTCACCTGGCACATAGATGTCCACTGGCACAATGCGGTCACAGCCTCGAACTACTGAGTAGGAGTAGTGATAGTAGCCACCGCCGTTGGCACAGCTGGGGAGGGGGAGGCAGATCAGATGCACACCCACCCACTCTCCCCCTCACCCCTCACCCTGGCCCTGGGACAGGAGAAAATGCAAGGGCCAGACCCTACATGGCAGATAAGAAGTGGGTGGAATAAAACGGGCTCCCAGAACCTTCCGTGGGACATCTGGGATGCAGTAGCTACTGATACACACATGGAAAAGCACTTCTGCCAATGGACCTGGGGTGGGGCTATGGCATCTCAGATGGCCTCACAGAAGTCCGGAATTCACTACACAGCAGATGGCCTTGCGGATAGCAGGCGTGTGCCACCGTACCAGGGTTACTGGGCACTGGGGATGAAACCCACGTTCCTACATGTTGGGTGAACCTCTAACCCAACCTTGGTCCCCTTTTACTTTTTATCTTCTGCAGCAGGATCTCACTATGTAGTTCAAGCTGGCTTGAACTCACAGAGCACTGGCTGCCTCTGCCTCCAGATTGCTGGCCACCACACCCTGTTACTTTTCTACTGCGGCAGACAACTGGGATTCCAAGGGGGATCCTCCACAGCCTCCACTGCAGCAAAGAAAACTGCGCAGGGGCTGGGATGGAGCGCTTCCTGGGGGCCAGGGCCTGGGCTCCTGCCTGTGTGTATTACACACTGCGTGAGTCACAGTCGCTGAAGAGGGGACAACCTGGGAGGTTTGTCACAGCGGGGGGGGGCACTGGGGTCACCATAATCCCCCAGGCAGCCTAGTACACACTCACCTCCCCATGGAAACCACATAACGAGGTTCAGGCATCTGGTCATACACCTACAAGACACTCAGGTCAGGTGATGCGGGGGCTGGGCAACAGAAGGAACCGAGGGGACCATGTGTACCTTGCGGAGCGCAGGGGCCATCTTGTTGGTAAGTGTGCCAGCTACAATCATCACGTCAGCCTGACGTGGGCTGGCGCGGAACACCACACCAAAGCGGTCCATGTCGTAGCGCGGAGCCGCCATGTGCATCATCTCCACAGCACAGCACGCCAGGCCAAAGGTCATGGGCCACAGGGAGCTCTGTGAGGGCACGACAGTCAGCTGTGTGTCCAGGCACTGTCCCCCCACAAGTGAGTGTGCTGCGGAGCAGGGCCATCTGAAGGTTCCCAGCGCAACCTTGTGGGCACAGTGACACTGAGTACCTGGCAGTCACATGAGGCTGCCACAGGGCTAGCTGTTGCTCTGGCTACCAGGGACGTCCCCTCTTGGCATCCCTAGACTGGCCCAACCGTCCCTCAGGAACCAACTGCGGGGGACTGGCTGTCCTTGGCATCCTCTGTGCGCCAGCGCTCACACGCATCACGGATCTAGCTCGCCCTGCGCTTGCACCTGAGAGCAGCGGGCCTGGCGGGCGTGAGGGTGTGGTTAGCATCTGAGCTGACTTCAACAGACTGCTGCCTCCTCCTGGGCTACCCTTGGTCCCCTATGGTGGGCACCTCGTCCTGGCCACTTCAAGATCTGGCAGGGCAACCAGAGCCCTAAGCACAGCACAGGAGAGCGAGGCAGCACAGAGACACGTCACTCACTGGGCAACTGTCAGACAGGCTGTCACATCCATACACCAGAATGCACACACAAGGGGGACACATGGCGAAGGGACCACTGGGGACAGATATAGAGAGGGAGGCTGTATATAAGCTTTGCTGAAGGCCTATGGCTCTCCAGACTTGGCCCCAGAGGTGAGCTTAAAAGGCATTGTTTTGTTTTGTTTTTTGAGACAGGGTTTCCTCTGTGTAGCTTTGTCAACCATGCTGGCCTCAAACTCAAAGAGATCGCCTCCTCTGCCTCCTGAAAGCTGAGATTAAAGGTGTGTACCACCACCCTCTGGCCTTCAAAAGCACTTATTTTTTAATTTTTTTATTTTAAGCAAGGCATAGTGGCTGCTTCTATCCCAGCACTCAGGAGGCAGAGACAGGTAGATCTCTGTTTGACTCCAGCCTGATCTACACAGTAAGTTCTAGGACAACCAGGGCTATGTAAAGACCCTGTCTTGGGCCAGAGAGATGGCTCAGAGGTTAAGAGCACTGACTGCTCTTCCACAGGTCCTGAGTTCAATTCCCAGCAACCACATGGTGGCTCACGCCATGTGTAATGAGATCAGCTGGCCTCAGCTGGAAGTTGGTGGCACACCCCTTTAGTCCCCTCACTCGGGAGGCAGAGGCAGGCAGATATCTGTGAGTTCAAGGCCAACCTGCTCTATAAAGCGAGTTCCAGGACAGCCAGGGCTACACAGAGAAACCCCTGTCTTAAAACAAACAAAACAAAGACACACTCACATACACACTCATGCACATACACACACACACACACACACACACTCACCCACTCACGAGAGCTATTAAAGGGCCTGGTCATTCTGAGTGGTGGCTGGAGGGAGAGCTGGGCCCTTAGGAAGGAGCAGGTCTGACCGGAGGGAGACTTACCCGGCGTGCCCAGTTGATGAGGTCATCCAGCTTGGCAACCACATACTCGGCCCGGTTTCTGGGAAGATGGGAGGGCTTGGGTACCACAGCTCCAGCTCCAGCCTTGGGCACGGCAGACTGTGTGCTAAGAACAGAGTACATGGGTTTGGAGGAGAGTAAGCCAGGTGACCCCAGTGTCCTCTCTGGGGACCCACCAGACCACCAGAGCAGTTTCCCAGTAAGGAGGGACACACAGGGTTCCTGGTCAACAGAGAAAGGAACAGTGGCCACATTTGGGAGGCCACAGGGCAGGGTGGGGTGGGGCAGCACCCGAGTACAGGCCCTAGGATCAGCACTGGAACCTGTCCGCAAAGCCTGGGTTACCTGCTCGGGCCCTGGGCGGCCACACTCTGATGGACTCTGCACACTTGGCCCAGTGCGCCTATGCTGGAGCTGCAAACACAGACAGAAGTGAGAGGCCACCAATCAGCTGTCCTACCGTCCCACCTGCAAGTGGCTCCCTGTCCACCCACGGCCCCCGCTCAGCCGCAGGCTCTTTCCAGACGTAAGCAGAGCCTCTGTGCTTCTGGGAACACCAGCTGCTCAACATGCTGGGCTCCTTCACGGCCCTGTCAAGGCAGCCAGCCTGCAGAGGTCCGGGTGGAGGCTGAGACAGGCCTTTGTCACCGTTCTCCAGACAGTCCCCACACAGCACGTGAGGAGGACAGCGGGACAGCCTCACTGGATCTGCCGGGCAAGCTTTGCCGAGCAGTCGCTTCCCTGGATGCTGCTGCGGGCCTCTACTGGCTGCAAGCCCCACAGTTCCAGCTGCTCCCTGACAGTCAGTTAGATTTGTGACAGACAGGACACACACTCACCGGAGGCCCAGGGTCCGCACACAGAGCAGGCCAGGAGCTAGGGAGAGAAGCACAGTGGCTCAGTGCTGGGTCCTGGTCCTCTGGAGGGCTCCAGCACAGCCTCCCTCCCACCCTTGGTTCAAACTCCACACCCAGGCCTCCTTTCCTTGCAAGTCACCCCACTCCGCCTCACGCCTCACTGCACCCACACCAGGACCCCAGTCAGCTGCTCCTGAATAACCCAGGGCACTTTGTAGAAGGAGCATCGAGAAGCAGGGAGAGAGGCGTGGGCAGCTTTGTGGGCAGGATGGATGACTCGTGTCAGCACCCTAGTCCCGGCAACTCGGAAAGGGACTGTTTGCATGAGGCTCTCACAATGACATCACTAAGATGTGCCCTGAGGTAGCAGGACTGGATGTTTCGTGAGGGCAGATATGAACCAGGTGTGACGATATACAAATGGTATTCTAGTGGAGCGTTAGTGACTCACACCTTCAATCCCAGCACTCGGGAAGCAGGGGGATTACAAGTCTTAGAACAGCCTGGCATACACATTGGAAAAAATGCAAATAGCATTAAAGACAGACAAAAAAACAAAAAAGCAACCAGGGGTGGGATATATAGAGATTAATACAAGAATAACCTCCCTTTAATCCCAGTACTCTGGAGACAAAGGCAGGTGGATCTCTGAGTTTGAGGACAGTTTGGTCTACAGAGAGAATTCCAGGACAGTCAACTGTTACACAGAGACACTCTGTCTCGAAAAATCAAAGGAAAAAAGAAAGAAAGAAAGAAAGAAAGAAAGAAAGAAGGAAGGAAGGAAGGAAGGAAGGAAGGAAGGAAAATATAAACTTTGAATAAATTCACAGCAAAGTAAATAACTTACTAAGTGGTTGGGCTTTGATTTTACTGCTACAGGGTCTCTCTATGTTGCCCAGGCTAGCTCTGAACTCTGACCTCAAGAGAGCCTTCTGAGCAGCAAGGACTGCATGCAGGCACCACCAAGCCCAGTGTGGATCACACTTTTGTGCTGTCATGCTGGGAACCAAACATGCAGCCTTTAACATGCTCAGCAAGTGCGTCAATCCTGGGCCACACCCCCAGGCCTCCACCTCTTCCTGCCTTTTTTTTTTTTTTTTTACAAGACAGGGTTTCTCTGCATTGTTTTGGAGGCTGTCGGTCCAGCCCAGCCTCGAACTCACAGAGATCCGCCTGCCTCTGCCTCCCGAGTGCTGGGATTAAAGGCTGCGCCACCACCCCCCGGCTCCTGCTTTCTCTCTTTATTCCTTCCTTCCTTCCAAAGGGTATCACTATGTACTCTTGGCTGACCTGGAACTCACAGGGATCCCAAGCGTCCTTTTGAAGCAGGGTCTCAGGGTCTAGCCCAGACTGGGTTCATAAGCTCCCTGCCTCAGCCTTCCCAGGGCTGGCATCACAATGTTCTACCAAAAACATCCTCTTTGCTGCCCCTAAAGTGTTAATGAAAATTTGCTTCTCTCCGGGCGTTGGTGGCGCACGCCTTTAATCCCAGCACTCGGGAGGCAGAGGCAGGCGGATCTCTGTGAGTTCGAGACCAGTCTGGGCTACAGAGTGAGTTCTGGGACAGCCTCCAAAACAATACAGAGAGACCCTGTCTCGAGAAACAAAACAAAACAATTTGCTTCTCCTTCAAGTCTGACCGTGGGAAGCAAAACCCAGCAGTTGGTAATAGGGTTTATCAAGCGTTCACTGTCGAGCGGATCCAGGGAGGAGCAGTCAATACCACGAACCCATGCTCTGCATCCCTTATAGTGTCCACACCACAGCTGGGCCTTCCAACGTGGGAGACTGAGGCAGGGGCATCAAGAGTTTGATATAACCCTAGGCCACACAGGAAGACCCCATCTTAAAGAAAAACAAAACCAGACTGCCAGAATGGTCCTGAGTTCAATTCCCAGCAACCACCCTGCAGCCATACATGGAGGCAGAACACAGTATACATAATGGGGGGGGGTTGGAGCCAGACCGAGGTGTGCCACCTTTAATGCCAGCTCTGGTCTCTATATGTCTCCGCCCCAAGTCTGTCACCCTAGCACTTGGGGGTAGTGGAGGCTGGAGGATCAGGAGTTCAAGGTCAGCCTCTCCTATACAAACAAAGGCGGTGGGGTTCCGATGGCAGAGTCCGTCCCTCCCTAGTGCAGTATGGTGCACACCTGTCATCCCCTCGAGAGGCGGGGACTTCAAATTCACCCTCAGTACACATAGTGAGATTGAGGCTAATCTCCCGTTCCTAGTGTGAACAGTGCCACCATGGAGGAGATGCGACCTCTGATGAGGCTCCTGTCAACGGTCGCTCATATGCCAGATTGTTTTAGCGTTTAACCCTAGAATATAACGAGGACCAGGCCAAGGCTTCGACGTGGAAACCGAGCCCTTTGCAGGGCTAGAGGCCCAGGCTGTCCTGGGCCCCAACCTGTGCCGCTCGCGGCCGGGCTCCTGCCATCAGTCTCCCGACGCCGGGAGACACGCGGGCCTCAGGGTCCGCGACGACACGCGGCGGATCATCGCTGACAGAACTTTGCGAACTGGATCCAAACGCACTCGGGCCCGACCGACCCCAGACCCCGAGGTTACCGAGGGCTGGGACCTGACCTATACGTTTCTGGGCCTCCAGCGTCTCGCACTGCGGCCCCTGAGGTGCCCGCAGCCCCGGCTGGCATCCCAGAGCTGCCCCGCCACCCCGAGCTCACGTCCGCTCACCCGCCAGCACCGCCATCTTGGCCTCGGCCTTCAGACAACCTCTGTCGATCCGCCCTCCAAAGCGTTCCGGCTCTGGTCCTTCGCCCAAGTAGACACCATCGGAAACCGGAGCACGGAAGCAGAGTCGTTCCGAAGCGCTCTGCGAGCGGTCGCGCCAGCGCAGTGCGCGCTCCCAGCCTCTAGGGATGAAAAGGACAAAGCAACAAAAGATCCTCGGCTCGATAGACTTACGAAAAAGTGAATATACGAGCGTCCCTGGGTGGGCTCGAACCACCAACCTTTCGGTTAACAGCCGAACGCGCTAACCGATTGCGCCACAGAGACGGCAGTAGCTGTGCAGCTTCAGTACATGCCTAGGAGGCTGCGCGCGCGGGCTGTGAAGTGCGCTTGCGCACTCTAGCTCTGTACGGGGCGGAGTCGGGGCGGGAGCGCCGCGCTTCTAGGCAGCCGAAATAGCTCAGTTGGGAGAGCGTTAGACTGAAGATCTAAAGGTCCCTGGTTCGATCCCGGGTTTCGGCAAAGCCTTTTTGCCTCTTTAAATGCATCTTTTTGACTGTTCTTTTTGACTGTTTGCTTCGTTTTGACCAACAACGCTGAATTTTTCCAATCCGACCGTATAATTTTTAAGTTATTTTTAGAAGTTGGTGATCGATCTAATATTCTTTAAATTGGTGGGCTAAAGCCATTACTGAAATATCATGGTGAGGCGTTACACACCTGTCATTCATTCCAGCACTCCAGAGAAGCAGGAAGATGGGTTCGAGGTCAAGGTCTTACTCTCAAAAAGCCAATGGTGATAATGATGATGATAATAATAATAACAATAATATATATAATAACATTTTTTAAATGGCTCAGCAAGCCTTTAAGAACATTGGTTCCTCTTTTGAAAGGATCAGGGAGTCTATTCCCAGCATCCACACAGTGGCTAGTAACCATCTGGAACTCCAGTTCTCTGATGAGTTTTCTGACCTCTTCAGACATGCAAGCAGACAAAACATCCACACACATAAAAATATAATAATCATAATCATAGTATAATAGTAATAAGATCGGGTGGTGGCGGCACACACCTTTAATCTCAGCACTCAGGAGGCAGAGACAGACGATCTCTGTGATTTTGAAGTCATACTCTCTCTACAGAGAAAGTTCCAGGGATACACAGAGAAACCCTGTCTCAAAAATCCAAAAATAAATAATACGTACATAATTGAAATATTTAATAAATACATAATTTAAAAATAATAAAATAAAATGAATCAAATCTAGGAAGGTGGAGTTGAGTGGACGGATACCTCCGCTGTCGTTCAGAAGGTCCTGGCTTCCATGCCCAGCACCCCATACACTGGGTAGGGTGTGAATGTCTGAGATTCAGCACTGGGGAGACTATTGTTGGCTACATAGCAACTTCAAGGCTACATGAGACCTTGTCTCAAAAAATAATAACTAGGGCTGGCACGATGGTTTAGTGGATAAAAGCTCTTTGCTGCCAAGCCCGACTGCTTGAGCTAGATCTCTGGATTCCAGGAGGTGGCAGGAGAGAGCTGATTCCTGAAAGTTGCCCGCCGCCTGGCTACCACGGGCAGGCTCGTGCCTTGCATTCACACACACACACACACACACACACACACACACACACACACACACACCGCACATAACCAAACATAAGTAAGTCTTAGCACACGATTCTATCCAGTTCTCAAATGGCGAAACCAAGACTCCACACCAGGTGCGAACTCTGGAGATGGCAGGCAGAGGTGTGTGTGTGTGTGTGTGTGTGTGTGTGTGTGTGTGTGTGTGTGTGTGTGTTCAAGGCTAGGTATGGCCAGGAGAAAGAACTATGAACTGAAGGAATCTTTTAGGTTTTTTTTTCTGTTGTTGTTGTTGTTCATTTGCTTTTAAGTCTGATTTTCTCTTTTTAGCCCAGGCTGGCTTTCATGGGAATCCTCCAGCCTCAACCCTACCATTGTCTCTACCCCACCATGCCCATCTAGAATTTTAGATTTGCAGAAAACTTACAAAGAGGAGTCCTAAGTAGGCCACAGCCATCTGAGCCATATTATATTTTAAATATTTCATTCATGTGTGAGATCCTCCAGCCCGGAACTCGAGGCATCACAAATGCTAGTTGGGTGCTCTGCCTGAGTCACATGCAAACCCCACCTTCTATGTGATAACAGCAGCTGGTGTCCTGATAAGGCATGACCCAGTTAGCTGGAGGCTGTCTCTGATGGGGTTCCCCCACTTTCTCTCTGGTGTCCTTGCAATGATGGTTCCACAGCACCCACAGTCCTGTGTAACTATGATCTGAGAGGGCCTCTGCACTGCTGGGGTTAGGTGAGGTCATGGGGTCTCCGGCATGGCATCAGTGACTGGCTTCCAAGAAGAGCCAGGTTGGGTGTGGTGGCACCCGACTGGGACCCTGACATTTGAAAGACTGAAGGAAGTACACAGCTCTGCGGGTTTGAGGCTAGCTCGGTCCACGTAGCAAATTCCAGGGCAGCCAGGGCTATCTCATGAGAAAGGGAGTGACTAGGACAGGACCCCTGGGAATTCAAGACCACCTCATGTCTGAGCAAACGTGGAATGGCAGTGAGGTTCCTACTAAACAGAGGGGCAGCCAGATAGCTCAGTAGATAGACACACTTGCCACCAAGCCTAAGTCCCAACCCACATAGAGGAAAGTAACTGACTCACATGAGGTGTCCTCTCTCTCTCTCTCCCTCTCTCCCTCTCCTCACACACACACTCAAACTCAAACACTCAAGCACAAGTTCACACACACATCCCACTCATCTCTGCCCCCCCCCCACAATAAATGCAATATATTTTAGGTCAGGGCGGGGTATGACTTGGTGGCAGGGTATGGGTAGGATGCTGGTTCGTCCTCATCACTGCAAGTCTTCAGTCTTGACACATGTTCCATGCCCGGCCTCTCATCAGCCGAGCCCTCTTGAGCATGCTGCTCCTGTCACCAGGCTCTGGGTAATGTCCTATAGCACTGGTCGGTAGAAAGTGTGGTCAGTGTTGCCTGGCAGATGGCCAGGGATCAGGGGTCAGGGTAGTGCTCGGGAGCCCAGAGCTGCAATGCTATCACCAAAACATTGGGAGGGGTGAGGGGACATGCTGGGGCTCCATGAGCAGCTATGGGCCAGCAAGGGGGTGGTGGTCCAGGTTGGGAGGAGGAGGCAGAACAGAGGGAGAAGGGGGAGGGCACACCAAGCAGGACAGGCAGGCAGGATGGATTTAGGGACACTTCCCATTGCCTCAGCATGGCACAACGTCACTGATGCACAATCCCCTCACCAGGGTGCCCACTCAGGCCATTACTGCCCCAGCAGGGTCTGGGTGACACACAGGGTTGTGGTTCCTGAGGTATGAGGAGGCGGGAAAACACCAGTAGATGGCACCAGGGAGCCTAGGGATGGAGTTGGAGGGTACCAACCGCGGGAGAGGACTCAGGCCACCTGGTCAGTGTGGACAGAAGCAGAGGAGTGTTTATTTCAGCTGGGGCATTCCTGGCATAAGGGCTGGCCGGTGATGCTGCCCATCACTCTAGGGCCAGCATGCCCTGAAAACGACCCATCTGGTATCACAAGGTACAAGGCCCTGGGCCAAGGCACAGGTGTCTGGAGGACGTGGGGGCACCGACAGGGCGGGGGTGAGGAGTCATATCTGGTTTCTCAGTCTTTCCAAAGCTTACCATGAGGTGTAAGCGCCCAAGGGTAGAGGGAAATGTGGCTTAGGGCAAGCTGAAATACAGGCCATCGCCACTCACAGGACACAGGAGAGGTACAGAAGGGAGGGGATACCGCAGGCCGTTCCCAGTCTCCCCCCCCCGGGCCTGCCGTGTCCAGAGCCCAGGACACAGCCAGGGTGTTGTTTGCCCTGGGCCCACCCTATGGGGCAGCGCTGACAGAGAACAAGCCCCTTCCGAGAGAACAGCAGGGCTGCATGGTCAGGGCATGCCAATGAAAATCCCAGAGATACCGAGGGGTAACTTACAAACCTGAAAGGCCCCACCCCCACCAGTGCTACACATGGGCCGAGTAGGCCCACTTCCCAAAGCCAGCAGGAAGCTGTCCCCGTCAGCAGGACTCTTTTGGCCACTAGGTCCAGAGGCCCCAGAAGCAACACTGATGGCTCAATCTAGTATCCTTTCCTTGGGGGTCCCCAGCGGCAGCAGGACAGACTGCCCCAGCCTCCTCCTCCTCAGACTTCAAAAGATGGAAGTGTGTGAGCCTCTGAACCATCCTGGAAGCACACTCATTCCCAATGAACCCATGTCCCCATCTCATCCTGAGGTGGCCACAGTGTGGGGCACATCCATGAGTCCCACACCCAGGAACCAAAAGACAGGCTGGACATCCCTGTCCCTGCAGGGTTGTGTGACAGGCTAGCAGTCCAGCTCAGGCCTGTCGTAGCTGGCAGTGGCTCTGCCGTTGTCCTTGATGGACACAGCTCCCACACAGCCACCCAGGTCCCAGTGTCTGGTGTGACAGCTGATGCAGGAGGCTGCCTTTCCTCCTGTTATCCCCACCCATCCCCAGCCCTGAAGCGGTTTCCAGGTGGGGTGGTGGCCATGCTGGAAACTGGTGACAACTGTCTCAATACATTACCAAGGCTGTGTGGGGAAGGAATATGGGGGCTGAGTGCAACAGACCTGCCTGTCCTTGCAGGGACACACAGACGCCACCGAGCAAACGTGTCCCCACCTCCCCAATACATTCCACCTGCAAAGACTGTTGCTGCCGCCGGGGTCCCCACCTGCTGCTCACCACACAGGAGCGGCAGAAAAGATTCCAGAAACATAGAGAGGAAATAAAACAATGCCAGGGAAACATGTCAATGCTCTGGGAGTTGTGTGTTCTAATCAGTCTTTTGGAAACTAAGTAACATGGGACCCAAGCACACATGCCGGCCACACTGTGTACATGTGCATCCAAACTCATTTATAAATGAAATAATAATAATAATAATTAAAAAACAAACAAAAATCAAACATACATGCGCATACACGCACAGAAACTTCCAGAAAGTGGCTGTCTGTAGCTGCCAGCAGGCTTCTGGTGTGTCAATGACATTTGATCTCACAGACACAATACTGATGACACGGGGCCCACAGTTCAAAGTCAGCACACTTCTGGGCCTCTTGCTTCCAGTGCATTCTCGAAGAGCCCTCCGGCAGGCTGTGAAAGCCTCACTGGCTGGGTGGTAGCATCAGCGACGGCGACGGCTCCTCTCCTCCAGGAGTTCGTTGTCAAAGATTTCCTTTTCCCTTCAGGAGACAAGAGACGGCCGTGAGACAGGGCCAAGTGGGCGTCTACGATCTGAACAAGCGGGACAATGCAGGCTCAGCTGGCACGTTTACGCATTAAAGAAAACAGCCATGAAAAAGAAAGATGGGCCAGCACTCAGGAGGTAGAGGCAGGCGGATCTCTGAGTTCAAAATCAGCTGGTCTACACAGACAAACCGTGTCTCACAGAGGTAGATGATGAGAATGGCCCAAGACTGACTTTAAAAAATGTGTCTCACATGGCCCAGGCTGGTTTGAACTTACGCACCCCTCCCGCTTCCCTCTGCCTGTCCACACTTACTCTAAAGGCTATTTCGGGAGCTGGAGAAATGGCTCACTGGTTGGGACAATTTGCTGATTTTGCCAAGGACCTACGTTCAGTTCCCAGCACTCGCTCACACACATAGCTCCAATCCCAAGGGATCCAATGCCCTCTCTGACCTCTATCAGGCACACACTCAGGCAGGCAAAGACAGACACATTAAAAATACAGGCTTACTTTGGGCATGACTGGGCAGTAAGCATTTGCCTTGTAGGAACAAAGACCTGGGTTCATCTCAAGAGCTACATCAGCAGAGAGGGAGGGTGGGCAGACACACACACACAGGCTCACACACACACACACACACACACACACACACACACACACAGAGGCTCACACACACACACAGGCTCACATACACACACACACACAGAGGCTCACACACACACACAGGCTCACACACACACAGGCTCACATACACACACACACACACAGAGGCTTACACACACACACAGGCTCACATACACACACAGGCTCACACACACACAGGCTCACACACACACACAGGCTCATACACACACACAGAGGCTTACACACACACACAGAGGCTCACACACACACACACACACACACACACACACACAGAGGCTCACAATATGGAGAGCAGAGGTGGTTGACGTCCACCTCCACCCTGGTAGGGTCCTTGCTGGTTAGGCTGCCGGCCCTCAGTCCAGAGTGCCCTCCTGTCTCCACCTTTTCAGGGCTGGAGCTCTGCACACACAAGCACGCTCAGCTTTTTACGAGGGCGCCGGGCAACACTAGCACTTTACCGACTGAGTGAGACATCCTCTAGCCTGGGTAGCCCAGACTGGCCTGAGCCTCAGGCTCCTCCCCACCCGACAGCACTGGGATAGAACAAGTCCCCTGAGAACTGGTGCCCAGGCCTTTGCTGCAACGTCAACCCAGAGTCTGCACCTTAAAAATGACGGGAGCTGCACTCCCTGGGTCCATCTAACCTGGCTGCTCTGGCACCGAGAAGCTCTGTACCAGTGACCCACTGCCCACCTGGGGATGCTGACTTATCGCAGAGCAATGTGCTCCAACATGCCAGGGCCTGGCTACGGCTCAGAGTGGAGACCCTATTGCAGTGGCGGCAGCGCCTGCCTGTCACTGCCCTGCCCCGCTTAGCTCTCATTGAGGTCTGGCAGTGTGCCCAGAGGTGGATTAGAGGCTCTGAGGCCACACATCTCAGGAGTGCAGCAGGCCGACAGGAAAGGTGTCTTCATCTGCAGCCGCTGACGGTGGCACTGCCTCTCAATCTCGCTCTGTACCCATCACCAGCCACACCAGAGCCCACACCGCCTGACACAAGAGATTACAGGGGTCTCGGCAGCACACGCGACCGCAGGGGAGGCTGTTGCCCAGCCCCAGGGTCCTGGCTTGCATCCAGCCTGGCTCAGAGGAGCAGCCTGCCGCCCTACACACAGCATCCGCACGCACACACACACGTAGCATCCGCACAGACACACGCAGCCCCGCACACACGCACACGCACGCTCACACACACTCACGCGCACGCGCACGCACATGCACGCACACACACGCACGCACACGCACACTCACGTGCACACACACACTCGCACACGCACACACGCACACTCACGCACACGCACGCACGCAGCATCCGCACCACCTTGTACACGTGGCACACACAGCAGCAAGGAGGCCTACCGATAGCTAAGGGTCGGACCACGGATGTACTTCTGCTCCGCTGTCTTGTAGTCCACTGACTCCACGGCAGAGATGGCACAGATGATGGCCTGGGGAGAGTGGAGGGGCTCAGCGGGCAGAGCTAGCCTGGCACGCACGAGGACTGGGTTCCATTCCCAGCAGCACATAAATCAGGTGGGATGCACACCTGTCACCCCAGCCCCTAGGGACACTGAGGCAGGAAAATCAGCAAGGCTACCCTCAGCTACACGGCAAATTCAAGGGCAGCCTGGGCTGTCGGAGACCTTGTCTGACTGTGTAGCAGTTCTGACAATCAGGAGACCTTGTCTGACTGATAACAGTTCTGACAATCAGGAACTCAAACTACCATTAACTTTTGAAGGTAGGCACACTGTGGCTTTGGCAAATACATATTTGTTGTTTGAAATTGTCTCTGGTGGGCATGGTGGCACATGTACTCAGGAGACAGAGGCAGGTGAATCTCCGTAAGTTTGAGGACAGCCTGTTCTACAGAGTGAGTTCCAGGACATCAGGGAAACCCTGTCTCAAAAAGCAAAAACAAAAACCCAGGGGGAAAAAAAAGAAAGAAAGAAAAAGAAATGGTCTCACTGCAGAGTCAGAATCCTCCTGCCTCAGCAGCTATGTGCTGGGTGACAGACCTGCACAAGCGCACCTTGGTGACGGCCTTTCTTGTGAGACTTCGTCCCTTCAGTACGGATAGGGAGTGGAGCTGTCCTCTGCAGGCCCCTAGCCTATGGCACACAGGCTCAGCAGCATCTGCGAGGCCATCAGGAGCTCCCTGCTTGGGACCGTTACACCCAACCCCAGGCACTGCTAAGCCGAGACAGCCAAAAGCACCCAGTTCTAAGTTACACACTGAAGTAGTTCTGGGTGACTCCAGTGGCCAGGTGTGGAGATCAGACCCGTCACCCAAGTACTTAGGGGGCTGAGGTAGGAGGACCCCAGTCTGAGGCCAGCCTACGTTACAAAGCCAGCACACAGGCTGGCAGGCTCTTTATCTGACCTGCACTGGGCTCCTCCTGGGCACCCACCTCGGGCAGCAGCACGTCCAGGATGAAGCGAATGCGGTCCCCGCTGCCTCGTGCAGGCACCTCGCCATCCATGTCGCGGCAGACGCCCTGCAGGTAACCCACCACCTCGTCCAGCTGCGCCTCATCCTCCAGGTACGTCTCCACACACGTCACGTACTGGCCGGAGCTCAGGAACGTCTTCAGCCAGCGTGAGGGCTTGCGGCTGTGCAGGATGGCCCTCAGGTGGCTCTCGGCACCCTTGGCCTTCACAATGTACTCCACGAGCTTCTGGTTGGCTTTGTCTCGCGCGGCCCTGGAGCGGTCTGGCAGCACCTTCCTACACGGCCGCCACTGTCCTGGCTGACTGTCCCCCACAGGCTCCTCCTCAGGGTCCCCTTTGCCCAGCTGAGGAAACCTGGTCCCCAGGACATCCTGTTGGATGGACTTGCGCACAGGGTAGCCTGCAAGGGAACGACACACCGGGAGCCGTGTCCCTTCACCTCTCCACTCTCTTCAGAGCTCTTGTGCCCATGAAGAGAATCCTCGTTGTGTTCTGGGGACCATCAGGTACGCCAGCTAAATGCCCCAATGTGAAGGCAGTACTCCTCAGACCTGACACACAGCTGCCCACCTGACTGGGATGCAGGGCAGAGGGGGGCAGCTGAGGTCAGAGCTCTGCCCAGGATGGAAGTGGCATCTCATGCATGCTGCTCCAAGGACAGCAGGAGACCCAGCATGACGTCTCTCAAGGACCAAAGGCAGACCCGTGTTGAAGAACACTTATACGTACTGATATCAGCAGCGTAATATTCCAAGAAAGATCCAGCAAAGGAGCCGCAGCCTGTGGAGAGCACGAGAAAGGGCCGTGCTCAGACCTGTGCCCTGCCAGGTCCCGTGGCTCAGGACTCCTGGACAGAAGCTTTCTGGTTTGTGCTTGACCCTGAGGCAGGTCTGTGGGGTGCGGGTCTGTCCACTGCCCAGGAAGGAGCGGCCAGGGGCTCAGGTGACACCAGTCACCTCAGAGGAGGCAGTACTGTGCAGAGGCGCTGGGCCTTCTGTCAGGAGGGCTGCACCTGCCCCCGCCTCCACAGAAACAGCATCGTCACACGTCAGCCAGGCCAGACAGGATGTAGGACAGGGACCACATCTACCTCAGCCCCTCCATCCTGCCTCAAGAGTTGCCAATGGTGTGGTCCACCCGCCCAATCCCACACACTCCCTGGGGTGCAGCCCACATACCCAACCGCACTCGATAGTCGGTAATAAGCGAGACACACCAGCCGATGGCCTGGGAGAAGTCCTCCTTGGCTCTCTCCTACGAAACCAACAGCAGGACAAGGGGCTGCGGCAGCCCTGAAGGCACCAAGCCTTATTCTCCTAGGCTCCAGGCTGAGGCAGGTGCCGTGTGGCCTGGCCCTCTGAGGGGTATGGCAGACAAGTCCCTTCAGGTGAAGCAGCCACAAGCCACCAGACTGACAACTGACCATTTTGTTCTTTTTTAGACAGTTTCATATAGTCTATGCCTTGTCTATAACCAGCGCTGGCCTTTGAACTCCTAACCCTACTGTCTCAGCTTCCGGCTAGCACCTCGCACTTGACCTGTGGGTACGGGCCACCTTGGGGATGCCGTATCCCACACCCAGATTTGTGTGTGTGCTCACACATGTGGAGGCCTCGGTAGGCACTGGGTACTGTCCTAGGCTGATTTACCTCTGTTGAGACAGTCTCCCTGAACCAGGAGCTTGCCCAACTTGGCTAGACTGGCTGGCTGGTCAGTGAGCCCTAGGATCCTCCTGTCTCTGTTTCCCAAGACTGGGGGAACAGCCATGAACCAGTATGCCTTCCCCTTCCGGTGTGTTCCAGGAACCACTCAAGCCTTCATACTGAATGTTATGATGAGACACATGCCAGGTACGCCGGCAGCAAGCAGAGCTCATCACCGCCTCAGTGCCCAAACTGCCTCCTGTTTTCCAAGGGTGCCACTGAAAAGGACCAACCATGACGGCCGCGCTCAGGGGCCGTGACACCCAACTGCTCAGCACACAGCACTACCCCCAGCCTGGAGCTTTGGTCTTTGAGTAAATAGAACAAAACAAGTGTTGCTAGCCAGGCAGATAAGGATCACTCGGGAGAGTAGTCGGATACGGGAGTGCCTACCTAGCGTGAGTCAGGGTGTGGTCACGGGAGGGCCAGTGAGCCTGGGGACACGGCACAGTGGGGAACAAGGGGCAACGACCACACCACAGGCTGTCCTCGACCTCGGCACACACACAGAACAAAGGTGACAATACCAACATGACTGTACACGTGCACACACAGACACCCCGGCCACCACCTACCAGCAGCGTATGCTTCTCCTTACAGTCAAAGTGCTTGAGCCTTCGAAGAGACACGGTGATTCTTGACAGAACAGAGGCCAAGGTCAGCATGGTAGCTTCATCCCAGGGGAGGTACCCCCACTCTGGGCTGCACCTCTATGGCACTGGGGGCCCAGGTCACTACCCCAACCAGCCACCCTCGGGTACACACAAGTGCCCAGGGTCACCATCTGGAAGGTGACTGGGGGCCTCTGAGGCCACTGTGAGGCTCCTGGGCACTGACTCCAGCTACCTGGTTGAGGACACTGGACTGCACGTCAGCAGCCCCCTGCCCAGGCCCCAACCCCGAGAGTACTAACCCTCGGCCCTTGGGGTTCATGGTGCCCTCAATGAAGAGCACGCTGGCTTTCTTGTCTCTCCTCCGGACGCTCTTGACCTGTGGGGCAAATCGGGACGGCACGGCATGACGGGGCAGAGGCGGCCCTCTACCTCCCCAGGCCTCTCTGGGACTGGGCTGCCAAGCCTAGTGCTGGGATGTGACCTGCTTCAGGCCCAGTGTTCTGGGGCTCTATTTTTTTTTTTTTTTTTTTTTTTGGCGCACGAACATGCTTTATTTTATTATGCATTAATTTCAAGCCTTTTTCTAAAAGGGCAACTGTGGTGGAACACACCTGTAATCCCAGGCTCTGTGGTATACTATGAGGTAGAATAGAGCAATTCATTTGGCTCTTGTTTTTTTTTTTTGGTTTTTCGAGACAGGGTTTCTCTGTGGCTTTGGAACTAGCTCTTGTAGACCAGGCTGGTCTCGAACTCACAGAGATCCGCCTGCCTCTGCCTCCTGAGTACTGAGGTTAAAGGCTGCGCCACCACTGCCTGGCTCACCCTTTTTTTAAATTATTACTATTTTGCTTTTGAGACAGCTCATATAGCCCAGGCTAGCCCCCAACATTCTCATGTAGCTGAGAACCGTGCTTCAGATCCTCCTGTCTTAGCCTCCTGTGTGCAGGGATTAACAGGTTCGTGCCACCATGCCCATGGTATCATAGGATCTAAATTCAGGGCTCTGGATGGAGGAGACTTGAAGCATCCATTCCTGAGGCTCGGCAGGGCACATGCTCACACAAGCTTCCTGGAGGTGGCTTGGCAGGTTAAATGGCATTCATCAAATAACCAGGCCCATCATATCTGAGTCATCAGAGCCTGAGTCTTCCAGCATTAACAGAGCCACCAAACTGCATGTCTGAGCAGGGGGAGTAGGAGCTGAGATGAGGGACCTGGTACCCACAGCAGGCGGCAGTCACACTTACCACGGCTGGCCAGAACGGGTATTTTTGGTATTTAAGCCAGACCAGCATTCCTACTTCAAATGATCGTGGTTCTAGGATTAAAAGGAAGAAGAGAAGGACTGAGTCAAATCCACCTCAAGTACGGTATAGACAGAAAAAAAGAAAACCCGCATTCATCACAGCATCATTTAAACCCAACTCTAACCTCATCACCAAGAAACCCACACGAGTGGGCAGACACAGGACTTACAGAATGGGAGTCTCAACGCCCATGATGGGTCACGAGGCCATGACTGTGTGTGGCCTATGGCCAGAGATGGAGTGAGCAGCAGAATGGATGAGTCCCATCCCAAAACCCATCTCTAAGTCTACCGTCCTTCCAAAAGCAGACATTTAGATAACTGCATCCATGCCAGGCGCAGCTCCACACCGAACTGGACATTATAGAATCACATGGTTCACACAATAAACTGTCCTCCCAGGAACACCAAGTTCAAGGAATCTGAGAAACCAAGGTCACAAAATACAGTATTCTCGGAGGAGGAGAAGCCACCCTTGCTATGATTTAAGACAGAGGTCTCTGTAGACCAGGCTGGCGTGGAACTCAGAGACCCTGTCTCAGCCTCACGAGTGCTGGGGTGACGGGGTACCACCATGCCTGGTTTATGGGATACCCAGGACAGAGCCGACGCCAGGGCGTTAGTGTCAGTGCTCTAGCATGGGGCCACAGCCCTGGCTTTGCTGTTAGTCAGTCAGTCTGTCTGTCTGCCTATCTATGTAGAACTCACTCTGTAGACCAGGCTGGCCTTGAACTCACAGAGCTCCGCCTGCCTCTGCCTCCTGAGTGCTGGGATCAAAGGCGTGCACCACCGCCCGGCTTTGTTTTTTAAGGCTTCACCAGCTTTCTGCATAAACTTAACATTTTCTATCCGCCACGAATCCCGGTGTGAGGGACTGTACAGACTGTTAAGCTTTAGCACCAGGAGAGCCAGCAGGAAGGGGAAGGGATGCCGCCGTGCCTCCTGCCAGAGGCCAGGAAAGCTCCTTGGGGGGGGCAGGTCCTTGAGGAGGAGGTGACATGGCCAGAAGAGGCACCAAGCTCCTTAGAGACCCTGGCTGGGTCTGGCAATTGTCATGAGCTTGGTCTGGTGGGTTAGGAAGCCATCAGCTCAAGCCTGCCATGGAAGGACAGTAGATGCCAAAGACCCTAATGTCCGGGAGCTGAGGGCCATCTGCAGTCAGTATGCTCTGATCTTCAGAACTGACCCAAATGATGAGCTCACACCAACACCCAGCTCCTCCTATTATTCTAGATACTCAGTGGGTACTCAGCCCTGGGACTCACGCACACTAAGAAGGAACAGAAGGTGAGTTGGGGATGGAGTCTGGCTGCCTTCACTAACCATACTGTGCTCTGCAGGCGTCACCTGCCCAGGAGGCTGCTGACAGCTTCAGCCTGCCCCGCATCATCCGGGCCTCACTGGGCTCCTTGGTTGTACGCCCCATCCATGGAGTATTTTTAGTGAGGAGCTGAACGTCCCTGGATAGACATGGGTCCCTGTACCATTGGCAAAGGCAGCCCTGCCCAACTGAGGGCAAGAGCTTATGTCTCTATCCAGAGTGCCCAGAAGGGGGCAGGACCAATGCTGGCTTTCCATGGAGGGCTGCTACCTCTCCTCAATCCTCTGCCTCCTCTCAAAGCACCATTAGAGAAGGGACAAGGCGACAGGTCTCGAGTCAGAACATAAAAACTAAAAGGAGGTGCATGCCTTTCAACCGAGCACTCTCACGGCAGAGGCGGGGGATCTCACTGAATCAGAGGCCAGTCTGGTCTACACAGAAAGTTGCAGGCCAGTTGGAGACACACAGTGCGACCCCTGTCTAAAAAAAAAAAGCACCGGCAGCACCTAACAATGAGACGGCTTTATGAAGGGCTGTGCAGAGTGGGGCCCTCACCCCCTGCTCTCAAGCGGAACGCCCGCTTACCGTGATACAGAAGGATCCGGGGTGGTTCCTCCTCTTCCTCCTCCTCCTCCTCTGGCAGGGACTGGACAGACTTGAACCCTGTGGACTCTTCTGAGGATACAGGATCTGCTGAGACAGGGGGATACCACTTGATGGCCGCCCCTCACTCTGCAAAGGGCTAGAGACAAAGGACAGTGCCTGCACAGGACTCAACAAGGTAGCTCCCCGTGGTCAGACCTGTGTTCGCCTTTCTTTAAAATGTCTACATGTCCTTGTGTGTTTGTGCATGCATGTTGTGTGTGTATGTGTATGCTTGCGTGTGGTTTGTGTGTGCATGTGTGTGTGTGAGCATGCTTGCGTGTGGTTTGTGTGTGCATGTGTGTGTGTGTGTGCATGCACGTGTGTGCACTTGAGCACACACGGAGGTAAGAACTACTTTGTGGAGTTAGTTCTCTCCCTCCACCCTGTGGGTTCCTGTGATCAAACTCAGATCACTAGGAGCAGGGCAGAGAGCACTGGCTGGTCTTCGAGAGGTCCTCACAACCATCTGTAAGAGGGTCCACATCCTCTTCTGGCCTACAGGTTTATATGCAGAGCACTCATACATAAAATACAAAACAAAAAAAAACCTCAGTCACAAGCTTGGTGACAAGTGTCTTCACCGACTAAGCCACCTCGATGGCCTCTCCTTTTCGTTTAAGCTCTGATGCTAGGGATGAACAAAGGGCGTCTCGCTTGCCAAGCAAGTGCTCTGACTCTGAGCTGCAGCCTTCTAGGATGCGCTTCATTTTAAAACAAACAGGGAGAGTGGAGAGCAGCGCTCAGTGACAAAGTGTGGACTCCAGGTGGCACCCTGTCCACCATGTAGATACAGAGAACGGGCCCCCACAACAAAAGGTGACTGCAAACAAGTCCAGAGACAGTCCCCAAGACACGGTGGAGGGGATCAGTCACCCCTGTAGCTCGTGGCCAGCCACAGGATGGCCTTGTGAAGGCTCCCACTGTGTCCCACGTCCCCTAGACTACACACCTGATTCCTGAATGCTCCTGCCAGAGCTCACTGGGTCGACAAGTTTAGACGGGACCAGCCCCGGCTGCAGCCACACACAGGTTTCAGAATGACCTCCGACAGCTCCTGACACTAGGCCTCCTAATGCCCTGAGCAGCCCCCTCACTTGCTGGGATTGCTTTTAGCATTAACTGCTCCCCTAGCTCTGCCTGAGCCCCCACTCTACTCAAACACAAAGACAAGTATTTTGGAGAAGGGCCTGTTAAAACACCACACTCACGAAACTCAGAACCCCACAGCAGGCGTCCCTGCCCATGGTTACCTTCCTCTGGTTTGTCAGTGTCACTGTGTGGTACCATAGCCTCCCCAGACCAGCTCCTAGGGGAGGGCACTGCCCCCACAGTTCCAGGCCCCAGCTGACTGGCCGGTGGGTTCTGGCCTCCATCCAAGCGTGGCCTCTTTGTGGGGTGTCCTTTGCCTCTCTGAGAGGCCGGAAGTAGCCTGCTGCTGCCTGACGGTACAACCCGGTCACAGCCTTTCACCCCAGCACAGGGGTCCTCGTCACGGGTTTGGGAGAGCAGCCTTGGTGAAGCCGGGGTCGTATAGCTGCTTCCCTGTCCCTCGCTGTCTACAACACTCTCTCCCTTGGAAAGACGAGACTCTGCTTTGTGGTGCTGGGTAGGTTTCTCTCCCAAATTCCTCCGCCTCTTATTGGTTTTGTCCTCCTGTCCACGGTCCAGTCGTGACCCAGAACTGTCCTGAGACCCATCCTCAGTGGGAGAGGGCAAGGCTGCTCTTGGGGTCTCACGGTCCTCTCCGGATGAGGACCACGCTGACAGGCTTTGTGGGACACACTCCCACCTCCTCCTGGGTGTGCGCTGAGCAGCCGCATCCTCGCCATCTTCACCGAGGGAGGATGGAGGGGGAGCACTGGGGACCCAAGAGGCCATATCTGTGTGTGGCTTCTCTTTCTGGGACAGTGTGGTCTCGTCTTCTATCGGATGGCTTTCAGGACCCAAACTGGTCCTCTCATTCAAGAGATCCAGGGCTACTCGCAGGGAGCGCCGGTAGGCCAGCTCCTCCAGGGGAGCAGCCGGGACCTCATTCTGAGAAGCTGTGGAGACAAAGATAGACACAATGAGGACTCCTCCACTCAAGTGCCCAGGGCTTAGCATGGTAGCTGTCCAGCAGCAGACTCAATTACCACACCGAGTGCCTAGCACCCGTCTCTACCAAGCAACAGGCAGGCCTGGCACTGCTCTGCTGTGTCCCCGACAAAAGGAGGACAGAGCCAAGACATGGCTCTACATTCACTCAGGACCATGAAGAGCAGCACACATCCAGAATGACCTCAGCCTAACTGGCTGACCGCACAATCCCTCCAAGTTCCAAAACAATGCTGTGTATAAACATACCTGAATGTCTTGCACTGCTTATTTGAATGGAGTGTCGGGGACAGCTTCATACTCGCCTCCGTCTACCAGACCCACATTTGGCGCCTGCTTAATAAATACTAAAAGGTCCTTACAAGCAAGCAGCCCTCACTATCCGAGTGAGCACTGAGGATGCCAGCACCCTGGACAACTGGGGGCTCCAGGAGATAAGGCCCTTGCTTCAGCTGCCCTGGCCTGTCTGCTGGTGACTCACTCTCTCAATCCACGGGCTCAATCTCCTTAGCCTGACACCGGCTCTGCTGGGTGGGACTGCCAGCAGCTAGGACCCTCACTGTGTGTGCCAGTGCCAAGTCTGGAGTGGGCTGCATAGACGTCTAGCTCAGTCAGAGGAGGAAGGGGTGGAGGGTGCTGAACTGAGGCCCTGTACAGACAAAGGAAGCAGAGTTCTACCCGACGGACACACAGCCAGACTCATCACACCAGCGGTACATGCAGCTAACACGGAGGTGGCAGCCTGGAAGCTGTCCACTCTGTCCTTGCTCCCTGGGCTTTTAACTGGCAATTTATGTGTATATGTCTGTCTGTCTGTATGTTATACATGCATGTGTCTGCTTGCATGTTATATAAGCATGTGTGCCTGTCTTATGCTGTGTATCCATGTCTATGTTATGTATGCATGTATGTCTGTCTGTATGTTATGTATGCATGTCTCTGTCTTTGTCTGCATGTTACGTTTGCACGTGAGTCTCTGTCTCTATGTCTATCTGCATGTCGTGTATGCATATATGTGTCTGCATGTTACGTTTGCACGTGAGTCTCTGTCTCTATGTCTATCTGCATGTCGTGTATGCATATGTGTCTGCATGTTACGTTTGCACGTGAGTCTCTGTCCCTATGTCTATCTGCATGTCGTGTATGCATATATGTGTCTGCATGTTACGTTTGCACGTGAGTCTCTGTCTCTATGTCTATCTGCATGTCGTGTATGCATATATGTGTCTGCATGTTACGTTTGCACGTGAGTCCCTGTCTCTATGTCTATCTGCACGTCGTGTATGCATATGTGTCTGCATGTTATGTTTGCACGTGAGTCTCTGTCCCTATGTCTATTTGCATGTCGTGTATGCATATATGTGTCTGCATGTTACGTTTGCACGTGAGTCTCTGTCTCTATGTCTATCTGCATGTCGTGTATGCATATATGTGTCTGCATGTTACGTTTGCACGTGAGTCCCTGTCCCTATGTCTATCTGCACGTCGTGTATGCACGCAGTGGCTCCAAAACCTAAGTGCAAGGCTCCATGCGGGTGGGGCTCCTATCATGGGGCTCCAGCCCCAGCCCACATTTACTACTGAAGAGGCTCAGTCTGCAGGCTGGCTGGTCTGAACCTGCTACCCCACAAACTCTACTTTCCCAGTTCTTCTGACCCCAAGCTTCAAGGCCATTCCCAGCCCCATGCCGTGGCCTCTGGGGCTCTCTGCTCCTGTGGGAGCAGACGTCCTCTCCTGTCCTCCTTGCCCATCACAAGGCTCTACGGTGGCTCTTGCCATCTGGCAGATCTGGCTCTGGCTGGGGTCTGAGAAGCAGTTGGTGTGCGGAGGAATCCAGCTGGAACTGGACCTCGGGTTCAAAACCTGGGATCCGAGTCCTAGAAAGGCTGAGGCAGGAAGACTGCCACCTCTTCCAGGCTGCCTGGGCTGCAGTGTGAGACTCTCTCAAAAGCTAAGAAACACAGAAACACACAGAAGCAGGGACTAGAGCTCGGTGCTCCTACCGCCAGCACTGCCCAAACAATAAGCCACAAGCATAAGCCAACAGGGAGCTGGCTCTGGTGGGGCTTACAAGGCAGGTCCCCAGGAGGGAGCAAATGCCTGTGCTATGCACAAGGCCTGTGTCCTGTCCCCCAGCACACAAGCACACACCATCACAACACTGGGGATCCGAGCCGAGGATCAGGAGCTCAAGGTCAGTCTCTGCTATACAGTGATTTCAAGATCAACCTGAGCTACATGAGACCCTGTCTCAAAAGGGGGAAGGAAAAACAGCAAGCAAATCCATTTTTTCTTTTGTGAGGTTCCCCACAATGAGGTGTGGAGAGGATGACCTGTGGCTGAGGCCCAGCACTCGGGGGCCTGGCTGGAGCCCTTACCCAGGAAGGCAGCGATGTTCTCAATGTGCGACTTCTGCAGCGCCTCCACGGCCGAGCTCTTCACCTGAATCCTGCGGTGACAAAGAGCCAGTTAGTGCCACCAGCCTGCAAACCTTACTGTCCAGATGCTCCTCTCAACCTTCCACTCACACAGAAAGTCACAGTGAAAAAGGGACAGAGAGGGACACACTGCCTGAGGTGACAGGCAGCCAACCAGGGTGGATATGGCTTTTTCCTCTCTTTTAAGAAAGAAAAGGTCGGCTGGAGTTAAGAGTAAAAATAAATTCAAATTGGGACTTTCATGAGGCAAATCCGACTTTCAACTGCACAAATAACTCCTTTGTTAGGGTTTCTGAGTAGCCGCTAATGTCACTGAGAGCTGTTTACAGCCCAGCAGGCGCATTTTAGTTTAAAAGGATGCGCTTTCCTTTTAAACTCAAGTATTCAATTACCTTCCCTGCCGCAGGGAGAGAGGGAGCTGGGGACTCTGAGAGGTGGCAGGCTCTGAAGATGGTGGCGGGAAGGAGCGGCTGGGGGACCCAGGAGACAGGCGGCCAGTGGACTCTTCAGAAGCAAGGGCTGTGACAGGGGACTGTATGCAGGCCACACCCACGTCGTCCTTGCAGATGACCCATGAGGGGTCACCAGGTGCAGGACAACAGAGTCCTGCTACCCATCCGCCTTTCCGGTGTGGAAAAATATTTTTCCCTCAGTGGTGCAGTGAGCCTGGAGCAGCCGGGGCAGTAACAAGACACGCTGGTCCTTGGTGAGAGGAGACCCCAGCATGGCTGGCTCCCTGGAGATAATTTCTATGTATTTGCCATTGAGACCCCTCTCCCTGCAGATCCCTGAGCCTCACATAAGACCTTCAGCCTGAAATTGGTGTCAAATAAAACCCGTTGTCCTCCCCACGAGGCTATTAGTGTGGAAAGACGAGTAAGCTCCGAAGAAGCATGCTTCTCTTCCTTTTGTGACAATCGCTTTAGAAACCGCAGACAGAAGGGGAAAGATAGTATTAAAAAAAAGAAAGAAAAAACACACTTAACTTTTCCTTTAGCGAGAGTATTTGAACATCTAGAAATAATTCTTTTTTTCTCCTGTTTTTCACTGAAGTCTCAGTGATGGCCAAAACCTACGTGTAAAAAAAGAAAAAAAAAATCTTGTTATGGCGCTGTGATGGAAACGTCATGTGGCAAGTCCTTCCCAAGGTGACAGCCACAGGATTTAACAGACACCTAAGAGAAACTGAGGCACATGAGCCCATGGCCATCCCAGGTTAGGGCACGGCTTAGCAATTCCCACTAAATTGCTACAAAGCACCCCGAAACACCACAGTTACTCCCCATCTGGGGGCTCCTAGCTAGCTAGATACTTCCTATTGTCACAGCCTTCCACACCATTTTTTAACTGACTCGGGTTATTTTTATGCTTTTTCTATTCCTTAGGGTGAAAAATAAAGACAATTCCAAATATAGAGGCTCATAAGCGCCAGACCAAAACCCCATAGAGTGAAGGGAACCTCGGGACTCCTGCCAGCAGATCTGGGCGCCAAGCATTCAGACTCAACTCTTTCTCCTAGAGTCACTCTGAGAGAGCGGAGCCTGATAAAGACTTTATTGTCACCAAAAGTCATTTCTAATTCCGCAAATAAGAGAATAAAGGCTGTCACCTTCGCAGGCCACAATCGCTTCTCCCATCGGCAGAGGACATACTGGGCATCCGTCATGACTCGGGGCTGTGGCAAAAGGGAGTACTATGCTCAAGGTGCTGCAGGACTGACGCCAGAGGTGCCCTGCAACAAAATGTGGCGCTTCAGAAAGGCGTCTGTCCCATTCGGTGACATCGCAGGCAGCACACACAGCCTCTGGGAGACAGGTCACGAGGCAGTCAAGTGCAGGGCCCTGGGACTTGGGGAAGTAAGTGGCTGCCTTGTCTCCCTAAGTAAAACTCAATAGACCCCCTCCCCGCCCTCCTACTTCAAGGCAGCACCCAGGGCACCCACAGCAGCAGCAGGCGTTCCAGTCAAAGCTCACAACCCTCCAAGCCTTAGGCCTCAAGGGTGGCTGCAGCACACTCAGGGCACACAGCTGCCCGTTCCCTGGAAGGACAGGGACAGATGCAGGCGTTCACGACATGACTCCCCTGGCACAGACAGCCAGGGCTGTGGACAGAAATGGAAAGATGGGGGAGGGGAGTCAAAGCAGCAGGAAGGACACCAGGGACAAGGAGGAGACCCACCAGCGAAAACAAGGGTATACGCAGAGAGGCTCACAGGAGCAGGAGAGGGTTTCCAGAGGGCACAGGCAGCAGGGATTTCAGGAAGCAAATAAGGATTCTAACAGGTATGGAAATCAGACAAGAGATGGGGCAGTTAGCAGAGGGTTTGGGGAGCAAATATGGGGTTCATGGCAAGAGAGGAGCTTCAGGGAGAAGAGCCAGGCAGGAGAGATGGGGCTTGCAGCAGGACCCAGGTTCACAGAGTGGGAGCAGCACAAGAAGAAAAGATGGGGCTCATACAAGGGGCTGAGACTTAGGCTGTAGGGAGTTCAACAGGAAATACGGGGTTTGTAGCAACGATGAGAGATCAGGGGCGGGGAGCAAAGGAGGCAAAGACTGGGCCTCTGACACCAATCTTTAGGTTCGCAACAGGGATAGGATTCAAACAGGATTATTTTGGGTTCCGACTGCAGAGAGGGGGTCAAGAGGAAGAAATGGGGGTTCAGGATGCACAGTGGGGTCCACGCAGGAAATTCAGAGTTCTCTACTGAGAACATAGGTTCAGGCTGCAGAAATGGGCTACCAAGCAAGAAATTCGCGGTCGAGTAAGAAACGTTGGGTTCACAATGCAGAGGTAGCAGAATTGGGTTAATACGGGGCTTCCAGCAGGAAATTCGGGCTCTCAGCAAGGACACGGGTCCAGGCTGCAACGAGGGGGAATTAGGCAGAATATTTGGGATTCAGACTGCAAAAGATGAGTATGAGGCCGGAAACACGGGGTTCAGGCTGCAGAAGATAGGGATCAGGCCGGAAATACGAGGCTCTCAGGGGGGACCGGGCTCAGGCTATAGAGAGAGGGATTCAGGTAAGAAAAACAGGATTCGCAGCAGGAAACTGGAGGTTCTCAGCACCCACGGCGCTCGGCCGTACATGGGCCCTGCGCAGAACCGGACGCGGCCCAGCGGGTCCGGCCCAGCCGCCGCCCTTCCCCAGGCTCTCCGCCTGCTTCCCGCCCGGCCCTCCCAAGGCCGCAGCGGGCTCACCCACCCCCAGCCCACCCGACGCGGCGTCCGAGCCTGAGCGACCAGGCCGCGGCGGTCCCAACGGCGGAAGCCCGCCCGCCAACCGCCGCCGCAAGCCCGCGCGCTCACCGCCTCCACCGCCGCGCCGATCCCCGCGGGCCAGGGGCGGGGCCACAGCACAGCGGCGCTAGGCCCCGCCCGTGTCCCCGCCCAGCGGGAGGTCCGTACCTGCGCCTAGGCCCCGCCCCCAGCCGCCTTCCTTCCTGCCCATCAACTTGTGGTGCGCACCTAGAGCGGGCTCCCCGCGGGCCGCGCCAAGCCCCACCCCTCCTATGCTGCCCAATGAGAGGCTCGAGTTTACGTCTTGGACCCTCCCACGGACGACGGAGGCCTCGCTGGGCCACGCCCCCAACTTTCCCCAGCGCCTGCCGTGGTGTCTGAGTGGTAGAGCAGCCGGGCCCCTCGCCCGCCTGCTGGGCTCCCGCCTGTGAGCCGCCGTGTGTAGACGGAGGAGGGGGTTGGTGTTGGAAAGGCGGGGGCCTGGCCAGCTCGTTTGCACACCGCCCCCTGACAGAACCTTCTAGTGCCTTCCAGCGTCTGGGGTGACCCGACTCCCACCCCGGGAAGCAGGAATCCCACCCTTACGGAAAAGCCATCAATGAGGAAGGCTCTGTCCCTGAGACGGAACAGGATGTGAGGAGATCCCGCCAAGCTGGTGACTGGGGGAGGGGCTGCTTCCAGGACCTTCACGGGCTTCTCTAGAGCTGAAAAGTTTCCAGTTTGGCTGCCCACAATGAGGCTATATGACACGAGACACTGATACTGCAAGCGTAGTTGGCATGATAAATATGTTATGTATTTGTGACATATATAATAAATTATGTATATTTGTAATAGATATAAGTATATGCTTTGTTTGGGTTTGGGGTTTGTTTTTTTTGTTTTTGTTTTGTTTTGTTTTGGTTCTTCGAAACAGGGTTTCTCTGTGTAGAACTCTTTATGTAGACCAGGCTGGCCCTGGTCTCACAGAGTGCTGGGATTAAAGACATGCACCACCACCAGGCCACACTCACCACGCTGGTCTGTCTCCCCAAGGCTGCTCCCCTGTGTCGGGTCCAATCTCTCAAGGTAGTCTCCAGTTGCAGGATCAGGATCCCGCATGAGACTCTCCAGCCGCAGGGTGGGTCAAGGTGGTGTCTCTCCAGCGTCTCCGGCAGTCCTGAAGATGCGCGGAGCAGAGCTGCCGTCCTTGCTTATCTTGAAGGAGTGGAGTCCTGGGTGACTCTCCAGCCTTGGGTGTAGTGGGGTTCCTGACTAAGCTGTTCTTGTTCTTTTTTTTGGTTTTTCGAGGCAGGGTTTCTCTGTATTGAACTAAGCTGTTCTTATTTGTCTAAAACGCATTTTTTTCCTATTCTCATCACAGATGAGAGATGATGGGCCTGTACTCTGAGTTCCATCCAGACAGCGGCTCTGCACCCCCAAGTTCCACGAGGTCAGCATCACAGGCCCTGAAGCTCGGATGGCAATTCTGGGGTCTCACAGCAGCAGAGCCAAGTGGGAGAGGTGTGCCACTGGTCCCCATGTTGTCACCAAGGGTTACTGGTCTGTATAAGCTTGGAGATTGGGAGTAGTGTGAGCAGGTGAGTGGGCGTGAGTGCGTGAGTGGTGGAGGGGAAGTGCGTGAGTGGTGGAGGGGAAGTGCGTGAGTGGGTGACTGAGTGGTGTGAGTGGGTGTGAGTAGGCGTGAGTAGGTGTGAGTGGGTGACTGAGTGGGCGTGAGTGGTGTGAGTGGGTGTGAGTGGGCGTGAGTGGGTGACTGAGTGGTGTGAGTGGGCGTGAGTGGGTGTGAGTGGGTGACTGAGTGGCGTGAGTGGGCGTGAGTGGGTGTGAGTGGGTGACTGAGTGGCGTGAGTGGGTGTGAGTGGGCGTGAGTGGGTGTGAGTAGGTGTGAGTGGGTGACTGAGTGGTGTGAGTGGGTGACTGAGTGGTGTGAGTGGGTGACTGAGTGGTGTGAGTGGGTGTGAGTGGTGTGAGTGGGTGTGAGTAGGCGTGAGTGGGTGTGAGTAGGCGTGAGTGGGTGACTGAGTGGTGGAGGTCTGGGATGGGCAGGCCTCTCAACAAGGCTGGTTGTATGGGTTCACAATTTGGCAGCAAGACAGAAACAGTGAGAACCAGAAATGGTAATGCAAGGAATTAGTTAGCCCAGTCACCAACTAACTTGCTAGCTAACCAACTATTAACCCATCCATCTAGCCACCTGTTGTTCATGGTTTAGCCAACTTGCCAGCTGACCCCCTCATTATTAGCGCATTCCTCCATTAACCAGTTAACTTGGTCCCTAGTTAAGACAGTCACCTGTTAAGCCATTCACCGGTTACTCTTGTCTTCAATAAACAGATCTGTCAGGACTGGGCCCAGGGTAACCTAGACCTTGACCCCAGTTCTAAGTTTCCTGTGCCTCTTCTTGTTGGGGTCCTCTGAAGGCTCCTTGACATCCAGTGGCCCTCTTGCCCCTTGTGAACTGAATCTCCCACACCGGGGCTGGCACCTTGAGCACATTGTAATTGGGCATCTGTAGAACTTGGGCAGGGGACACAGGGCAGAGCAGGTGGACATTGTAACTCCATTAACACGGTCGCGGAGCAGTCTGGGTTCCCAGTGAGATCCCTTTATGGCTGAATTACAGAGTCTTGGATGTAGGGAACATCGATGCCACCTCAGTGCAGAGACAGAATGTCTGCAGTTGGAAGCTCACCGGATGAGCCGTTCAGGACTCCAGCTTAGACTGAGTTCATGACTCACTGTACATTCTCACCCTGGGGAGATGGCTCAGTGGGCAGAATGCCAGCTGTGCAAATGAGTGTGGTGATGTTTTGTTTATGAGCTAACAGATAAAGCTTGCCTGAAGATCAGAGTGCAAAGCCAGCCACACGAGGCCAGGCAGTGGTGGCCACACCTTTAATCCCAGCACTCAGGAGACAGAGGCAGAAGGATCTCTGTGAGTTCAAGGCCACCCCAGGCTACATGAAATTGATTCAGTCTAAAAGAGAAACAGACATCACACAAAGATGATCCCAGCACTAAGGAGGTAGAGACAGGAATGATGTGGCTAGAAGAGAGAGAAATGTAAGGCAGGAGGAGACAGGAGAGGGTGCAGTCTGAGAAGCAGTGCAGTCTAAGCAGTGTGAGGATGCAGTGTGAGGATGCAGTGTGAGAAGCAGTGCAGTCTGAGGATGCAGAGTGAGGATGCAGTGTGAGGATGCAGTGCAGTGTGAGGATGCAGTGTGAGGACGCAGTGTGAGGACTCAGTGTGAGGATGCAGTGTGAGGACGCAGTGTGAGGATGCAGAGTGAGGATGCAGTGCAGTGTGAGGATGCAGTGTGAGAATGCAGTGTGAGGATGCAGTGCAGTGTGAGGATGCAGTCTGAGGATGCAGAGTGAGGATGCAGAGTGAGGATGCAGTGCAGTGTGAGGATGCAGAGTGAGGATGCAGTGCAGTGTGAGGATGCAGAGTGAAGGTGCAGTGTGAGGATGCAGAGTAAGGATGCAGTGTGAGGATGCAGTCTGAGGATGCAGTCTGAGGATGCAGAGTGAGGATGCAGTGCAGAGTGAGGATGCAGAGTGAGGATGCAGAGTGAGGATGCAGTGTGAGGATGCAGAGTGAGGATGCAGAGTGAGGATGCAGAGTGAGGATACAGTGCAGTGTGAGGATGCAGTGTGAGGATGCAGTGCAGAGTGAGGATGCAGTGCAGAGTGAGGATGCAGAGTGAGGATGCAGAGTGAGGATGCAGTCTGAGGATGCAGTGCAGTCTGAGGATGCAGTGTGAGGATGCACTGTGAGGACAGGGTCGCCCCTTTAGTCTGAGCATTGGTAGAGATGAGAACTCTCTAGTGCCTGGCTACTTTGCTTCTCCTGATGTTCAGCATTCACTCCAATATCTGACTCTGAGTTTTTATTAATAAGAACAATTAGGCAGGGTGGTTGTGGTGCAGCCGTTAGTCCCAGAACTCGGGAGGCAGAGACAGGTGGATCTCTGTGAGTTCAAGGCCAGCCTGGTCTACAGAGCGAGTTCCAGGACAGCCAGGACTACACAGAGAAACCCTGTCTCAAAGAAAAATAAGAGAACAATTAGAATTCGTGCTGCACAACCCGGGCGTTGGAGGCGCACGCCTTTAATCCCAGCACTCAAGACGCAGAGGCAGATGGATCTCTGTGAGTTTGAGGCCAGGCTGGACCGACAGCCTCCAAAATAATACAGAGAAACCCTGTCTTGTAAAACCAAAAAAAAAAAAAAAGAATTTGTGCCACACCTGAATTCGATCCCCGGAACTCATGGCAAAGGCCAGATGTGATGCAGCTTCTAGACCCATCTCTGGAGAGACCAAGAAAGGCAATGCCTGGAGCTAGTTAACTGGCCCACCTAGGCTGATGGGGTGCTCCACAATGAGTGGGAGACAATATCTTCAAACATGGGGTAGGGAGAATATTGGGAATGACACAAGATTGACTTCTGACCTCCATGTACATGGGTGTATGTACACACACACACGCACACGCACACGCACATGCACACACACACACAGACAGAGCTGAGGGCCTGGAGTGATAGAGCTATGGTTAATAGTGGATACTGCTCTTGCAGAAGACCTGAGTTTGGTTCTCAGCATGCACATCAGGCAGCCAACAGCTCCAGGGTATCTGATGCCCCCTTTTGACCTCCATGGGCAGCTGCAGGCACATGGTACACACACACATTCACAGGCACACATACACACATACACAGTCAACACAGGCACTAGTCACATGCTCTCGCACACATACACGAATATCCAGACATACACAAAGCCAAAATAGGAGAAACACCCGCTTGGCCACCTATGGGGTCTCAGAGACTAGAGCCGCAGGGGCACAGCACACATTGGTTCCTCCCGCATCTTGGCTTTAGTCTGCCAAACGCTTTCTCCAAATTTAGTCCCACAGAGCTAGAAATTCTCCTGGAGTCACCTTGGTCTGGAAAAGGGCCAGCTCAATCGCTGCAGCCAGGGTTCAAGGTCAGACATTCCCCTAGCATGCCTGTTGAGTTCAAGGTCATTGTTAGCTACTTAGTTAAGCTTGAGGCCAACCTGGGCTAATTTAAGTTCTGTCTCAAAATAGAACTTAATAATAGTACAATCATACAATAAAAAACCCTTAGTTGTCTTTGGCTGGTAAGCCTTGGGGTGCTTGTTATCAACCTTGGCCAGCCTAGGCCGCACAGACGGGCTCCTTCTTACATGGATTCAGTGTAATCACTTCTTACCAGTGCTTACACTGGTCTGAAGTCTCCTGGCTCCCAGGCCACTGGCCTGCTGCAGGTGCCCCTGAGTGTCACTCATTCTGCTATGATAGAAGATAGAGAAGGGAATTAATTTCACCAGCTGGCTTCAGAATTCATTTTCTGAGATGCAACCGGGCTTGTTTAGGAAAATGCCTTAATTAGTCCTGGGGGTGGTGAGGGAGGCCCGGAGGACATAAGATGAAAAGGACCCGCAAAGACACAGCCAGCATCCTCACACAAGAACACAGCTCTGAGAGGCGGGAACCAGAGATCAAGAGCCAGGGACAGATGGGGTGTCACACGACCTTCAGTGTGGCAGCCTCAGGCCCTGGGGCTGCAGCGTGGGGACTGTGAGACTTTGTCTGAGCTGTTCAGAAAGGAGGCAAACACAGACAGGATCCCAGGATCCGGTGGCCTGCCAGAGCCAGCCCAGCGTGACCCCCACAGATATTTGACACATGCCTGTCTCCCACATGGTGGCTATTCAAAAGTCCTGAGTTCATGAGGCCCTGCAGGAGCAGGGGACAGGTGACTAAAACACAAAAGTCTACTTCAGGAGCTTGGGGGAGGGCGGGTGCCCTGTGGCTCCTGTTGCCTTCCACTGTTTAATGCTGGGGTGACAACCATCCCACCATGCCTGGGTTACATGGGGCCAGGATGCCCCAGGGCGTAGTGCAGGTTCATGAGCCCAGGCATGCCCTTCTTTTTGTTTGCGATGGGTGTATGTGTATGTTCCATTCATTTTTCCAGAAAATGTCTCATGTAACCCAGATTAACCCTGAATTGCTGACTCTCTTGCCTCAGCAGTGCTGGGACCACAGCCATGGGCTGCCATGCATAGCTCTTGGTGATAGTGTGTGTGTGTGTGTGTGTGTGTGTGTGTGTGTGTGTGCAGTTATGGGGTGGTTGCTAATTTTGAGACAGGGTCTCACTATATAGGCCAGGTTGGCCTCAAACGCACACCTTCATATTGTATTGACTACACTGGACCTGCAGTAATTGTCCTACTGGAAGAAATAAAACAAATAATTGAGCATGGTGGTGCACGCCTTTAATCCCAGCACTGGGGAAGCAGAGGCAGGCGGATCACTGTGAGTTCGAGGCCAGCCTGGGCTACAGAGCGAGTTCCAGGACAGCCTCCAAAACAATACAGAGAAACCCTGTCTCGAAAAACCAAAAGATAAATAAATAAATAAAATAAAAGACATGAGGGGTACATAAGCAGCTGTCTCACCTGCTGGGGTCCCCACTGCTCAGTGCTTCTCCATGAGAGGGGGAATATGAAAAGGCTTGGTGGCCTAAAAGATCTCTAACACTAGCCACATCTTAAGAGCTGTAGGGAAGGTCGGGAGTGGCTGTCTTATGCTCCCAGCCTGTCTCAGCCATCCTCCTGCCCTTCCCTCCATCATGTCCTGAAGGGTCACATAAGATGTTTAGCCTCTGTTCACCCGGCATTTGAAGACCACTGAGCAATCCAGTGTGCGAACCAACTGTGGGGTTCAACATGCATGTCATTCCTCATGTGACTTAGAACATAGTGATGCCAGTCAATGATTTATTATATCTCCAAGACCTTTTTTTTCCCCGATACAGGGTTTCTCTCTATGGCTTTGGGGCCTGTCCTGGAACTTACAGAGATCCGCCTGTCTCTGCATACCGAGTGCTGGGACTAAAGGCGTGTGCCACCACTGCCACCACTGTCCTACCCCAAGGACATGTTTAAGGGCACCTCAACTTTGGTGCCCCACCCAAGTTTCAGCTCAAGCAGAGGTCATTGACACTGTCCTGGAAATGACATAGTGACAAGTCACAGAGAGAAACTGACTCTCTCATTGTCCCAAATACCAAGAAATTGATCAGACGGTGCACTCTGGGGTGCAGGCCCCAGGACCTGAGGAAGGGTTTGCTGATCCTTGGATCTGCGGGCTCCAGGCATCACTTGGCGGGTGACCAACTGTGTGATGTCACTAATCTATGAAGTGAGGGTGCTACACTCTAAATAATTATCTCTACAAAGTCATGGGGACTGTTTTTGGTTGTCCATTTGACTACATCTGGAATTATCTAAAATCCAAAATTGAGGCGCACACCTGTGAGGGATTTTTTTGTTTGTTTGTTTTTGGGTAATTTGAAGTGGTAAGATCCCCTTCTAATTCAGATTTTGGAGGTAGGAAGACATACCTTTAATCCAGATCTTCTGTTGTTGTTGTTTTTCAGGACAAGGTTTCTCTGTGTAGCTCTGGATGTCCTGGAACTCACTCTGTAGCCCAGGCTGGCGTCAAACTCACAGAGATCCGCCTGCCTCTGCCTCCAAGAGTGCTGGGATTAAAGGCGTGCCCAGCACCGCCCGGCTCTCTGGACCATGCTTTCTGCTGGAAGCCTGTACAGGGATGTGGAGAAGAAAGAGCCTGATTGGCCTGACCTTGCTTACACATTCCTCCGCTGGCTTTGGAGCCTGCGTCGTCTCTGGAGTCCTGCATGTCCTGAAGATCAACTGAGACATCCAGCCCCCTGGACTGAGCAAATGCTGGATCCTTGGGCCTTCCATTCGTAACCAGCCATTGTTGGATTAGCTGGACCGCAGCCTCTAAGTTACTCTAATAAATCTCTTTTCTATATATGTAGACAAATTCATTCTATAAATTCTGTTATGGAGCCGGGTGTAGGTGGCACACGCCTTTAATCCCAGCACTTGGGAGGCAGAGGCAGGTGGATCTCTGTGAGTTCGAGGCCAGCCTGGTCTACAAGAGCTAGTTCCAGGACAGTCTCCAAAGCCACAGAGAAACCCTGTCTCAAAAAACAAAAAACAAAACAAACAAAAAAAAAGAACCCTGACCAAGACAGAAATATTTCAAAATACAGTCGCATTCAGGACTGGCAAGATGGCTCAGTAGATAGAGGGTCAGCCACATTTGAGGACCAGCGATTGGAGGAAGAATGTCGGTGGGCAGTCACAGCACACTCCTTTAACCCAGCACACTACTCTGTCCCACAGGAAAACAAATCCCAGCACTCAGGCGGCAGGGGCAGGTGGATCTCTGTGAGTTCAAGGCCAGCCTGGTCTACAGAGCGAGTTCCAGGACACCACCAAAGCCACAGAGAAACCCTGTCTCGGAAAAACCAAAACAAGAAAAGGAATTATACATGTAGACAGCAATAAAGGCAATACCCTCATCTCACCAATCCTACTGCGTGTTTGCAATGCACCTGTGCTAGCTGAGGCAGATCCCAGCTTGGCCGTGATTCTAACAAAGGCCTGTTGAAACACCCCGCATGAGCCAAGCCCCCCCCCCCCCGGTGTGTGTGTGTGTGTGTGTGTGTGTGTCTGTGTGTGTGTGTGCGCGCGCGCACGCGCGCGACTGCAGGAGGACCAGACGGGGACCCAGCGTTGGGCACGAGAGGGACACTCAGAAAATGACCCTGGCCACCAAGTCTCCCTCTGGTTCTGGAAGTGCGGTCTGATGGAGTACAGCCCTGTCAGGCCCCCAGCCCCAGCAGCTCCTCAGAGACAACAGCACAGTCAAGGGTTAGGCCCCTCCAGCTCCCACCCCTTTCCCTTTGATTTATTTTTTTTAAGTCTTTCATTTTAACTATTAGGCAATTCTGGGAGTGTCATTTACATTTCAAAAAAACACAAAAACCCTCTCCGGCTAGGATTTGTTTTTCATTTTTTCCTGCTGCCTTGTTCTTCCCTGAGACGTCCCCATCTACTGTCCCTGTGTTTCCTTCAAGGTCCCCTACCGCACCAGCTCCCGCGGTCCCTGTGTGTTGGAAGTTCCCTCCAGGCACCCTCCACCTCCAGCCAGGCCTCGCCTCTTCTGTCTTCCCCAAAAGCTCCAAGTGACTTTCCACGACAGCATCAGTTTGGAAAACACGAAATTCTCAGTCACCCCAAATCCCAATTGCATTCTACAAGAAAATACACTAGATAGCACAGTTTTTCTATTTTCTGTTTTTTGTGGTGCTTTTTTTTTTTTAAGTGAAAACCTTGTTCAGTGTTGAAAAGCAACAGCACCAAGCCTCTTCCACTCTTGATTTTGAGACAGCCTTCCACTATGTTGCCCAGGATGATCTTGAACTAGTCCACCTAAGAATCCCCAGTGAGGAGGTGGGGCGTGGTCAGGGTGCAGCCCTGCCTACAGTCTCCACCCCCCCGTGAGGATGTGGGGCGTGGTCAGGGTGCAGCCCCGCCTACAGTCCCCCCCCCCGTGAGGATGTGGGGCGTGGTCAGGGGGCAGCCCCGCCTAGAGTCCCCCGTGAGGGGCTTGTGCCCCACTCCCTGAGCTGGAGAGGCAGGCAAGGTCTCAGCAGGACTCTGGGTTGAGAGAAGGAGCTAAATTTCCCTAAAATGGTGCCAGCAAAGATGGCATATGCTGGGCGGCCCCTCCCACCTCTGCTCCCCTGGTGTGTGACCCCCCAACATACGGGGTTTGGGATCTTCCCCCTAAGGAGCTCAGCATGTTGGCTGCACCTTTCTCCATATCCTGTTTCCCCAAATCTAAGATCCTGGGCAGGATGCTTTTCTCTTTTTTAAGTACAGCACAGCTGTAAGGTTTAGTAAACACCGCTCTAGCTTTCTGCCCTGCCCCCTTTTGCTCTGCTGTTTTCACGTGGCTTTTGCTTGTTTGTTTGTTTTTCTTTTTTGGAACAGCTTTCCGTGTAATCCTGACTTTCCTGGAACTCACTCTGTAGACCAGGCTGGCCTCGAACTCACAGAGGTCCACCTGCCTCTGCCTCCCGAGAGTAAGGATTAAAGGTGTGCGCCACCAACGCCCGGTTTGAGGACTTTAATTTTTAGTTTAAACAAATATAGAGAAACCATCAGGTCTCCAGGCACGGTGGCGCATGTCTGTATTTCCAGCACTCGGGAGGCAGAGGCAGGTGGATCTCTGTGAGTTCGAGGCCAGCCTGGTCTACAGAGTGAGTTCCAGGACAGCCAGGACACAGAGAGAAACAAAACAAACAAGAACATTTGTTGTTCTTCCTGAAGACCAGGGTTCATTTCGCAGCACCCACAGAGTGGCTCACAACAGTCTGAACTCCAGTTGCATGGGTCCCGATGCCTTCTCTGGCCTCCAAAGACCCCAGGTGTGTCCATAGTGCACAGACAGACAGACTTGCATACATACATACATTTAAAAAATACATACATCTGAGAAAATAAAACCGCTTCACTGTCCAAACAAAGGCATGCAAAACCTTCCCTCTTCACCCCACCCCATCCTTCTGGCCCCTGCAAGTAAGCAGGCCTGGGTGACAGTCTGGGACCTGTTAGGTAAGTCCCACACTCTTCTGAGCCATGATAAAATATTGCACCCCAATGCAGGCAGTCCTGTCTGTCCCCTAGGCTGACCCCAGCTTCATTTGGAAACGTTTCCATTCCTACTTCCCAGCAAATGACAGGTTTGAGCCCCACTCTGTTGTGGGGAGGGGGAGAGGTTCCCTGGTGTGGTGAGAAAAGCTTGCAGAACTCCCAGGGCGGTGGAAGCCTCTTCCTTCCCGCCTGGCCAGCCCCACCAGAGGAACCCCACAGTTATAAGTCCTATGACCGGGACAGGCCAGCATCCCTAGCACTCGGAGGTGGAGACAGAAGAATCCCGAGTTCAAGATCACCCTTGGTTACAAAGGGAACTCAAGGACACTGTGAAGACAAAAGAATAGGAAAATAAAATGTGAAGAATGGGTGAAAGGAAGCAGGCCGGAGACAGGCTGGAAGAAAATGAGATGCTCAGTGGCCGAAGGCACAGGGCCCCAAGCCCAGCAACCTGGGTTCTGTCCAGGACCCATGCCGCAGAAGCTGTCCTCTGACCTCCGCGTGTACACCAAATCAAATAAGAGTAAGGTGCATGGTGGCACACATCCGTCAGTGTCTGTTACGAGGACACATGGCAGGGAGACGGCAGCCCCTGCCAAGGCCAGCAGCGCCCTCCCGCCAGGTCCCACCATGACAGCGGTACACACACCTGGGGACTGGAGGGGATCCAGATGGGTGGCTAGGGCTCCCCCAGGCCCCCAGCCAGGCAGTGGGCTGGTCATCAACGTCACAGCCCAGACATCAGATCTCTGCCCCAAGCCAGGGTTGGCCCAGGCCTCTGCTGGGTGACAGGACAGAAGGGACCCGGAGAGTCTCGAGAGGCCTCCCGGGGCCAACAGGTATGTAATGCCTATCACGAGGGGGTCATTGCAGTCTGATGCACCCCAGCAATTAGCCGATGAGCAATGGATCATTGATTGCTGCTGGAGCGCCTCTGAGCGGCCTCATCCATCTCCTGGCCTGCGGCCTGATTATGCATTCTCTGCGGGAGAGGACAGCGGACTGCAGGCCTCCTGTTTTATTCATGGAGCCCGGCTCCCTGGAACCATTACCGGTTTTTAGCAGGGAAGCCTAGGCCTGCATGTGCTGGGTGCAAAGAGGCAGTCCCCTGCCGCGCACACCGCAGAGGCTGGAAATGTGTATAAACACCGTGTAGGCCTGGCAACCACACACAACTCTAGGGTCTCGTGGAACACAGGACAAACCCTGGAAACTTCCAGAAAGAGTTCCAAGTGAGCAGTAAGATATATATATGTTTAAGACAGGATTTCTCTGTGTAGCCTTGTCTGTCTTGGAACTCTCTCTGTAGCCCAGGCTGACGTCGAACTCACAGAGATCCGCCAGTGATGGTGCTTGTGTTAAAGACACGCACCATCACTGCCTGGCAAATATAAGATTATTTTATATTCAAAATAGTAGTTAAGAACCCTGGCTGCTCTCAGAAGGTCAGAATTTGGTTTCCAGCACTCAGGGCTCACAACCACCTGTAACTCCAGCCTCTGTGGTTCTGACGTCATCCATTGTCCTCCAAGGGCACAGAACACTCACACACAAAATATAAATAAATAATTTTAATATGTATGCGACACGTGCCTTGATTCCTTATATATCTGGTGGAAATAAACTCCACATTGGTCGAGTGTGGTGGTGCATGCTTTTGTGTTTTGTGCTTGTTTATTTTGTTTTTGTTTTTGTTTCCCTGTGTAGCCCAGTGTGACCTGGAATTTGTTCTGTAGACCTTGAACTCAGACATCCGCCTGCCTCTGCCTCCTGAGTGCTGGGACTAAAGGTGTGCGCCACCACTGCCCCGAGGTGCCACATGCTTTTAATCTCAGCACACAGGAGAGGCAGGGGACAATGGAAACTAGTTCGGTGTACAGATTGAGGCTAGCCTGATTTACAGAGTGACAGTGTCTCAAACAACAGCATCGCTTCTGGTCACAGCTCAGAAGGCTCTTGGTGGAGGAAAGGGCAGGCAGCCTGCAGAAGAGAGGCCCCACCACACCCTCCTCCTCCAGCCCAGCTGTCAGATGCACACGGGTCAAGTGTGACCGCTCCCTGGTGAGAGCTGTCACCCCGCCTTGTGGAGGGCGGGTGGGTAGAAGGAAAGCTTACCCAACTGAGAACACAAAACCCCAACAAAGACAGCCTGCCTGGAGGAGGCTCAGCCCGTTTCCATGGTTGCCTAGAAGCAGACCGAGGACAACAGGGGCGAGGAGGGCAGAAAACACGGGTGGACAGGCGACATTGTGCCCCCAGTCTGAGCGTCCAAGAGTGTCTGCAGCAGGTGTCAGTCTGACTGGGGAGACTCCAAATCCGCAGAAAAACTCAAGGAGTCTTTTGTGAGCTCCTTCCCCTTGTCCCCTTGGCTCACCACAGCCCCTCCCTGGCTCCTGGGGCCATCCAACCCCAACATACATCTACATGGGGACTTTGCAGGAAAGTTTCCCAAAGCTGGACAGGGTCAGTCTGGGACTTACAAGTTTCTGCCACCCCTAAAAGGCACTTGGAAGAAAACCCCTCAGACTACCTTGTTTCTGTCCCTTAAACAGGACCAAAAAGTCAGCGAAAAAGACACACAAGGTTCCAGGTAGGAAATAGGGAACGAAATACACACACCGTGCAGCTGGAGTGGACAGAAAGAAAACAACACCGCAACTACAACTCCCTGGAAACCAAATATCTCAAATTGTTTAAATACCCACAAACTTCTAGGTCTGACAAATCAGACAAGAATCCAGGTTATCCCAGCACAACTCTGTGAGCTTTGGCACTCCAGACTCCCAGGGTGCTGTCCCGAAGGTCCCAAAGAGTCACCAGTATCCTAGACCCGCATTGTAGGAACTGTCCCCAACAGAGAGGTCGCCAGGAACCTCCAGGACACGTGTAAGTGCAGCATTCCACAACAGGTTTCACAAGGCCAGGGAGAGGAAGAGGGTGGCCTCTGTAGTCACAGAGCTGAGAAGCGCTGGTCTAGCAAGCACGAAAGCCTGCAGTCCATCCCCAGCCCAGCTTAGTCCAGGCATACTGGTGCACGCCCGTCACAGGAAGGTGGAGGCCAGCAGTGAGTTCCAGAGCAGCCTGGACTACATGAGACATTGATGAAGTTTTGTTGTTTTCGTTTGGGTTTCTGGAGGCAAGGTTTCATTGTGTAGCCCTTGCTATCCTAGAACTCCATCTGTAAATCAGGCTGAACTCAAACTCACAGAGATCCGCCTACCTCTGCCTCCTGAGTGCTGGGATTAAAGGCGTGCGCTGCCAACTCAACTCCTGGCTTGACCCTACTTTTTCTTTCTTCCTTAAAAATCTAACCCTAAACCAGGCATTGGTGGCACACGCCTTTAATCTCAGCACTTGAGTTTGAGACCAGCCTGGTCTACAGAGTGAGTTTCAGGACAGCCAAGCTACACAGAGAAACCCTGTCTTAAAAACAACAACAACAAAAATCTAACCCTAAAGAATAAATGTCCAGAGAAAAAGGCATACCGTCTAAGAAGTGTTATTGAGATTAGTATGTACAATACCATCCCCACCCAATTTTGTTTTTGTTTTTCGAGATAGAGTTTCTCTGTATTGCTTTGGAACCTGTCCTGAAACTCGCTTGGTACACCAGGCTGGTCTCAAACTCACAGAGATCCGCCTGCCTCTGCCTCTCAAGTTCTGGGACTAAAGGTGTGCACCACCAGTGCCTGGCGCAAACATATTTTTAAATGAAGAAAAGAGAGATGAGCCGGGCGTTGGTGGCGCACACCTTTAATCCCAGCACTTGGGAGGCAGAGACAGGCGGATCTCTGTGAGTTCAAGGCCAGCTTGGTCTACAAGAGTTAGTTCCAGGACAGCCTCCAAAGCCACAGAGAAACCCTGTCTCGAAAAACCAAAAAAAAAAAGAGAGAGAGATGATAAATAACCAGGTATGGTGGCAGACACATGTAATTCTAGCACTCTGGAGGCTGAGGCAGGAGGATGGCTGTAAGTTCTGAGCTCGCCCAAAGTACAGCATGTATCATAGAATGGAAAGAAAATGAAGACAAGGTAGGGAGTTTGTTGCTGCCGTGGACATTGCAATGGAACAGTGAATTCTGGCCACCGAAGTGTGGGGACTTGTGTCAGCGAGCTGCCCTGGACCGGATCCAGGTACCCAAGTAAGACATCAATGGGAACAGAGCAGGGTCCCGGAAGCAGAGGGACGTTTCTATGCCTGTGTCCCACTGCAGGGTGGGGTGTCACACATGGGCACTGGGATCGGGCCAGTGACTAAGGAGTGGAGTCCAGGCTTCCTCCCTGGTCACTGAAACATGACCCAGAAATTCACAGTTCATCAGCTTTGCTGGGGAGATGAAGGCTGGGGAGCTGGCTGGCGGGTCTGGTGTTTGCCCTGCAAGCATGAGGGTGAGTTTGAGTGACATGGGGCTGTAAGCTCCCCACTGGGGAGATGGAGTCAGGCTGGTGCTGGAGCTCACTTGCAGCCAGACCAGGGGAACCAGAAAATGCAGGGCTCAGGGGGAAGTGGAGGTTAGCTGGGCAGTAGTGGTGCATGCCTTTAATCCCAGCACTCGGGAGGCAGGGGCAGGTGGATCTCTGTGATTTCAAGGCCAGCCTGGTTTGCAGAGTGAGTTCCAGGACAGCCTCCAAAGCAAAACAGAGAAACCTTGTCTCAAAAAACCAAAATAAATAAATAAATAAATAAAATAAAACAACAACAACAAAAACAAAACAAAACAAAAAACCCAACAACAAAAAAACCCAACCAAACAGAAAAGTTTAAAATATATAAAATCAAGATAAGTCTTTGAAAAGGAGACATTAGACTCTAAAATGAACAAACACATATTCCTTCCTGTGATCTGATCTGTGTCCCCTGGCCAACAGGGCCTTGTCTAGAGATTCTGGCCCTGCGGGGCAGTATGGAAGCTCATGACTCTTGGCAATCCCCAAACTCCTAGCTGCTGCTGTGCTTGGGGGTCTGGAGGGCCTGAGCGGCAGTCTTCCTCTGAGAAGACTCCCTGCTGGGCCAGGGCTGGGGAACACACCCAGATGCACACTCGTGTAAGCGCTCTGCAATTACCCCTTTTCTTTTCCTAAAGTCAGACCCTGTCTTGCAGGGGCTGTCCTGACACCACAGATTTCACGGCCCTTTCATCACAGCTGCCTGAGGCTGGAAGGAGCCCAGCCCAGCTCACAAGGCCCCCTAAGCCCTCTGTATCCATCCCTACTACACCCCACGTTCTCGAAGTGGGAGCCTTCTCTCTCATTTCCTGTAACTTCAAAAGTGGCAATCCTATTACGGTGGGGGGGGGGAGCAGCCCGCTGGAACTCCATTTCTCCGCTGACCAAGGATGGGTGGTGACCCTGGAAACGTCCCATGTGGAGACTCCTCTGGTGACTCGCAAGGCTGTCTTCTGGCCTCCATGTGTGCACAGTCACACATGCAGAATGAACACACATGCAGAATGAACACACATGCAGAATGAACACATATGCCATGTATTCCATCCACCCCACTCTGGGACGTGACTGGCCACCAACAGGGTAGAACCTGACATTGCAGCCCTCGGCCCCAGCACTCAAAGGGTGACGCATGGGGGAGACCCCCTATGCAAAGCCTCGGGGGCAGGAACAACTTTGGCTTGATTCTACAGTGCAGTGGAGCTCTGGGGTCAGAAAGCAGGGATTACAGGTGGAGACATCTGTGTGCTAGCTACACAGAGGGGATCCCATAGGTGCTAATACTACTAGGAAACCCCTATGTGCTACTGACAAAGGGGACGCATACGTTCTAACACAGGGAAGAGAACGGGTGCTGATTACATAGAGGGGGGCCCAGATGTGATAATTATACAAGAGACCCTGCGGTTCCTTTCTGATGCCCCTTCCTCTCTTTCTCTCTTTCCAACATTTATTGAGAAATAAAGAGATAGCTCCCTGCAACTATAAGGGGTCTCAAAAGTGTGTTTCCATTGGCCAGGTTTCTGAGAGGGACCTATAGAAGGTGCCAAATGTTGTTAAACTGTCTAGGTTTACCCAGTAACAAGACCCAAACCATGACTCAATGATCCCACGTGGAGTTTTATTGGTGGACAGGAAAGGAAAGGGGATGTGAGAAGTAATCAACCTGTGCAGAGCTGAGAGAGAGAGATGATGATGATGATGATGATGATGATGATGATGATGATGATGAGAGTAAGACAAGAGTAAAAGAAAGAGAGCGTGAGCCGGCAGGGCTCAGTCCTTTAAAGGGGTCCTTCGCACCTGCGTGGTTCTCACGGAACTCTGGGCTGGCCAGAGCGCTGCCTGAGTGCATCCTGCCAGGGAACAGGGCAGGCCAGCGCAATGCCTGAACCTTTCATTCCCACCTTTATTTATGATTAAAAAGAGGTGGGGGCCGGGCGTTGGTGGCTCATGCCTTTAATCCCAGCACTTGGGAGGCAGAGGCAGGTGGATCTCTGTGAGTTCGAGGCCAGCCTGGTCTACAAGAGCTAGTTCCAGGACAGCCTCCAAAGCCACAGAGAAACCCTGTCCCAAAAAAAAAAAAAAAAAAAAAAGAACTCAACGTCCTTATTCCCTAACCTGCCACATCTAACACCCCCACCTCTTTTTTTTTTTTTTTTTTTTTTTTTGGTTTTTCGAGACAGGGTTTCTCTGTGGCTTTGGAGGCTGTCCTGGAACTAGCTCTTGTAGACCAGGCTGGTCTGGAACTCACAGAGATCCGCCTGTCTCTGCCTCCCAAGTGCTGGGATTAATGGCGTGCGCCACCAACGCCCGGCTGGACGTTGAGTTCTTAAGACTGCTTCCTGCTGACCTGGGGCGGTGACCATCTTTGGGGGAACCTGAGAAAGCTGGGGTGTTGCCATGTCCTGGGGTAGCTGGTTGCTCTGTCATGTGCAGTCCAGGCTGCATGGGACTCTGGAGCCTCTGTAGATCTGGCAAGATGTTAGCACCAAATAAATGTACGAATGATTGGATGAGGAAGTACCCATGGCTTTGGTCTCCCCTGGGGCTGTCTCTGTGCAGATCCAGCCCCTCTATCCCACACCCTCCACTGAGCACAGCACCCAGGCCTCCCTTGTCCTCGCTCAGCTCTGCCTCAGTTTCCCCATACAGCATGGATGCTGGCCATGCCAGGCTCAGCAGCGGTTGGGCTGGCAAAGGCTGTCAGGTGGGTGTCGTGGAGGGGCCTCTCTCAGGGCTGCTGTTCTGGAGGCTCCTTCAGTAGCTGGGTAGCTCACCGCCACCGCTGGGTCTCCATTGGCCTCTTCGCCCCACCTAGTGGCCGCTGGCGCTGCCGGCCACACACGGGCCAGGAGAGAGAGAGGACACGGCCTCTGTCCCACTTTCCTTCCAGACTCTTGTCTGGGAAACTGAGGCACTGAGCTTCTCCAGGGATATTCGTCCACTGTGGCCTCAGTTTCCCCCTTTGTAAAGTGGGTATACATCAGCAGATAGCTGTGTGGGCCCAGCAAGGTTGACTGCTGTCATTAATGTTGGCTGCTGACTGAAATGGAGTAATACCCTTACCAGCGAGCTTTACCACGCCCCATTCTCCCCTGCCACATGTTGCTGGCTCTCACCTCTAGCTCTGCTGACCCCTCTCTGAGAGCACTGAGCTCCTCCCTGCCTCTCAGGTGCTGCCTCAGGGCCTTTGCACGCACTGGCTGTTCCTACCTCCTTGAACAACTTTCCCTTCGGTTTCACAGTGAGGTTCCCACCGTTTCCCCCTGCACAAAATCAAGCATACTAGAGGCATATAGCAAGTACAGGAGGATGCTGGGCACTGGAGGCGCAGCCTTTAATCCCAGCACTCGGGAGGCAGAGGCAGGCGGATCTCTGAGTTCGAGGCCAGCCTGGTCTACAGAGCGAGTTCCAGGACAGCCAGAGCTACTAAGAGAAATCTTGTCACAAAATGAATAAATGAAGAAAATTTAAAGCTGTAAGATTGAGTGACAGCAATGCGGACTCTGGGACTGCCTGCCCAGGGAAACTGAGGCCCATGGCGTCTCAGCAACAGCAGCGCTCCCTGCCCTACTGTCCAGGGAAGCGTGAACCCACCTCCCCCCTTATTGCCCTACAGGGAAGGGTCTGACTTCAAAGCAGAGACCAGGCCAAATTGAAATTGATCGTGGGGAACAGCTCGTCAGGGTGGAACAGACATGAGACCGCCGGGGAGCACGGGGGCATCAGAGCATGCGAACGCTCCTGCCTGTGGTGGAGGAGCCGTGTGTGTGTGTGTGTGTGTGTGTGTGTGTGTGTGTGCGTGTGCGTGCGTGTGTGTGCGCTCGCGTGTGTGTGGCTAACGGAGGCCTCCCAGGACCCAGCCGGCAGGGAGCCGGGTATCTGCTGCTGGAAGAGGGGAGGGCACCCTCCCAGCCATTCACTCACTCCAGAGTTTAAGCAAATGATCCTCTGTGCGTGTGGCCCTGTGGCTCCCCAGGAGCCCTCTACCTTATTTGTGGGTTTTTATTTTAAATTATTTATTCATTTTTTAGATAGGGTTCCTCTGTGTGGCCCTGGCTGTCCTGGAACTCGCTCTCTAGACCAGGCTGGCCTCGAACTCACAGAGATCCTCCTGCCTCTGCCTCCCGAGTGCTGGGATTAAAGGCGTGCGCCACCAATGCCCGGCTCCACTCCTAGCTTTTTAAAAATGAGTGCAGTGTGTCCATGGAGGCCGGAAGGAGTGTCAGGTCCGTTGAAGCTGGCTCACAGGTGTTTCTGAGCCACCATGTGGCGCTGGAACTGAACCATGGTCCGCGGCTGTCCACGGAAGGAGCCATGGCAGAATCCACAGCAAAGGAGGCGGTCAGAGTGACAAGCTCTTTCTTTTAGGGTTTGCTTTGGGTTTTGTGACTGGGTTTCTCTGTGGCTTTGGAGGCTGTCCTGGCACTCGCTCTGTATACCAGGCTAGCTCGAACTCACAGGGATCCCCCTGCCTCGGCCACTGAGAGCTGGAATGAGAGGCGTGCGCCTACCTTGTCGTAGGGGAGGGTCTCCTCTCTCTGCTCAGGGTGACTTCTGAATTATTCCCGGCAGTGAGTGAGTGTGTGACACGGGGAACCCAGACCTCCAAGTCACCACGGTGACTCAGGGACGGCGAGCCACTGGGGCTGAGACTCTGGGCCGCCCTCCGTACCTCAGTTTCCCGGGCGGCCCCGAGCTCTGGCGACCAGGCACGTGGCCGAGGGGCGGCCATGGTCCCCGAGGGCCGGCAGGCGCTGACCCGGAAGCCTCCCCTCGGAGCCTGGGCGGCGGGTCGAGCCCCGGATCGTCTCCTGGGAGCCCTCTCGGGGGCCAGCTCCGACCCTGGGAATAGGGAGCCGGGGTCGGGGGGTCAGCCGCTCCATTCAGACTGTGAGCGGATCGGTTCTCCCTGCCATCACGGATTTCCCCGAACAAAAGCCGAGCCGAGGCGCGGCCGCGAGGACGGTCCGGGGCGCCGCGGCCCCGGGGACGTTCCCACAGCCTCCCCGCCCACGTGACCCGCGCGCCGCCCGCCGACGCGGGGAGAGGGACCCAGGGCGCCGGGGGCGGCGGGGAGACCCAGGCCCGGCCGGGGCCGCGCGGCCGCCCAGCGCCCGTGCGGACGGGGACCTCGGCCAAGCGACCGAGGACAAGGTCGCGCCGTGCACCCAGGCTCGGGCGGCGCACAAAGGCGGGCAGCCCGGGCCCGCGGGGGCGCGTTCCGCTCGTCAGCGCCTGTTCCACTTGAATCCACCCTGGACAGCCCAGAATAATCCCTCCCTGGGCCACCGCTGGGCCGTGACGACTTGAAGGGGGCCCGGTGGGCCTGATTGACAGCTGGGGGTGGGAAGGCAGGAGAGCCCAGAGCCCCCGACACCCTGAAGCCTCTCTCCACTCCCACCACCCCCACGGGCTGGGAACAGCATGGAGAGTCACGGTAGTGATGGTAGAGAAACCGAGTCACAGAGCCCGCCTAGGCCTGGACGCTGAGGTCATCCTGGAGGGGGTGCCCTGGGCCCCGCTGACTCCTGACAGTCACTCACCCCCCCTGTCCATTTTCTCTGCATCTGCAGGTGTCTGGGCTTGGGCCAGAAGTCAGGCCCCACAAGGGGCCCCGAGATAGAATCCTAATCAACTGACCTCAGTTTCCCCAGCCGTCCTCCAAGCAGCTCTTGAATGTGAAAGAGGGTCTACCCCTTCCAATTCACCATGTATCCAGTGAGGTAGGGACCCTCTGGAGGACGGTAGGTTGGTGACTTCATAGCCATGGTTGGATTGCGGGGGAGGAGGGAAAGGACAACACGATCTCACACACACACACACACACACACACACACACACACACACACACACTCCCGGGGAAGCCTTGGGGTCAGAGAATTCTGGGAGAAATACCAGAGCCATTAGAGATCAAAAACCCTTCAGCAGTCTCAGTAGGAGAAGCAGGGCAGGGCATGGTAACACACACCAGTTATGCCGGCTCTAAGAAGGAGGGTTGTTGTGAGTTCCTGGCCAGCCTGGACTTACAGAGGGAGACCTTGTCCCAAAAAAGACATAAATGTATGAGGCTAGCCTCTACAGAGCGAGTTCCAGGACAGACAGTCAAGACTACACAGAGAAACCTTGTCTCAGGAAATCCAAAATAATAATAGTAGTAGTAGTAACAATAAATGGAAAGGCTGTAGCTAGCCTGGCAATGCATGAAACCCTGGGTTCCATCCCCAGCACCCCATAAGCCAGGTTTGGTGACACACATGTCACGCCAGCACTTGGAAGGTTGAGGCAGGAGAATCAGGAGTTCAAGGTCATCTTCAGCTACATAGTGAGTTTGAGGCCAGCCTGGGTTACATAAGACCCTCTCTCAAAAAACAACCAAGCCAAACAACAACAACAAAATATAAAAGAAAAGAGAAATCCCACAAGAGACCTCTTTCCTCCCTCCCTGCTCCCTCCAGCCACCCACTCTGCAGTGTGTCCCCCTCTCCCTGTGACCTCGAGGCTATCCAGCTTCTGCCCTTCCCCATGGCCTTGGGGAAAGGACCTCCACAGCCAGTACTCATCCGTGATGGTTCCCACAGGACCCGAGGGGGCTCACAGCTATCCTTCTTCAGTGAGCCAACTCAGCACCCGGCCCTGGTGAGCACGAGCAGTAAGAGGTCTTTCACACACTTAGTACCAGGAAGGACCAGCAATAGCCCCACGGGAACACAGGGATGGGCCACATGGTCATAACTGGGGCCCAGGCGCCCTGACAGCAGAGCTCCTTGGGATTCCATGCAGCTCTGTGGGGTCGACCTTGATGGAAACCGACCGGGGAACAGCTAACAACACCCCTGACTGCCTTGGGGAAGGTGCTCCTGGAGGGACCTCTGCTCCCACAGTCTGGGCCTCAGTTTCCCCAGCCTTAAGATTAGCATCTTCAGTGAGAAAACGGATCTCCGGGGACGGCTCTGCCCCAAGCCCTCCAGAGCCCACCTCCCTGCCTCCCGTCTGCTAATCCCCCAGCAGCCTTGGTTTCCTCTCCCAGTGGCCTAATCCAGGGATTGTCCAGGTCATTAACATTGTACAGGGTTTTCAGAAAAGATTCGGTGGGCCCCAGAGCGGCCCTCTCTAGCGATTAGCTGATTCGTAATTGAAAAATCCCCTCCTGCCGCCCAGCCGCCCTCCACCCCTCTCCGCGGGCTCTGGGGCCAGGAGGACCCAGCAGTTGTGCAGGGGCCCCTTGGGGGCCTCCTTGGGCCTGCGTGAGCCAGGGGACAAACTGTGGCAGGTCCTGAGGGCTGTGATCTGCCTAATGCCTCCTTTCTCCGGGAGAACGTGGGACCCAGGAATCCTTACTCTGTCCCCCGTGGGGAGGTGGGAGGATGCGTGGGGGAAGGCTGGCAGGATAGAGCTGGGGACAGTCAGGGGGCCTTGAGAACAGGTGATGTCTCCGCGTCCTCTCCTGCTGTCCCCAGTGTTCACTGCCGGGTCTCCAACCAGGCAACTTAATTCTGCCTGTCGCCAGGATGTGGGCCAGGGTTATTTATCTGGTGTATATATGTATTTTAATTTAAAGATCTGCAGCCAGCACCACTGGCTCCCGTGGAGCCCCCTCCTCCCCACTTGTTACCAGCCCCATCCGTCTCCTGCCAAGGGGGAATGAACAATGGAAAAGGCGGCCAGTGCCTCGCGCCATCCCCGGCTGACTCAGTCTACCCATAAGGCTCCTGGGGACACTCAGTAAGTGTTCCTGGAAAGGGGTTGACTGTATTTGAGACACTAGGACCTCGTGGTGCAGACCCTGCCACACAGCTCACAAAGGAACCCTCCGCTACCTCAGCCGTCATTCTGACCAACAAAATGAAATTGGGTAGATGGGCAGGGCCGTGGTCCATAGTGGGTAGTTAAGGAAGGTGCTGGAAGTCAGGTTTATCTAGCTCCTAAAGGTGTGGCTTCTGCCTGGGTGTCGCCAGACATCTCTGTTCCTCAGTTTCCTGGCTGAGCCACCAGCCTGTTCATGTGTGATAAATGACACTAACATCACCCCAGTGTATGGGGACCCAGCTGTCATTGATACAGGGTAGGGGTGAATCAGATAGGACCTTAACTTTGGCAGGGACACACGCAGCCCCAATCCTACCAGGGCCACCAGCGGACTCTCCAAACACTCCAGACTCCCCCACTATCCCACAGGGACCCCAGGCCCCCATTTCTGCTGGAGAAATGACCCTTGAAGGCTGTCCCACACCACTGAGCTCCCCAAACTGGCCTGGAGGATCCCAGGGGCTAGGTGAGAGCTAGGATCCCCCCTGGCTGGCATCTCCAGGGCCCATCCCACCCACAAACCATTAACAGGGTGGGGCCTGGGGATGGTCCATTCTTCCTTAGTATAACTTTATACCTACTTTATAGTTATAAAGTAGGCTGGCCCAACAAGCATCAGAAACCGGACATAGTTTTGATTTGTTTTTGCTTTCTGAGACAGGGTTTCTCTGTGTAGCCCTGGCTGTCCTGGAAGTCACTCTGTAGACCAGGTTGGTCTTGAACTCACAGAGATCCGCCTGCCCCTGCCTCCCCAGTGCTGGGATTAAAGGCGTGCTGAAAGACTCTCTCATCCCCAGGAGTTAGGCCCACTGTGGGAGTGGGGCTGGGGTAGAAATTTAGCTCCCCAAATGCAGTGATGGAGAAAGGACAGTGGGCGCCAGCATTGCAGGGACGGGACCCTGAGTGTCTTGGCATCCTCATGCCTTACCCACCATCGTCTTGGTCCCATCCCATCGACCCATGGGACCCAAGAGAGGCCTCAGTTTCTCCATCTGCACGGGCTGTGGGGTGTCTCCACTGCCCAGCGTCCCCCACGCTGGCCACACTGCACATGAGGTCAAACGAACCTTCCCTCCTGGGCTTCTAGGCCTCCATTTTCCATGGATGGGGTCAGGAGAGTCTGGGGTGGACACTCCCTGGGGGACCCAGATGGGGTCCCTCCATCTCCCAGGCCGGTCTGCGAGCCAGTTAAGTGTATGAGGTGGAGGTGGGGGATCTCGGGACAGGGATTCTGATCCTAGCCAACCAGAGGGGTCCCAGGAGAGCGGATCCCACCAAGTCCGTGGTCCCCAGCCTAGAGTCCTCCCCCACCTCACCACCTCCCTGCCTGATGTCAGTAAAAGTAGAAACGCTTGTCAAGGCCTCTGTGGCATGGCTGGGTCTGGGAGCCCCAGAAGCTCGGTCCACCAGGGTTAGGGGTGTGGCTTCTCTCCCACACCTGCAGGAGGCCTCTGACTGAGCCCCAAGACCCACGCCTCTCAGACCACGCCCCTCCCATCCTACATCTAACCTCAGACCCCGCCTTCTCTCAAGAGGTCCAGCCCCTTAGGCTCCTGCCCCGGCTCCGCCCCCATAAGGCCCGCTCCCACCTTCTATTGCTGCTCACCTCCACCTGAGACCAGCACGCCCCACCCCGCCCACCCCCCCCACCCCGCCCCGAAGGAAAACTGAGGACCAGCGGGCTGCGGCCCCCAGGTCTGCGGGTGTCCTCACAGCTACCGGGGTAATTGTGCCTGGTTGATTTCCGCCTTGTGTCATCTCCCGTGATCTCCAGGCTGTGTCCGGGCGTCCCCCTGTAACCTGGCTTAGGGGCGGGATGTCCCAGCTGCATCAGGACAGTAGGAGCTCCAGCCAGGTGCCAAGATGGAGCAGGGCCTAGTCATGACAATGTATACAAGGAAGGCTCTGACCTTGACATGAGAGACAGCATTTTCTTTTTTTTTTTTTTAAAGATTTTATTTATTAATTACATATATACCAGATTGAATTGTAGATGGTTGTCAGCCACCATGTGGTTGCTGGGAATTGAACTCAAGACCTCTGGAAGAGCAGTCAGTGCTCTTAACCTCTGAGCCATCTCTCCAGCCCCCCGAGACAGCATTTTCTATTTACTCGTTTTAACTTCTTAATTTTTTTCACTCGAAGGTCTATTGTTTTGGGTTCCTCTTGCTATGTAGTCAAGACTGATCTCCAACTCCATCCCCCTGTCTCAGCCTCTCCAGTGCAATTTGTATTTGACACTCCTTTATTCTTTCTTTTTGCTCCTGTAGCTTAATTTGCATAAATATATACGACATTTATTCAGTCAGTCAACGGACATTGATTGAGTGCCCACTGTGTACCAAGCGCATTCTAGGTGGCAGACACAGGCAGGGATTAAGACAGCCCTGGATCTTCACCCTCGGGGCAGAGGTCTAAAGATGAAAAGAAAGGAAAGAAAATTCTAGACAAAGGAGCACTAGTTACATAAAAAAAAAAAATCAAGCAGGACGTGGCACACCTGCCATCCCAGCACTTGGGAGGAGGGTCTGGAGTTCAAGGTCATCCTGGGCTACATAGCACGGGCAGCCTGGGCTATGTGAGACCTTGTCTTAAAAAAAAAGAAAAAAAGGCATGCACAGCTTTCACTTGGGGGATTGGGAGGAGATGGACGCTGCTTTCTGTTGAGAACTGAGGGGCCAGAGCCATCATCAGGGCCCCTGGGTACCTCGAGCCGTGCTGTCCTCCACGCCGCCACCCCCTGCCCATGGCAGCTACCGAGGCGGCAGTAAATGGCCGCGGGAGAGAGATTGCTTCTCTCTGGAAGCTTTGGGTGGAAAAGATGCAGTCACAGGACTAGCATACCGATGCCACCACAGCTCTGGACTGCAGGGCTCCGCCTGGGGTGGGGTGCACCGGATGGGGACGTCACAGCTCAGGGAGCCTGGCGTGGATGTGCTGAGTGTCCGGCCTTAGGTGCACCAGCACCGTCCCAGGCTGGACAGCGGCATGAGCAGCCGGCTCTAGGCTTCATCTGCGCCACTTGGATGGCTGTGTCCAGGTCCCAGCCTCCAGCTTTTCCCATGGATCCTGGGGCCTGAACGTGGGTCCTCAGTGTGCCGCGGGCTTACCCACCAAGTCATCGCTGGGGCCCTCAGTCTTTTCTCCTCCCTTCTACGGAGGCTTACACTGTAGCCCAGGCTGGCCTTCGACCCAGAGATCCTCCTGCCTCTACCTCCTGAGTGCTGGCCACCAACCCTGACTCATTGCTGGAGTCATTTCTCTACCGCCCACCGACTGCCGCAGCCGCAGCACCCTGGTCCGGGTGGGGGTGTCTGGATGGGGGTGCTTCTGAGCTCATGCTCAGTGCAGCCATGCCTCCCCAAAGCAGTGTCTGCCGGTTGGCCCGCCTTCTGCTAGGCAGGGCTGGCTGGGACACAAGGCCCTTTGTATGGTGCACTGGCCTCATTAGGACGCAGCCCCCGTTGCAGGGCCCAGCGCGACTGAATTAATGGGCTCGGAGTGTTGCCTCTCAGCTAATTGTGCCCGAATGCAGTCGCCGACGGCAAGGGGCCACCAACGGGATCCCAGGTCCTCTGTCAGGTCACCTGTCACCAACAACTGTTGGCAATCCCAAGTGGAGCTGAGTTGGGGAACCCCGGGCCTCCCTTCCCAACAAAGAGACAGATGAACATCACCATGGCTCCCACACACCCGAGTCACACGGGGAAACTGAGTCACATAAATGTAGCCTGGTGATGGAGATGTGTGCGTGCGTGTGCACACACACCTGTGTGTAGAGGTCAGAGGCCGTCTCAGTGTCAGGCTCCCCCCACCCTGGAGAGGCAGTCTTTTGTTTGCCTGTGTACACCAAGCTTGGTCCTCCACCTCTCTGTGCGGCCGTGACAGGCGAGCACCATCAGGCCAGGCTTTTCTCAGAGAATCAGGGTGATCCCTAGGAAGCTGGGCTCCTACCTGCAGATGCCCCAGTACCCTGAGATCAGACAGGAAGCAGCAGGGTCTGTGTCCCCAAGCAAGGGATCCACAGAGCCCCCACAACTGTCCCAAATTCTTACACGCCCCTAACAGAGGGAGACCCACACCTTACAGATTGACCATTTTATTATAAAAAATACAGACTTCAAAGCTGATTGATGAGGGGGCAGGGCCACCCATCCTCCTGGCCCCCCCTACAAAAGCCCCCCAGCCACCCCTTGCCATGGCGGCCATCCACAATATATATTTATATAGAATAGATATAAAACAGAGAGAGGAAAGGTGGGTAGAAACCCGTAGAAACGTGTGTGGCCAGTTTCACTGGGTCCTGCGCTCTTCCGGTATTTTTGGTAGGTAGCTCCCTTCCTTTTCAGTCCGTCCTTTTTTTTTTCCTTACAAACATTACTAGGTCATGTGATCGAGGGGGAGGGCTCCAATGGACAAGGACAAAAAATGAGTTTATTGCGAAGTGTTGTTTCTATCCTAAAAAGTCCACCCCACTTCTCCCCAACCAAAATAAAAGTCCCTTCGAATTGAAGGTCTGGAAAAAATTTTTTTAAAAGAACGTCCATTCTGTCCTGAAGAATACATTAAAATAAATCACAGTACACATTTGCTGGCTTCTATTTACAGAAATAAAACGTCTCCCAGGCCCTGGAGCCGGTTGTGCCTGGTGGAGGGGCCTGGGTGGCGGGGTGGATCGCAGGGCTGAAGGGCTGAGATGCTGAGGAGGGCTCCGCAGAGGCTGCCAGAGGGGGCCGAGCCCCCGGCGCCCCAGCGAGAGGCTGGCACCATGCACCCTCTGGGTCAGACAAGTCTGTGGCGGGCTCCATCTGGACCCAGATAGCGGCACAGGGAGGAGTGGCTGGAGATCCTTGGCCCACTCACCCTGCTGGCTTGTCCCAATGTCACCACCAATATCAGGGAATAAATTAAAAGACGGCACTCAAGTCTTCCAGAACTAAACCAACGCTGGGAGGCCTTGAGCTCCCTGACAGCCACGGAGAAAGTGGCTCAGCTGGGTCTCCTCCTCGGGCATCGGACCCGCGGTGGGTGGGCGGCCTCCTCTGTTGGGACAGCACCATGAAAGAGAAGCAGCAAGAATTTTTGTCTCAGAGGTGGCCGAGGTGGGTCCGAGGGACGAGTCGGGAGGTCCGGGTGGGGCTGATGTCCTTGTCCTGACACTAGGAGCCCAGGAGAGTCCACAATACGGGGACCGTGGTAAGGAAGAGGTGGCAGCCGCCCAGGCCACTGCAGGAGCTGTTACTGGTGAAGATGGGCTCCGGCGCCTCGTACAGGGTCTCATCTGTGGGGACACAGGCCACAAAGCCGTCAGCCAGGTTGCATTGGGCTGGGCACTCTCCAAGGTCCCAGGCTTGGGGGGGCTGGGACGGGACTCTGTGACGCCCAGTTCTTTGGACCACTTATAGGGTCAAAGGCGGGGTGAGGGGACCTGGGTGCTTCCCATGCCCTTAAAGACACTCACTGGTTGGACGCACGTAGACTTTCAGCCTCAGGCAGGGCCGGTCCACGAGGTTGGGCGGCGTGGCAGCTGGAAGAGAGGGCGACCTCCTGGGGGCTCCATGCTCCCTTCTCCACACTGCTGACCCAACCCATAAAACTCCTCACCATGTGTCAAAACCCAAGACACAATGCCCTAGGTGTTCTGGAAGTCTCTTCTGTTTCCTCCATCCAAGCCTGACTCCAAAGGCTGAGTTATGTTTCACCCAGTGACAAGGTGAGCTTTCATTTATTTTACTCCTTTATTGATTTGAGACAGGGCCTCCTTTTGCAGCCCTGGCTGTCCTGGAACTCTTTTAGACCAAGCTAGCTGGAAACTCACTGAGCTCCCCTTGGCTCTGCCTCCCAGTGCTGGGATTAAAGGCGTGGAAACAAAGGGCCGAGGAGGTCAGGTGGCTCAGTGGGTACAGCAAGTACGGGCGCCGGATTTGGACCCACGGCACACGCACGCAGGGAGGGGCCTGGCTCACTGCCACACTCCCGGCCCAGTGAGAGACACTGAAAACAGGGAGGACGGCGCAGCGCCAGCCTCCGGGCGCCTGGGCATGGACATTAACACAAAAACATACACAACTCATACCTCATACCTGAGTGTGCACACGGCCGTCCTGGCAGAGGTGGAGGGACAGGGTTCAAGGTCCTCCTCAGCTCCCTGTGGAGTTTGAGGCTATCCTGGGCTATTGAGGGTGGCTCCCGGCAGCTGGCATGGGAGCCTGGACTGGGGAGACCTGGAGCCCTTACTCTTGGTGTGGGGACACCAGCTCAGCCACCGGCACCCATCCCCAAGCTGGGACGGGAAGATTAAAAGGCACTAAGTAAAAATTAACACTTGTCTCGGAGATGGAAGGAACCATTACGCTCGTTATCTTTCTAGGATTCCCAATCGGAAAAGAAAAATAACGTTTTTTTCTCATATTCCAGGATTTCATTGTAAACACCTCCTGCCCACCCCCTCCCACTTCTCTGAATTAAAAGCAGAAAGAAGAAATGGGGTTTGGTGCGTTTAATTTGACACAGCGGGGAGCCCCTGCTCCCCACTGGGCTCTCTTGGGAGACAGTTCAGAAATGGGGGTCCCTCCCTCTCGTCCTCCTCCTCCTCCCAGGGTCGTGGGTCGGTGGGGTTGGACAAAGTCGGGAGGGCTCTGTCTGCCTCATTTTCCCCACGTGCTAGCCTAGGCTACTCACAGATGTAGTAGTACTCGTGGCCGGGACGGAACTCAAAGCCCAGGGAAAAGGGGGTGAAGAGTTGGAACTTCTCTGAGAACTTGAGGGGCCCCCCGGGTGCTGCGGGCCGGTTGCATTCCCAGCGCTTGAAGCCTCGGTGCCGGTGGTCGCAGGACGCATGACCCTCGCCGTTCACCATGTACAGGATGTACCGCTCCATGCGCTCGGCCGGGGGCAGCGGGGCCCCGTAGTGCGGGCAGTAGATGTCCAGATAGTCATTGATGCTTACCTCCACCGTGTAGCCGCCACCGTCTCCCAGGGTGCCCACCTGAAACCTGCAGGGGGAGGGCTGGTCAGCAGACAGCGCCGAGACAGACTGGCAAGGTCCCCATCCCCGCCACCCCTGCCCGGCACCAACTTCAGCCTCGGTTTCCCTGCAGGGAGGCAGGGTTGGAAGGGAAGGGCACCCGATCCCCTCCTGGCCTCCTGCAGGGTTGAACCATCTTGCAGGCACCTAGAGATCAAGTGAGTCGTCTACACTGGATGACCCTAGGGTGTTCCTTGCCATCTTCTTACAACTTCTTGAGACAGAATCTCTTGTAACCCAGGCTGGCTTTGAACTCCCAAAGTAGCCGAGGATAACCTCGAACTCCCAATCCTCTTGCCCCCACCTTCCTGACTCTGGGGATGAGGGACAGCCACAGTGCTGCACAATCTCTCTCTCTTTCGGGTTCCCTGGCTCCCAGCCAATCGAATTTCCCCCACCCCAGCCCTGCCTTCAGCCTCAGCCCAGGCAATCACCCTGCCGGCCCCAACTGTCCTCTGGGGGGACCGGCCTGACCCAGCTGTGTCATAGAGGACAGAGGTTAGCCTGTGGGGTTGGACAGCAGTTCCCTCCCATCTCTGCCTCAGGCTATGGCAGCAGGAACCCTCAGATCTCCCCGAGCGTCCCCCGGGGTCCCTGTCATGTAGAGGCTGCCAGCCGAGAGGGGCAGAGGGGGCCCTGTGAGAACCTTTATTAGCATATAAAAGCCTGGTAGCTAGGAGTGGGAGGGACTGCCTGAGGCTCCTTCACCTCCCAGTACAGCTGGGGAAACTGAGGCCTAGCTCCCTACAGGGAGGTGCATCCTGGAGGGGGGTCACTGCACAGCACTGCGGTGGCTGACGGTCCTGGGGCTCAAGGTCATCTTCAGCCACACAGACAGCCCAGGGCTAGCCTGGGCTACAGGAGACCCCATCAAGAACCATAGCAGGGAAGGCTACTCTTGCTGCTCCCAGGCTTCTGCCCCAGCAGCCGAGAGGCCGGAGCGTAAAACACGCACACCGCATGGCTCAACCGTGGACTCGACAGACTCTTTTTTTTTTTTTCCGAGACTGGGTTTCTCTGTGGCTTTGGAGGCTGCACTGGAATTAGTTCTTGTAAACCAGCCTGGCCTCAAACTCACAGAGACCTGCCTGCCTCTGCCTCCCGAGTGCTGGGATTAAAGGCTGCGCCACTCCGCCTGGCTTTGGCAGATTCTTGGAACCCCAGTTTCCCACACATTCAGGCGTAATCCTCGGCAACAGGAGAGGTATATCCACTGTGTATCCCCCATGGCGGGTGACAGGTTCCAAGGGAACCTGCAGGGCATCTCTCTCAGTCTGCACCTTAGCGTTTGGAGCCCCTCCCCCCACACCACCACACCTGCTGTGGGTGTTGGTATCAAACTCGGGTCCTGATGCTCCCGAGGCACTTTATCTAGAGAGCCATCTCCCCAGATTTTCTCGTCCGTTTGTCTGCACATGCAGATAAGGACGCTACCTCCCCCCTTGTTCCTGAGACAGGGCCCTAAGACAGTACTGGGTTACAGAGGCTCAGAGACAGGCCCAGCCTTTCTATGGGTTCTGGGGATTTGAACTTGGGTCTTCCTGTGTGAACAGCAAACTGTCTTACCCACTCAGATGCCCCTCAACACTCACTGCTCGCGGACTAAACGGACTAACAGAATTACAGACAGTGGGCCTCAGGAGACCATAGAAAAAAATCTGCCAACTCACGGTCTCCCCAGATCTGCGCCAGCTGCTCTGAATAAAAACCAGACCCCAGACTCAGAGGTCCAACACCATCCATCTTTCCCTGGCACCTCAACAGGACCCGTGGTCTCTCCGGACGCAACTCCTTGGTCCCGCGTCCCTGGCTCGCCCACTCCATAGTCCCGTCTCCTCCTGAGGGACTTTGCACATGCCCAGAGCAGTCCTTCGGCCCTGGGGCACCTGCCATTAACCACAGCTGTTTTCTGTGTCCTGTTCTGCAACTGTGGCCAGCCCAGACCCCGCATACAGTGGTGCTCAATCGATGCTTGTTGCTTGAACAAGTGAATTTTGTAAAAGCCTTTGGGATCATCAGGGAGCAGCTCCAGGGTGGGCGGGGTGAGGACTCCAGGGGCACCCCTACCGTATCGTATTCTGTGAAGTGTTCCACTTTTTCTCTCTCTTTGGCTCTAAATTTGCACCAGTCTTGCTGTGTTGGCATTCCTGGTTCCAAGCAGATGAGTAGCCAGGAGCCAGCACCGTACCCTTGCACTGGCTGGTGTCTGCAAGGGTGTTGGGAAAGGGGGGCCCACCCCTAAAACAAAACCTGAATCTTCCCACTGTCTAGAGACATAGAAAAGCAGGCAGAGGGCGGGAGACCCATTCACTAAGGGGTTAATGACCGCCCAGAGACCTCTCACACTGAGTGAGGCCTTGGTCTTGCCAGCTCCTCTCCTGGGGACCCAGGTGAGAGGCACATGGGGACCCATAGTCCAGCAGGAACCATGACTATCCAGTGTTCACTTTAGACACAACGACACAGGGAGAGGTCTTAGAGACCATATTGGGATGATGCTGGCATGTCTCCTGCCCACGAGGACAACACACAGGGACCCATGAGGTCTCCTGCAAACCCGCAAGGACAGGTGCTGGGTGCCAGAGGCCTGCAAGAGAGACTAGGGGTCAAACCTGCATGCCTGCATGAAGAGACACGGCCTCATGTAGCCCAGGCTGGTCTCGAACTCGCTCTAGTTGAAGATGACCCTGCACTCCCTTCCACCACTTCTCCAGGGTTGGGATGGTGGGCCTTCACCGTCACGCGTGGTTTCCATGGCTCCAGGACGGAACCCAGGGCTTTCTGTCCACTGGGAGGGCTCTTCCCGCTGAGCCCAGACCCAGACCTTTTACTTGTTTGTTTGTTTATTTGGAAGCAAGGTTTCATGTAGGTCAGGCTAGTCTGAACTTACAGCAATCCCTCTGCCTCAGCTTCATGCCCAGTTAGCAGATGGCTCCTTCTGGGTCATCCGCTACCAAAGGCACTCATCTTCTCTCTGGCAGTGGCCTCAGTTTCCCTCTGAGCACCTCGAGCGCCTCTTCATTCTTCAGATCCACACAGGTGCTCAATAGTTCTCCACTCCCCTAAGGTCTGCCAAGCACCAAGCCTTCAGATCCAAACCCTCTGGCCCTTGCCTAGCACTCCGAGCACCCTAGTCTTGGAGGACAATCTCTCTCTTTTTGTTTTTAGAGACAGGGTTTCTCTGTGTAGCCCTGACTGTCCTGGAACTCGCTCTGTAGACCAGGCTGATCTCAAACTCACGGAGATCCACCTGCCTCTGCCTCGGCTGGCGTTAAAGGCGTGCGCCACCACTGCCTGGTGGAGCACAATCTCTTGCAAAACACAAAGACTAACACATGACCAGGTCCTCTTCAGGCAGAGTGAGGCTGGCAGAGCCAGAGACAGGATCCAGCCACACTCTGCTACAGAGAAGGCACCTGCCTCAGACATCAGGCCTGGGCCAGTGAGTGACAGACAGCATTACTGCCCACATGGAGGTCACCTGGCAGGCGACACCAGATAGCCCCATTCCTAGAGCCTGGCCAGGCTCAGCAATGTCTCAGAGGCAGGTGATATCTGGAGGCAATGGGCATCTCGTGTGACATTTGCTTTGGATCCTCATGGCCTGTCTGCAGGGACGACCGGCAACTGGTAAGGCCGCTTCTGTGGGCGACCCCGGGTGGACAGAGCTGTCCCCACAGTAGCCCTCGGCACACACCACACAGCCGGACACACATGGGTGAGGCTCACATCCCGACACAGACCTGTGTGTGCACCCGTACTCTAGCCTGCGCATACACGCTCCCTTGCACAATTACCCATACACATGCACACGTGAAATCACCCCAGCTGTATCACACACACACATGCACACGTGAAATCACCCCAGCTGTATCACACACACACACACACATGCACACATGAAACCACCCCAGCTGTATCACACACACACACACATGCACACGTGAAATCACCCCAGCTGTATCACACACACACACACACATGCACACATGAAATCACCCCAGCTGTATCACACACACACACACATGCACACGTGAAATCACCCCAGCTGTATCACACACACACACACATGCACACGTGAAATCACCCCAGCTGTATCACACACACACACACATGCACACGTGAAATCACCCCAGCTGTCTCACACACACACACACACACGCACACGTGAAATCACCCCAGCTGTATCACACACACACACATGCACACGTGAAATCACCCCAGCTGTATCACACACACACACACACGCACATGTGAAATCACCCCAGCTGTATCACACACACACGCATATGCACACGTGAAATCACCCCAGCTGTATCACACACACACACATGCACACGTGAAATCACCCCAGCTGTCTCACACACACACACACGCACATGTGAAATCACCCCAGCTGTATCACACACACACGCACATGCACATGCACACGTGAAATCACCCCAGCTGTATCACATACACACACACTGCGGCAGCTAGCTCCATGCAGACACATATCCCGGGTTCCCCCGTTGCTGAGAACACGCAGACACATGCAAAGCCACAGGCCACTGCAGACTCTGTGAACACAGGTGCAGGAGCTGCTGGACAAAAGCCACGAGCCGCAGCTAGGCCACGGAACGGCTGAGTGGTTCATGCCCAGGGTGGGGTGTCCCGGCAAGCCCCGGCAAGCAGGAGACCGCTAGAAACAGGTCTAGAGACCCCCAGAGGTCAGGGCAGGTGTCCAGCAAGTGGGACGGGGGCTTTTGGGGGTGCCTGGGCAATTGGGTGCAGGGATCCATCCATAAGCCCCATTGTGGGTGTCCAGGCTTCCCTGAAAAGCCACTGCCATCAGGAAACCATCACATGACCACCTTTGGGCAGGTATGACTGGCCGGGTAGCAGAGAGCGTGGCTGGTGTGTGTGTGGGTGTGTGTGTCCGTGTCCTCCTAGACACACAAGTGTCATGTCCTACGTGGACATGGGTACTCTGGGACAGGTCTGCCCCTCCCCCACTTCTGTTCAGTGTCTTTTGTGTGTGACCCACACTCGTGCTCAGGGTCCCAGCGCCCCCTCAGTGCCTCTGTCTTATTCAGCCCCCAATCCTGTGTCACACGCCAGGCTGGGATGTCCATCTTGCCAGCTCCCCAGACTGTACCCCCAAACCAAGTCCCCTCGGATGCCAGCCTGAAATTGTTCCTGTGCAAACCACCCATCAACCCCCGTTGAATGTTAAGACCCTACAGCAGTGGAGACCCCCACTTGCTGTGTCAATGACAAGGCTTTGGAACACGGCGATTATCTGTCCTCAGGCCCGGCTGTGGGATGCCCAGCAGGGTCACCCACAGAAAAGAACCCGAGGAATAGAGAGGGATCCCCGAGAATCTCTACACACACACACACACACACTCTCTCTCTCTCTCTGTCTCTCTCGGGTTGGCTCTGTGACCCCTCTAGCTGGCTATCCCTCGGGCAGCCTGTCCCAACACACAGCAACAGGAGGTGGCCAGCCTGAACTGGACCCTGGTGGCGATGGCGGATACCTCTTTCCTTCCTGAGCCAGGGTTCCAGCCTGCAGCCCTGTGTCCCCATGGTAAGTGGGGACATCAGGGGCAGCCATGACCCCTTCTCTTCGTCCCCATGTCTCCTCCATTCTCTTGTTTTTTGCCAGACAAAGGACAGACTACGCTGGGGACAGAGACACTCTGCAAGCTAAAACCAGAAAACTTAGGCCAAGGAAGCGCAGTTCACCCGGCTCCCTGCGCGGCCACTGAGTCTTAATCAAACCCACATGTGACCAGCATAGCGGGCAGGCGTGGAGGGGGGGCCCCGCGGGGTCCTGCAAGGCCCCGAGGTTCCTGCCCTCAGCCCTAGGGGACCAGACCCCACAGTCCTGCCCTGATGGCAGGGGACAGTCAGGGAGCTCCCACCCCCATGGAGAGACACTGGTGGTCCTCGTCCCACAGCCTTTATGGAACTTTCCATGCTTGGATCAAGAGGGCATCCTGGTTGATGCAGCCGGATTAGTTCCTCACCGACCAGCACTACACTGCACCCAAGTCTCAAAAAGCCCAAAGCCGGTCTCCAGAAAACCCTCTAGACGACACCCACCTCTGAGACCCTGTAATAACGCAGAAGGCTCTACACTGCTCGGGATGTGGTCAGTGGCCACCAAACTTTTCTCGCTCAGCCTGTAACCGAGGTTTCTGCTGTGTCCCTGCTTCTACTCGGTGTCTGGCAGGGTCTGACCCACAGGGTGCCTCTGCTGGGCGTGGCAGCCTGGGCACTCAGCCGCCAGGGTCTCCAGTCCCAGCTCCTAGTCTCTGGCCATGACCTTGAGGCAGCACCTCCTTGCACCCCCTCCTGCACCCCAGTTTCCCCAGCAGCTAAAAAACGTGGAAAACAATATGCCCAGGTTGCACCCCTCAAACTGACCTCTCCCTCTTTGGTGCCTGGGGTCCCCCCTGTTCCTCTAAAGTGTCTGGGGAATTGGAGCACCCCTTGGAGCGAACGGAGGGGTAGAGAGGGGACGTTACAACTTCCCAAGTTCATCCGGGGACCCATAGATAGGACTCTCGGAACCTGTCCCAAAAGATCTGCGTCCGTGGATTCCCCAGGTGTAAGGGAAGTCCCCAGGGATCTCCACCAAATTCTCAGCCCTCCAGGATGCTCCCTCCTCCAAGAGGCCAGGGGTTCAAGGGTGTCTCCCCCGTGCAAGTCCAGCGAAGGAACTCCAGCGTCTGAGGGTGCAGAGGGCTTCCCCTGAAGTCCAGGAGCCCTGGAGGGAATACTAGGCACCCCTGAAGTTCAGGGGGAGGTCCGTGCGCTGCAATCCCCAGGACTGGGGCCTCTTGGGGTCCCCGGGGGTTCCCCCTCCGAGCTCACCTGGGGTTGCTGCGGTTCCAGTAGACTGCGTAGCGGTCAGCGTTGGCGCGGGCCGGATCTTCGTTGCGCGTCCGCAGCGGCAGCAGCAGCAGCAGCAGCGGCAGCAGCGGGCGCTGCGCGGGCGCCATGGCCCCGGTGCTGCCGCCGCGCTCGCTCGCTCGCTCGCTCTCCGGCCGCCGCCTGGCCCCGCCGTCTCCGCCTCCGCCTCCGCCGCCGAGCGGGCGGAGCACCGCGCGCTTGGAGATCCCGCCGCCCCGCCTCTGCGCGGCCCCCGCCGGAGACCGCGGGCGCCGAGAAACCAGGCGGCGGGAGGCGGTCGCGGCGCGGGACAGATGCCCGGGACTGTGCACTGCGCAAGGCGCTCTCCCGGGCTCCCCGGGCGCGGGGGCTCCCCTCGCCTTTGTCCCCGCTGGAGCGCCTTGGAGGGTCGCGGGCGCCCCCTCCCGCCGCGCCCCGGACCCTCCAAGCCTCAGCCGAGCCCCGCCCCGGCCTGACTCGCGCAGACTCTGCCGCGGATCCCTAGGGTCCCGCCCCCGCCACCCGCATCGGGAAGGGAACCCCCAGAGCGCGCGCCGGACCCTCTGCGGCCCCGCCCTGTGCCAACTGGAGCTAAGGGCCGGTCTGCGCCGCGCCTGGCATCTCAGCACTCGGGACGCTGAGGCAGGAGGGTTGCTGCGAGTTCTAGGCCAGCCTAGGCTGTAGAGTGAGACCTGCCTCAAAAAAAAAAAAAAAAAAAAAAAAGAAAAAAGAAAGAAAAAAGTCGTAGGCCAGATGTGGTGGTGCAGGTCTGTTCTCCCAGCACTCAGGACGCTGAGGCAGGAGGACCCGACATTCAAGGTCATCCTCCGCTACATAGAGGAGAGTTCGAGGTCAGCCTGAGGAAACCCTGTATCAGAAAAAAAAGCTGAAGTTCAAGTCACCCGGCCTAGCTTTCCATCCTCTGGGAGTCCCTTCCAGAACTCTGGGAACTGTGTTTCGCTGCCCCCATCACAAGGTGTTCTTGGGGGAGGGCATAGCCACCACACCGAGCAGTTTGTTTGGTTTTCATTTGCTGGGTCTAGAGCAAGGCGTGCAGGACCCCAGAGCACATGGATTCTTTTTTTTTTTTTTTTTTTTTTTTGAGACAGGGTTTCTCTGTGGCCTGGAACTAGCTCTTGTAGACCAGGCTGGCCTCGAACTCACAGAGATCCGCCCAGAGCACATGGATTCTAACAGGTTCCTCTGTACACGGACTGGAGGACTCTAAAGATAGGCAATGTTACTTGGGCAAGAAAGGCCAGGATGCCGGGCGGTGGTGGCGCACGCCTTTAATCCCAGCACTCGGGAGGCAGAGGCAGGTGGATCTCTGTGAGTTCGAGGCCAGCCTGGTCTACAAAGTGAGTTCCAGGACAGCATCTAATGCCACAGAGAAACCCTGTCTCGAAAAACCAAAAAAAAAAAAAAAAAAAAAAAAAAAAGGCCAGGATGGAATAGAACTCATGTATGTGCCTTTTGTGACAAGTTTCCAAGCCCCATCCTCCCAACACACACACACACACACACACACACACACACACACACACACCAGACCTGGAAGTTCCCCACTAATCTACCATTGGAATCCCTGTTTCTGCAGTCCCTCTTCAGGACATGTTTTGCTCAGGGATTCTGGGATCCCCAGGGCAGGCTCTGGTGGCACCCACAGGAGAGCACAGGGTCACATGTCAAACTGTTTTCTGCCCATAAAGGTGAGCGTCTGGAGGCTGCCCTACTGGGACTTGAGCACCTGCCCACCTTGGAAAGAGGAAGGAGCCAAGATGGGGTCTCATCGACTAGACTGGGTGTTAGGTTCAGCAGCCCGTCACAAGGACACCTAGCAAGGAGGCCACATCCCCAGGCCTCATTTGCATGCTGGGGCCACCGAGTTGAGAGCCGCCTGCCGCCAGTGGATTTGAGCAGAAAGCTCTGTTCTTGTCTGTTGTCTCAAGGTCAGATCCGGAGCGGGGACAGGAACAAAGGCAGCTGTCCCCCACTCTGCCTCCCGAGCCCGCCGGTCGCTCCTGGCTCCTGATGAGGAGAGATCGGGAGGCCGTTCCAGGGAACCCTGCCTGGCCATGACAATGACAGCGACCCTTGAAGCCCTGTCTCCTCCCGGAGCAGCCTCCCCAGTCCACAGGGTCAGTGGTCACTGGAAACCAGACCCTGCTTTGGAGACTATGGGAGGCAGGGGCCTGATAAATGTCAGGGCAGGTCAGGGGTCACCAGAGTCAGGGGTGGAGATCTGGCCTAGCTACTTGGCCCTTCATCCTTCTCCTGGGGCTGTGTGCTCAGGCTATGCTCCACCCTATCTGATCCACATTTTAATGGCCCTGGCCTAACCTAGTGTGCACTGAGCAGCCTCGGCTGGTCACCCATGGCCACTCTGGTGCACAAAGCAAGGCCTCAGGCTCCTGATCTCATTGTCTGGAGGCCCCACAGCCATCAAATGCCACATGGCCAGGCAGGAGGCTAAAAATATGCAGGGAAGAATTTCTCATTACAGAATAAATTGTACCAAATTGCCCACCTGAGCTGAGGCAGGACGGGGTGGGGGCGGGTACATGGGATATGGACTCCATGAGTGACCCCTGCCAGCTGGCCACCCGCAGAGTAAGGACAGGGTGAGTGGCCTGCCCAGGTGCAGCAATAGGCACCCATTTTGAAATAAGAATCTTGTAGACCAGGCTGGTCTAGAACTCACAGAGATCCTCCTGCTTCTGCCCCCCCAGTGCTGGGATTAAAGGTGTGTGTGTGCCACCAACGCCCAGCTCCCACATATCATGTCTTCCCTGCCTCATTCTCCTGTAGCTCCTCCTGCCCATCATCTTCCTCTCCCCTCTTGCCCAAGGCCCTGGCCTGGCCCCAAACCCAGCTCCCTACAAGAGGGTCCAAGTCCCATCAGACAGATGTGCCCCGTTCCCCTGCAACTCCAGCGCCTGCCGGGGCCCCCTAGGGGAGAGACCAATGCTAGGCTGAGCCCTACTAAGATCTCAGAGCGCCTGGCCGGCTTTATGCAACTGGGGCCGCAGCTATGAACCGTGACTTCCCAGGGGGATGCAATTGGTCAGTGACATCCACCGTGTACTCAGTGGAATGGCTAGGGTGGGGCCCGCTGAGAGGCCCCGTTTGCCCGAGGCCAGGACTGGGGACAGCAGGAGAGCCCTGGCTTTTTATTTTGTGCACATTGTGTCGGGGCAGTCAGGCCGCCTTACAGGACTCACTTCTCTCCTTTGACCAAGGCAGCAGACAGCTTTACCTGCCATGTTCTTCTGCCAGGCCAGGGCTCCGATTCGGGATGGGTACAGGCGGCAACAGCATCTTGAGTTCAAGCCCCTGCCCCCGTTGTGTGTGTATCTGGGGCTGGGAGCCACCCAGGCACACACACTCACACCTCATGCACAAGCAGGCTGGCCAGGCCCCAAGGACTTCCATCTTGCCTGACAGGCCTCTCCCCTGGCTTTCAGCTGTGCAGAACGCCAGCTAATAGTGCATTAACCTTGACGGAGCTGCCAATTATCCGTGCTAATGCGGGGTGTGGTGGCTGCTGACAGGCGGGTGGTGTGGCGGGGCCACCCTCCCTGAGCTCGAGCGGAGGCTGGGGCAGGGGCTTGGGTCTCTCCTGACCTCATTAGACTAATCACCCTGCCTTCTGAAGCTCCAGCAATGACTGAGCTGTGGGACCAGGGGCGCAGATCACAGAGTTTGGGGGACCGGAAAGCAGGTCCATCCCAGCAGACACGACATAAAATGTAAGAGTGACCAAGAGGGCACAGGGCCCCCAGAGCCGTGCCTCACGAGCGCTGGCTTCCCCTGGGTACAGGCTGGGGGTGCAGACTGCAGAGGCTTCCTTTGGGCAGCAGGCCCAGCTGAGCAGGAACCCAGCTATTGGAGGGACAGGCAGAGACAGACAGGGGCGGGCTCTGGCTAGGCTCCCCATCTAGACCACGGCATGAAAACGGGTGGCCACCCAGCCTGACACCAATACTCCTAGTAGGCCCAGGCAATCAGTCTCCGACACCTGACTCAGGCCAGCTGGAGGGTCAGTGGGGTCTGGAAGTGGGCTAACACTGGGTGTCCACGGGACAGGAGCTGAACAACGAATCCAGGCCACCCATGAGGACAGGGAGGCTGGGGTTCTGAAGAGGTATTCCCAGAGTAACTGGTGTGGTCCTGGGAGGCGAGGTGGTGTGTGACTGCCACCTGGTGGCAGCTGTTGTGACGAGGCAGAGTAGACTGGGACTCAGGCATGCCTGCCCCTCTTCGCCAAAGCTAAGATCACAGGTGAGGGTGAATGGCTAATGTTGACTGCACCCCAGAAGCTCCTGGGAAACTCTGCCCCAGGTGCCATTACCCTGAGCAGAGTGCCATAGCTGCAGCGCTGGAACAGTCTTGAGAAGTGAGTAGGTCTCTCTAGAGACAGTGACCCCGACAGGAAGGGCCTTGTCCTAGGCAGTCCGGGATGACAACCTCCACCCATTCACCAGGACGCCTGGGTGTGGAGTCAAGGGGCAGGGGCAGGTCAGCTACAAAGCCATTGCTTCGTTTATTGTCCCCAAAGCAGCAGGAAGATGCACATCGAGATCCCAAGGTCCATCCTGCCTCGCAGGGCTGCCCTGTCCCTTCGGGAGGCGGGACGACAGAGCAGCACAGGTGGGTCCAGCTCCAGGGAGCCCCAAGTCTGTCCTGGCCCAGTGTCCCTCCAGGTTGGCTGACATCAGAGCTCACAGAGCACGCGTCCTCTCTTGTCCTCGCAGCCTGTCACCCCCACCTCAGTATCTGCGTGGGGAGGGACAGGACAAGATCTGGGATTGAGTGGTGATGGCTGCAGGGGCCCCTTCCGGGTCCACCAGGATAGGGAGAAAGGACCACAGAAGACGCCAAAGCTGGTGTCCACCTCCTTCAGGGGTGCCCAGGCGGATCCTGGCCCTACAGCCGCCACCGCCGCCACCGCCACCGCCACCACCACCACCACCACCACCACCACCACCACGACAGTCAGCCCTGATGAGAAGCCCGCTGCCACCTTCCTCTCTCTGTCCTCCATGCCACCTCCTGTGTGCCCTCCTTCTGCGCCTGTTCCCAATGACCCTCGCCTCCCTGGCACACTCCCAGCCCCTCACTTGGGGATCCTAAGCAAAGGTTCTACCTTCTAGGGTGGACCCTGAGCCCTAGAGACATGGTCTTTTGCTAACTTGCGTCAAGAAAGGCCTCCCTACCATCTCAGATTCCTGGTTTCAAAGACAGTCTCTTCCTCGCTGTCCAGAGAGGCCATCTCCTCGTGCTCCTCTGTGCTGGTCAGAAGCCCATACCGCCTCCGCTGTGGCTTCTTGAGTCTGCAAGGGGTACACACACTCAGCGGCTACCATCACTGCTGACCTGCAGCCCATGGGACCCGTGCCACCCGCCCCAAGGTCCAAGGCACGATACGAGTCCTTTCGCTGTGGGAGCTACGTGGGCAGCTCTGGGCACGGTGAAAGCTCTGCGGAGGCCCACGCCAACCACAGCTTCCTATTTAGAGCACACACTGCTATCCGACGGAGCAGCTAGGAGAGAAACAAGACCGAAGGCTTTGGTTTTTTCTTTGAGTCAGTGTCTGTGGTTCAGGCTGATCTTTTAATTCTCTAGCTCAGGTGACCCTTAGCTCCTGTCCTCACTTCCCAAGTGTTGAGATGACAGGCGTGCTATCCCCACGCAGTGCTGGGATCGACACCCGGGCTTTGTGCACGTTAGGCGCAATCTTTGCCCACTGAGCCTCAGCCAGGGAAGTACGTCTGACGTCCCCGCAGTCCGGCGCGGTTGTCTGTGCGCCTGTCACCGCAGCCCTGGAGACCGAGGGTGGAGGATGGCCAACTGAGGCCGCTGCCCACTTAGGCCGCTCTAGAAACCACAGGAGTCAGGAACAAGAGTTGGGTCGCCCGCCGAGTCACGTGCCCCCTGCCCTGTGACTTACTAGATGCTGATTGGACGCACTAACGCACCTAAAAGCCCGGATGAGGAAGTAGAGCGAGATCAGGCCGCTGAGCCCGGTGATTACGTAGAACAAGCGAAGCAGCATGGGGCCGGTGCCTGGGGGCCCCCCTCGTGTATAGTTGCGAGGCACAGCTGGCCAGCTGGAGTTCTCGGTGGAGCCGCGGATGGCGCACGAGAGGAGCGGCGGCAGCAGCAGCAGCAGCGTGCGCGGAGCCATGCCGGAGTCGAGGCGGAAGTGAGCGAGCCCCGCCCCGCCCACAATGCCCCGCGCCCGCCCGCTGCTCTTGGCGGAGACGGCTGGGCGTCAGGACGCCTCCCGGCCTGAGTCGTCCCCGCTCCCGCCGCGCCCCGGCCCAAGCAACACAGTCGGGGTTCTGGATCACAGCCCTTTATTCAGACAGCCCCCAACGCTCTGCCCCGGCCACCACGCCAGCCCCAGCTCCACTGTGGTCCTGCAGGCCCGCTGCGCCGCCCGGAAGTGGCTGTCAGCTCGGAAGTGCCTGGAAGGAAGGACGGAGAGTTGGGTCAGCAAAGGCCAGCAGCCCGGCTCCGGGGTCCCCAGCCCCGCGCACTCACCAGGCCACTGCGCGCGGTCGCTCTGGCTCCCGGGAGCCCTCGAGGACGACAGTCAGCCGCAGATCCTCCGCGCTTCAGCCTGGCGCTCCTTCACCCTGCCAAACACAGGCGCGTGACCTCGGCGTCCCCGGGGTTCTGCAGCGCCCGCCCGCCCCCGCCCGCCCCCCCGCCTCCCCGCTCCCACCCTCGCGGCCGCCTCGAGCAGAGCCGGGCTCTGTCCCGCAGCAGCCTCACGGACTCTGGGCAGACGCTGCAGGTCTGACGCCTGTCAAGCAAGGAAAAACATGACCACAAAGGCGGGCGCCCGGTGGCCCTGGCGGCCGTGGGACCGGCAGTTTGACTCGACTTCAGGAAGCAAAGGTCAACCCCAGGCCTACGTTTCCGTCCAAGTGAGCTATAAACCGGAGGGATGCGACACGAGCGAGCGAAGGTGTTACCTCGAGGCACAGGCCAGCTGCACAGAGCTAGCGGGGGGAGCAGCAGGCGAGTCTTGGAGGGTCTGTGGCTCGCGTCTGTCCCCCGAGGGCTGCGGCTTCGGAGGCTAGCAGAGAATGCCTGGAACTGGCGGGGCGCAGCCGCTAGGCAGCCTCGCTGGCCCTGCCTGCACACGGCCCTAGGCTGGCCGAGGCCTCTGCCGCCCGCTACCCTCAACACTGCCCGCTCCTGCTCCCACGTGGCTGCTCGCGCCTCCCGCACTGCCCTGCCTTCCTAGCTGCTCTGCTGGCCGCGGAGCCGCAGCTCAGTGTCGGCAATGAAAGGGAAATGGTCAGAGTGAGGTTCGTTTCACACGGTCTTTTAATCGGCTTCGTGAAGCCAAAGAAACTTCGTACAAGAATTCCTCAGCCACTGAATACAACATCGATGGAGTATGCATGTCTTCGGTAAAAAAGGACAATATAAATAAACACTTCCACAGCCTCCTGGACAGCCACACGTCCCTCGGGCCATGACCTGTGCCCGATGGGCGGGACCTGCTGCGCTCTGCAGCGGAGCTGGGGAGCCATGGCTTGCTCAAATTGAGTCCTTTTCATCTCAGGAAGTAGGGGGCGCCAGGCTTCATGGCGACCACACAAAAAGGAAAACAACAACACAACCGAAAAACCCGAAAAACCAAAAACAAGTAACCAAAAACCCACACAACCCCGACAATTTAGAAAAAAACAGAAACCCCATGGCTCATGGTAAAAAAAGTAAAATCTCAAGTGCTTTCCAAAACGTTTTTTATAACGCTTAAAAAGAAAAGTGTGGTCACGAGGCCATCTGGTCAGAGGCGGGCTGCTGATGTCACAACGAGAGGACTACAAAAGGGGACAAGGTGCTCACTACACAACGTTCAGCGAAGCTCCCCCATCTTAATTACAGCATGGAAGGACGATCTGGACGCAGAGCTTTTACTCGTTGTGTGTAGCTGAGGACAGAAGCGGCACAGTGTAAAGTCACTTAGCTAGGGCTCCGCCCGCACCGGAGGTGGCACAGGGTCCCATGCACCTGCCACTGTCCTGTGCGGCCGTTCTGGGAGCTGCACCCCAGGCTGAGTGACCTAACTTGCTCTCAAGGGCACCAGGGTTCACCAAGCCCAACTGCAGGCCACCTGAGTGGCCTCCATGGAGCCAGACTTACCGTAACTGTCGTAGCTGTCTCTGTAGGACCCGCCCGAGCTCCGGTAACCATAGCTGCCACCCTGACTCCGGCTGTGGAAGGGCATGCGGCAACACTCAGGCACAGCTGGCGGGGGTGGGCTCCTTGGGGGAGTTGCCTGCCCTGTATGGGAGGCCCTGGCACCAGCTGGTGCTCGGCAGAGAACAAAACAGAAAACACCTGCGCCCTTCAGCGGGGGCAATCTTTTGCTCTTAGCCTTGGCCCTGCTGTTGCCACCAAGGCTGAGCCACCTCCCTGGGGCTCCCATCGGCTCACCTGGCATAGTAGTCTCTGGAGCCTCCGTAACCCCCACTCCGGGACTCAAAGCGGCCACCTCCATAGCCTCGGTCTCCTCCACCTGTAGATGACAGGACAGTCAACGAGCCTCTGTAGCAGTGCCACAGCCCGCACGAGTCCCCCCAACACTCACCTCTGGAGAACCCACGGCCCCGACTGCGGCCCCCACGGAAGAAGCCTCGGCCTCCAGCGGAGCCACCCCGATATCCTCGGGCCCGGTTGTCAGAGGACTTGCCGGCCTGGTCAACTCGGATCTGCCGTCCGTCCACAGACTGCCGGACACAGGCAGGGTTAGCCGAGCCCATTCTACACCAGACCCGTGCAACCCAAACTGGCTGACCTGGCCCTCACCTTCCCATTCATAGCCATCATGGCATCTTTAGCGTCATCGATGTTCTCAAAGGTGACAAACCCAAAGCCTCGGGATCGCTGGGTCTCCCTGTCCTTCACCACCACCACTGCAAGGGAGAGTCATCAGCTCTACCAGTCTGCCCCAGAGCAGAACCAAGAGCAGTGCTCCCCACCCAAGCCTCACCTTCAGAGATCTGCCCGTACTTGGAGAAGACCTGCTCCAGCGCCTGCTCATTGGTGTCGAAGCTCAGCCCTCCCACGAAAAGCTTGCCTTCATCTGATGCCATGGCAGCCTGTGCACACACCACAGATACTTGCTTTGCCTTAAGCCCCTCCGGGGACTGAAGCCAGATAGCACACTCAACCTTTTTTAGTTTGTGAGGCATGACCTCACTTTATAGCCCAGGCTGGCCTTGGAACACCCTGCATGAGCTTTAGTGCTAGGGTGACAGTCACTAAAAGCTTTAAGGGCTTCCTGCCCCTTTCCTTCCTTCCTTTTGTATATAAAAGTAATCCCTGACCTTCCTGGGCAACCAGAGCCATACGTGGGGTTTCACACCTGTCATCCAGCCACTCAAGCCAAGGTGGGTCAATCAGTGAGACTGTGGAGCGACTTGGGAGACTGTTTCCAAACACTCCTGTCACCCCAGTCTTTAGGATATTGGCGCACAAGGATTAGAAATTTAAAGCCATTTCCAACTACACAGCAAGTCTGATACCGGCCTGAGCTACCCACTGTCAAAAATAAACACACCGGGCATGGTGGGCACACCTTTAGTCCCAGCACTTGGGTGGCAGAGGCAGGGGGATGTCTGTGAGTTTGAGACCAGCCTGTTTTGTTATACAGATTTCCAGGACAGGCTCCAAAGGCACAGAGAAACCCTTTCTGGAAAACAGGTACTTTCAGGGTGGGAACACGACACATGGAAGTCTTGTGCTTTTACCATCCCAAACCCGCATCTAACACTTTGTCATATACCTGGGCTGACCTTAAATGGTGGTTCTGTAGCTTAAAACAACTCAACTCCAGCCTGCAGTGGCCCTCCATTAGCCCTGGCCAGAGGACCCCAAAGTCTGGACCACCCAACAGAACGGCATGCTGGAAATTTCTTCATTTCGCAAGAGGGTGTGTGTGTGTGTGTGTGTGTGTGTGTGGTTGGGGACACAGATGACAGCAACTTCCTACCCTCGCCAGTGAGACTTGTTGGTCATAGAAGCCTCATCACTGAAATACGCTTTTAGGGTGCTGTCAGGGAGGTGTGACAGTTATGGGATGCAACCTGTGGCCACTCCTTAACCAAGGACTAGAGAAGTGCTTTTGCTTGGTGGACTCGAGAAAGGTGGGCCCGAGAGGCGTGGCTATAGAAAGGGGCGTGGCATTGAACTGCCATTATTGGCTGTGGACGACCAAGACCCAATGTTTGGATAACAAGTGCCCCACAGTATTCCTGGGCCACTCTACATTGGGACAAACTTGGGGCGAAAGGGAGAACTCAAAACCACATGTGCTTTTTGTCCCACGTGCAGCCACACGAGGAAGAGGAAACCGAGGTACGCCAGCTGGAGTAGAGGGTCTCGGGCGACCCAGCTCCACATCTGCCGACAACAGGGCTCTGAAGCTAGGCGCCCCGCCCCCGGAGCAGCGCATGCGCCAAGCGCGCACCCTGCGCCATTCCATCCGGGCACTCGGCACTCCCGCCATTTCGCCGGTGAAGCTTTTCAAAGCCTCGCAGCCGCCATTTTATGGCAAGGCCCACCATTAAGTCGGCATCGGCCCGGGGGTGACGCGCGGTGGAGGACTCCCTCCGAGAGGCGTGAGGCCCCGGTGTCCCGATGCCCGCCTCGCCGCCGGCGGGGCGGACTCCAACCCGGGCCCGCCCCCAAATCCCAGGGGCGTGCCACGGCGGCTCCGCCTCGCCCGAGAGTCACAGGCCGCCCGCCGCCCCGGGCCCTCAGAGCCGGTGCCGCCAGGGCCCTCACCGCTGAGTCGGGCAGGTCCCTGACGCGGGCGGGAAGACAGCGCCACACACACCCAAGCCTCCTAACGCGCGAGTGCGAGGGGCCGACGCCGAGGCCCGCCTGATATACCCCACCCCTTCGGCCACGCCCCTAGTTCCGCCCACTACGCCGATCTGTCCAATCGGACGCGCCAGATTCGGCAGCGGCGCTTGGGTGGAGGGGCGGGACTATCCCGGCCTCGCCCCTGCCCGCCCGGAGGCGCTGAGCGTTTTGATTGGCTGGGATGTGCTCCGGCCGCATTCTCCCGCCCGCTTGGGGCGGGGGAGGGGGCGGGGACAGCGCGTTTCGGGGCGGGGTTGACCCACTTCCTAGCTCCCCACCCGGTTGGCCGGCGGCGACGAACAAAGAGCTTCAAGGCACTGCTTTTAAGAACACTTGCTACCTCAATGGGACTCCCAAATATGACTCTAACCTTGATATATCGCCTTCACACTTCTTTTTTTTCTTTTTAATATTTTATTTATTATTTATTTTCGGTTTCTGAGATCTGGTTTCTCTGTATTGTTTTGGAGGCTGTCCTGGAACAGAGATCCGCCTGCCTCTGCCTCCCAAGTGCGCCACCAACGCCCGGCTCTTTTTTTTTTTTTTTGGTTTTTCGAGACAGGGTTTCTCTGTATTGTTTTGGAGGCTGTCCTGGAACTCACTCGTAGACCAGGCTGGCCTCGAACTCACAGAGATCCGCCTGCCTCTGCCTCCCGAGTGCTGGGATTAAAGGCGTGCGCCACCAACGCCCGGCCTCGCCCGGCTCTTTTAAATTACATTTATTTAGCTGAAGTGCGTGTGTGAAAGCCAGAGGACAATATTCTGTTGTCTCTCCTTCCATCCCGAGGATCAAATTCAGGGTTAGCAGCAAGCCCCTTTATCCACTGAGGCATCTCGCTGGCCCCTCTCCTCTGCTCTTGCCCACTAATCCCCTAACACAAAAGTGCCTCCCAAAACAAATGACGCCTAATGACTGGACCCAAGGCTCCCGGACATTCCCTTCCATCCAGTGTTAACCACACTGCCAGTACTCTCTCCTCCTCCACCCAACCCAGGTTGCCTGCAAACCTCAACCTGCTCACAGGTAACTGCCGTTTGAGCCGGCCTCTGCCCACCCCAACCAAGAGCACATCATCACACGCACCGCCCTCCTGCACACTCGCAGAGCCTCAAGCATGCCACCTGAAGGGGCTCCATCCCTGACCATGCCCCCTAGGGGCTCTGGGGGCCTTCACCTCTGACCACATCCAGCCCCTTAATGGAGGGTTCTAGGCAGGAACTACACAGGCCTGTGTCCTTAACCTTCTTATGAGCCAGGTGTTGGTGGCACACACCTTTAACCTCAGCACGCGGGAGGCAGAGGCAGGCGGATCTCTGTGAGTTCGAGGCCAGCCTGGTCTACAGAGTGAATTCTAGGACAACCAGCGCTGCACAGAAAAAAAAAAAACCCTGTTTCAAAAACAAGCAAACAAACAAACCACACATATGAGACACAGAGCTGCATTTTTATATGTATGGGTGTTTTGCTTGCCCTGTACACACAGAGACTGTGTCGGATTCTCTGGAACCAGAGTTACAGACAGCTGTGAACCTCCACGTGGGTGCTAAGAACTGAACCCAGGTCCCCTGCAAGAGCAGCCAGTGCTCTTTACCACTAAGCCCCTTTCTTTCCCTGCCTGTCCTTGAACTCTGTAGCCCCAGCCTCCTGAGTACCTGGGATAACACCATTAACAGCTGCCACAGCAGGTCATCAATCACTTCACTCTGGTTTGGAGGGTCATGAGACCTGAGCAACCTGCAAGGATCCTTACCCTAACTAAGGCAGCCGACCCATCGCCGCGCCAGCGTCTTCTGCCCACCGCACTGACTGAGGCAGGGGCCAGTGCAGACCTCTCCCTAGATGAGCACTGGCCCCTGGAGAGAAGGAAGCTGACGGAGAGGACTAAAGCACGCCAGCCCTGCTCTGCGCCCCAAGCTCACTGACCCTTGGACGAGGCTGGTCGAGGTGTCCCATCTGTCTCCAGGAATTCTCCTCAGGGACCCAATGCTGCCCTCCTCCTAGACGGTAGCAGGTGACTCATGGCCACCCCCTCCGCACGCACCTCTGTCCCCGCACTCAACCCTCCTATCACCGTCAGAGCAGCCTGCCACGTCAGCCACTCACGCAAGGATGGTATTAAAGAGAGCAGAGAAACCAGCAGGCTTCATGTTTTCCCTCCCCTCCATGTGCACCATCCAGAGGGGAGGGGACCCTGCATGGGGGCGTGCTGCACCACAGGCCAGGCGAACCAGAACCAGGCAGCCCCCCCCATGTGTCCCCCAGGGGAAACTGGATTCCTGTAATCCCCTGTGCCAGGGTCATGCTGGGCCCCTGGTCTCATTCCCATTCTGAGACCTTCTAGCTCCTGGTTTTGGGAATCGCTGTATTCATTCATTGATTCGTTCATTCAACCAGCACCCACTTAAGCTTACTGCCAACCAGATCCTTTGGGCCGGGCCTTTTCGGATCCCCAGAAGAACATGCAAATACGTGACCCATGAACATGGCTCTAATGAGCATCTCTCGAATCTTTGGTGTACTTGTGTTTAAGGAATGTATGTCCCGGTGCACTTACCTGTGTCCACATAACTGGGTGGCAGTCTGTCTGTCTGTCTGTTTCTCTCTTTCTACACACACACACACACACACACACACACACACACACACACACACACTCTCTCTCTCTCTCTCTCTCTCTCCACCCAGGCTGTGAACCCCTGCTTCAAAATGGTGCTCTCTGCCTGGGACGGACACGAGAGGGCGCTGCAGACTCGGCTGGAGCGTTCAAGACCGATGTCCCGCTTCTTTCTGTGCGGCCGTCAGGCTCTTGGCCGCCCTAAGGCCACTAGACGTCGCCATTCTGGACAGCCATCGTGGACAGAGACCAGGATAGTGCCGGCCTAGCAGCGCCGTGCCCACCTTGCAGGGACCAGAACAGCTGGGCTCCACGCTCGAGGTTCTCTCCCGCGAGTCAGGGCAGCGCACTTGGCCAAGCAGTCACCCATCGGCTCCATCGTGTATGCACCCACGAGGGGCCGTCTTAGATCACAACTGTCTTATATAAATCCGAAGGGATGCAAGGTGGCACCTGCATCCCTTGAAGGCGAGCCCACTCTATCCGTGGTCCCTGGAACCCAACTCCACCGCTGGGCGTCGCTATGGAGACAATGAGGGACACCGCGCCCCCCTGCGCCGGGTCCTCCCCCGACCCGGGCTAATGACCGGGCGGGAGGCTGTAATGAGCGTCTGGGTTGGGGACGGGCGGGGCGTGGCCCGGGATGAAAGGCGCGTGTGTGTGGGGGGCACCCTGGGGCCACGTAATTACCGCCCCCTTCTCAGCCGGGCGGGGACCAGGGACACTGCACCTGGCCTCTGCCCGGCGGGGGTGCACTAGTGTGACTGTGATGGCAAAACCCGGTGCCCGCCCTCGGGGATCCGAGCCAGGGTGGAGGATGCAGCCTGTGTGTGTGTGTGTGTGTGTGTGTTGCCAGGTGTGCCGCACATGTGTGCACGTGGGCAGGAGACCCGTGAGGATTGGAGAAACATCAGACTCCCATGGACAAGGGAAGCGGGCTTGTCCCATGTGTGTGAAGAGGACGTGGCCATATTTGCACGGCTGACTTGATTCCCTAAGGACAGGGTGGGTGGACAGGGTGCCAGAGCGTGATCACCACAGGGATACGGATGTGCAGGGCAGGGCTAGGTGTGCGTGACTGGGGTGGGTGCTAATGTAGCCACCTATAGCATGACTCATGTTCAGGGGTGGGCATGAGAGCTGTGTCACAGACACCCGGCCTCCCAGTTAGTGAAGCTAAACCCCAGAGCCAGCTCTAAGAGTTAAGCTTGCCTTTTCCTTTTCCTGGGTGGGTTCGGATCCCTCAGGAAGCCCCAGGTGTCTGAGGTCTGGACTCCTGCCACCCAGAGGAACTGGACTCCGAGTCTGGAAGGGGTCTGCGGCCAGGGCTGGCTGGCTAGGCCCAAGTTCCTGTGACTCATCCCTCCCTGCAACCCTGAGTCACACCCCAGGAATGGGAATGCGAAAGCTTGGGAGGCCAGGCCCCTGAGGCTCCTGCCCAGACCTGGGCATTGAACAGCAAAGGGACATCCCAGCTAGCACACACATCTTATGACAAGCCATGCTACGCACGTGCACACCCACATCCTCTATTGCAGACCCATCAAGCTCACAGTCACAAACTCGACATGCCTTTGGCATCTGGCAAATTGCCTACACCCTGGAGAGACCCTGTGGGATTCCCATACCTTCTTCCCTGTCTTCGATAAACTATTGGGACCAGGAAACAGTGCCCTTGAGCTAAAAGGCGGTTTGGAGCAGGAACATGCAGTGACATGCACTCATCCACAAGGTCTGTATCGGATGCCCAAAAAACACCGATGGCCCTCAGTGAGGCCCAGAAGAACCCAGAAGCTAGGCGGCTCATCTGCCTGGCAAATGACCTATTTGGGTTTCTAAGACTGCAGCAGGGATGGGAGGGTTTGCAGGGCATCTACTCCTAGGGGTCCTCAGAAGCTGCTTAACAGGGGCCTCTACCACTCCTATCACCCCAGGGCCAGAGAGAATCACCCCTCTTCTGCCCCACCCACTCACAGTATGTCCAAGCACATACCCACTGTGGCACACACAGCCTCCCACGCAGGGTAACACACAAACAGCCTCCCTGGAAACACAGGCAGCGGAGCAGCTTCCGCCTGGAGCTGGTGGCCTGCAGTGCTTCCTCTGCTTGCGGACCTCACAGGTCATGAAGCATCTGTCAACCTGAGGATGCCCGAAGGGTCCCAGTGCAAGCAGCCGGTCCCTGAACCCTTGGAGCACCTGTCCACCCAGCCACAGAGGGTCAGCTGTAGCCAATGGGCCCAGCTGTCTGGGTAGGCAGCACCCAACGCCTCTCTGGCCCCGTTGCTTCCTCTGAGAAGAGAGTCGCATCTGGGGAGCCTCCAGGGTCTGAAAGGGCCTGGATCAAGGGCACTCTTGTGTCTCCTCCATGCTGTTTTCTCTGGCTGTCACTTAACGGCCTGAGTCTGTGTGTATTTCTAACATTTCTGCAAGACTTTTGTATCGTCGATTCGAGACAGGATCTCAAGAACCCTAGATCGTCCCTGAAGTCTCTATGTGGTGGAGGGTGACCTAGAAATCCTGGTCCCCCGGCCTGTACCTCTCAAGTGCCAAGTTCTGGGATGACAGCCTTACAAAAGCTAGTCACCTTCTAAGGGCACATCTGTGGATAGTCCCCCAACAAATATTCCTGTTTTGCACCGGGAAATGACAGAGACTGGTCACACGGCAGTGACAGGGAGGTCCCCTGCTTCTCTTTGGTGACTGTGGTGAGTTTGAGGGAGGGTGTTGCCTTTTTTCCTGGGTACCTCAAGTACTAGTTGCTGGGCAGATATCCCAACTAGGGGCTGGAGAGACAACTCAGAAGTTAGCACACTGGCTGCTCTTGTAAAGGACCTGGGTTTGAATCCGAACATCTACATGGTTACTCTCAATCACTTGTATGTAACTGCAGTCCCAGGGTATCAGACAGAAGTCTTCTTAAGTCCGCTTGCGGCCAGAAGGCATGAGCACACACTCAGACTCATGAAATACGCCAACTTAAAACAAAAACAAGCCGGGCGTTGGTGGCGCACGCCTTTAATCCCAGCACTCGGGAGGCAGAGGCAGGTGGATCTCTGTAAGTTCGAGACCAGCCTGGACTACCAAGCGAGTAGGACAGCCTCCAAAGCCACAGAGGAACCCTGTCTCGAAAAAACCAAAAAAAAAAAAAACACCAATTCTTTTTCTTTGTTTCCTTTGGGGTACACAGAACTACAGACAAGCTATGCCAGCGCCACAGAACCCCACCTGCTTCTTACTTTTCAAGTGTGTGTGTGTGTGTGTGTGGGGGGGGGTTCTCACTAAGTTGCCCAGGCTGGCCTTGAACTCAAAGTCTCCGACCTCTCACTCACTTGGGAAGCAGCTAAGACTGTCTTATACCCCTGGGACATGCAGACTTCGGGATGTGCAATAACCAAAGTGTGGGGTCATGGTCGGGTTCCTGGGTGGGGGTTGTGCACGGGGAGGCTCGGTCCTCAGTAAAGGCTCCCGGCCGGTGCAGCTTCGTGGAGGCCTCCCTCCGATTGGTGGTGTTCCGCTCAAGTCTTGTGGGGCAAGACAGCTGTCTGCGGCTGCCTGCTGGGGTGAGGGGTGACCTCCTTCTGCGATGGGGTCCGGTCCCGCCCACATTCCAGCAGGGTTAGGGGCACCCTCTCAGGCTGGGTCGGCGTGCGTTCCGAGGAAGGAGGACCTCTGACCCGGGGCAGAACCCATCTCCCGTCCTGTCCCCTGGACACCCGAAGCAGCAGCTGGCCCGAAGGCTGTGGGCGGGGGCGGAGGCTGGAATGTGAGGAGGGGGAAGGGTGAAAGAGGGGGGCGGAAGTGGGGGAGGGGAGGGAACGGGTGGGGCAGCCAGAGAAGGGACGAAAATAGAGGGGCCTGGATGGGGGACAGAAATAGAGGAGAGCCGGGAGGGACTGAGCCGGGGAACCAGCTAGCCTTGCACCGGGGCGTCCTCCCCCCACCTGGCAGGCTAAGCGGCTCACCGGCCCCGCGTAACACCGGGGAGGTCTAGGTGGCCGTGGGTGGGGCTGGAATCAGACTCCAGGAAAGATCTCCACGCCCAGCTGCCGCCAGCGTAGTCTCCTTCCCAAGGCCTGGCAGGAGGGTGGGGCCATGTAGGGCCCCACGGGGGCGGCTGTGCCCCGCGGGCACCATCTCCGGCCTCCTCCACGGACTCTGCTCCTCCCAGTTGCCCACGCACAGACCTCTGACATCTCAAAGCTTGCTGCCAGGTCCCCGGATTCCCGACTGCAAAGTGGCCACCCCTCCCCCCGGGGGACTCCAGCCTTTGGCAGGAAGCCATGACCCCTAGTGACCTCTTCCTACCCGCCCCCGGATGCTTGGTCACCGAACTCTGCCCATTCGCGAGGTTACCCCCTTGGCAAACCGCGCCGTTCCTTGTCGCCAGCCTCTACCCTAGTCTTGTCGGCCTAGGCCGGCCTGTGCAGCCCTGCCTGCCTTCGGCCTCCGGAGCGCTGTGATGACAGGTGTGCAGCCGCCCACTCCCTTACCGAGGCCTCAGACAAGGACAACTAATGGTGACCCTCATCCAAAGGGCCTGCCTGCGTGCATTCTAAAGCTCCATTCTCCCCATCCTCCACCCCTGCCTTCAGCCCTCGCAGCTCCTTCCGGATGAATGGGATTTCGGTCAAACCAGTTCGACTTTTTCTGCCTCCACCTCCCAGAGGGAGATTCTAACCAGGGTCACGGTCAGGCGTCCCGCCCCCACCAGCTCGAGCCTAGACTCGGGGATCTCCCTCACTACCCAGCTTTGCCTTTTCCTATCCCCCCCGGACCTGATTGCTGCCCCGCAGCACAACCTTTTTCTCTCCCAACAACACTTGGCAAACTCCTATTCGTCCCGCAAAGCCCCCTCCTACAGGTCGCCTCCCTTCTTCAAGACCTCCCAGAGGCTGGGAACTGCAAGGAAACCAGGCGGAGGTCAGTGAACCCGAAAAGGCCGCCGCAGGCGATGCTGGTGTGCGCAGCGGGGTGCACGTGGCATGCCCGTGTTGGGGGGTCCACGTGCGACGCCCCCAGGGACGCCCCCTCTTCCGTCCAGGCCCAGCCTCAGCCGTCAAGCCTCGGGTGCGTCTCCGCCCCCAAGCTCGCAGACCCGCGGTAGCGGGGCGGGGCCGCTGCGCCTCCTCCGCGCTCACGAACTCGGCTTTGCAGGGCTGAAGTCCCGCCCCCAGGGGACAACCTCGAGCTATTGGTTCGTGCGGAAGACCGACAGGCACGTTCACCAATCAGACCTCCCCACGGGCGGGCGGGGCCTGGGCCGGGGCGCCGGCGGAGGCGGACAGGGAGCCCTGCCTGCGGTGACGTCGGGAGCCGCTCGCGGCGCGTTGCCCTGGCAACCGCGTTTCCATCTCGTCGGGTTTCCGGGGGGCCGCCCCCTCCCATTCAACTTTTTCCTCAATGGGGCGTTGTGGGGCGGGAGGGGGGGGGCGGAAGGACGCGAAGGGCCGACCCCGCCCCTCTCGACTGCGGCGGCCCGTGCTGCCGGGGCCTCGGTTTACCTCTCTGCCCTGCCGCGCGCAGGGCCTTCCCCTCGGGCTGGGCGCCGGCGATCGTGCCCCGGGCGGAGCGCGGTGACCTTCGCAGAGCACTCCCCAGCGCGGCGGCACCGACTCGGGCCCTGAGGTCCACGGGACGGCCCGGCTTGCGGACGCGGCGGGCGATGCAGGGACCGCCTGCTGCTCCCCAAGCGGCGCCGGGTGACCCAGCGGCCTCTCCCGCCTCACCTACCCCGTGTCTGAGCCCGCTGACCATGAGCTCTCCGGCCTGACGGGACACCCACCTTCCTGGCGTGTCACAGGCCACCCTTGGGGAAGGCACCTGCTTCCTCACCCGATGAGACTCTCGGGGCCAGGACTAGGGAGTGTAGATTCCAACCACAGGTCTAGACCTCTATGCCCAGTGTTGGGTTGGGGTCCTCAGTTTTATGGGCTGTAAAGTGGGAGCTTTACTTAAAGAGCTCTCTGAAGGAATTGAGACCGAGGGTTAGCCGCCTCAGCCCAGCCCCAGCAGGCACGAAGCGGGGACCTTAGGGAGCGCCAGGTGGGCTTTGCAGGCGGTCCACCCCTGGGTAGTGCCCAGACCCGGAGGGCTGGTGCGTGACCCTCGGAGGTGGACCGCGAATCCGACCCGGAGGGGGGCGGGGCGCTGAGGAGAGCCGCGCGACGTCAGAGATCTCTGCGGCAGCGTAGGCTAGACCCCTTTACAGCGAGGGTGCGACCCCAGGGAGTACTTCCCAGTCCCGGGTTAGAGCAACCCTCCCACTCCAGGGATGCCTGTCCGGACACTGACTCCAAAGTTCCCGTCTTCAGCCCACTTGACAGCCGGGAACTGAGAGGGTGAAGGCGTCGCCCAGTGCGTGCCCCAGCCCCACGCCCAAAGGGACTTCCGGCCTTGGGTAGCAGGAAGTGGCTAGGCGCTCCCTCCCTCCACCCTAGGCAGCTTCCTGCCAGCCCCAAGCCGAGAGAGAAACCATTTAGGGGAAGCCGGGCACCTCATTCCTGGAGCTGGAACCCGGGAACCCTAAATGAAGAAGCGGGCTCAAGTTCACGTCTTTCGTTTATTTGAAATTAGGTGCTTGTGTAAGGTTCCCCTCCCTTCAAATTTCATTTCAATAAAATGATACTTGGGCGAGGCGGATCCCCCACAGCCAATTTCTCTCCCCGAGGGTGGCTAATGCTATCTGGGGAAAGTGTCAGTGGAAGGAGGGACTATGGGTGGACTCCTGCCTGAGGCCCCCACCCTTAGCCCAGGGCACACATCACAGGAAGTTAAAAAAAATCATAAAAAACCCAAAAAACACACATTTAAATAGGTATCCAAGACAGCTTAAAAAATGCACCCACTTAACCCCCCCTCCCTTTTCTTTTTGGAAAAAAAGATTGAAAAAAATAAACCAAACCAAAATCTCGGCCTCTACCCTCCAGGATCAATCCCTTCCCCCCTCCCCACACCCCCAAAAAACTTTACAGCTACAGTCAACACTCGTTCGCACCCCAAACCATTAAGGTCAAACACGGGGGAGGGGGACCTGGGGTTCACAGACTGGAACAAAGGAGCCAAGGACAGATGTTGGGGTGGGAACAGATCCCACTAGCACAGAATCTAAAAAAGTGGAGGAAAAAAAACCCACAGGATTCACCCTTGGTGAAAAGGCCCCAGTTCGAGGGGAGGGCTGTCACCGTGGACCAGCGAGGCCAGTGCGGACCAGCAGCTTACCCCCCCAGGTGGGGTGGTGCAGTCCCAGCACCCCAGGCCCCATCCTTGCCGCGGAGAAGCTGGCCCCTTAAGCTGGGCATGGGAGAAGAGGTACAGAGGTGTCTCTCTGCCCGCCACCACCTACCCCAGCTTCCCCCCCCTAGAGAACAGCAACCACTCGTGGCTCAGTCAGAAAAACGAAATCTATAAATAGTCCCCCAAGCTCCGCTGCGAAGGGTAGGGAGATAGGTGGGTATGTGGGAGGCAGGGGCAGTGGAGTTGATCTATGGAGGTGGCCTGAGGCCTGTCCTTTCCTGTGAGGAAGAGGGGCATCCCCAGCTGACCAACAGCCACCTGCCTCAGCGTTCTCCATCCAGCTAGCCTTTCATGGCAAGGGCAGGGCCAGCCAGGCAGCGGTGTGGGCCGCAGGCTGAGGGGTAAGGGGGAGCTGAATGGGAACTGTGGACAAGGGATTCCCCTGTGAGACCATTCTGTTAGTTTCTCAGGGTGGGCGGGGTGGGGGATCCAGCTGGCCTGGAATGGAGGCCAAGTCTGCAGACAGGGGTGGGGGTGGACACACTCATCCCAGGGTCCCCAACCCTCATCTGTAAAGTGCTTCTTGGAGAATCTACATTTTGAGTCAAAAACCTGAATCGGGTTATGGAGGGGGTGGGGGAGCGAGGCAGAACGGAAGGGCTGGGGGTGGGTGGCTTCCTCCGTCTGGGCCATCTGGGAACAGACTGCTACATATTTGGAGCTGGAGAAGGGGGGTAGGAAGGGCCCTGGCACAGAGGCCCCCGGAGCCGGGAGCCGACCACGGTGCGGAAGGAAAGAGATAGGCATGTGACCAGGGATGCGGGGCAGACAATGGGGAAGAGCTAGAAAAGGATCAGAAAGGCTGGTGAGTGGCAGTGGAGGCGACCTCCTGCCCCCCCAGAGCTGGGCTACTCAGCGTCCAGGCTGCGGCGCCCCACCCGCCCCGTGTCTGGGGTGGGGATGTCACACCCAAGGGGGCTGGATCCTTTAAGCCATCACAAACTCGGACTGAATATCCGGGTTAACTTCAGGCTTCCAGACAGAGTCCTCAAAGTCGAGGCCCAAGCCGCCAGCCTCGCCAGGGCCGCCCCCGCCCCCGCCGCTGCTGCTGCTGTCACTGCGGCCAGCTTTACGGCTGGGGGTCCAGTGGTAGGGACCCCGCGCGTCCCGCCGGGCCTTCCTCCGCAGGCGCTTCTGCTGCAGTAGCAGCTGGAGGCGCTCCACTTTGCAGCGCGTGGCGCGGTTCTCCGTCTGCCGCAGACGGTCTCCTGCAGGAGACAGGGCACCCATGAGTCTCCAGCTCCCAGCCAGTCAGCTGGGGCCTCGAAAGGCCCACAGAAGCCCCTGGCCCAACCTCACTCCTCCCCGGCTCCCGGGACATGCTGGGGAGGGCGGGTGGGCAGGGGTTTGGCTAATGAAAAATGAGGAAATTAGCTGGGCTTGGTTGGTGGCTTTTGCCTTTGACCCCAGCATTCCAGAGGCAGAGGCAGAGCTTGAACCTGGTCTACACAGTAAGTTCCAGAACAGCCAGGGCTATGTGGTGAGACCCTATCTCAGAAAAAGAAAACCCATCCCACCCCCAAACAACAATAACAAAAACACAAAAGAAGTTTGGCCAATGTCACGGATCATCGGGAAGCAGCTTGGGCTGAAAAGAAAGGAGAACTCTTGGCTACAGTGCCCCAGTGAGGGGCGGGGTCTCATTCACAGGTGGAATCTCTGGAGGGGGGAGGGACACAGGACATGAACTGACAGCCTTGCTAATGAAATGCAAATAAAAAAAACCTAAACCAAACAAAAACCAACAGTCTATTTCAAAAGCCCAAGTGGCTGATGCAGAGGCAGATCTCTGTGAGTTCGAGGCCAGCCTGGTCCTGAGCCAGGACAGGCTCCAAAGCTACAGAGAAACCCAGTCTTGAAAAACCAAAATACACCAACCAACCAACCAACCACAAATGGTACAAAGCGTGTGGCTCAGTTTCCCACTTGTGTAAACATGGCTGTGGAAGCAGGTGATTGGGTAGGGCAGTGGTCACCATCAGTCCACTGCTTGAGTGGGGTGGGCACATCTGCCTGTGTCTGGAGGGCTGGGACTGAGTCATTCATGAGAGGGCCAGAGGCCATCTGGAGATGGGGGGGGGAGAGGAAGTGATGCGGAAGCCCCTGGAGCTCACAAGGACACTCTATGCAGCCCGAACAGTTGCCTCCTTTTCTCCCAAACAGGGCGGGGGGGGCAGGCGGCAGCTGCCAGCTCCAGGGGGTCCCCAGTCAGGTCAGCACAGAGGCGGCCTTGAGAAGCAGGGGGCTGGGAGGTGACAGGGCCACTCACCAGGGGGTTTGCACATTCGGATCTGGCTCTGGCCCTGGAGCAGGGAGGTGGGGGCTGTGGCTGCCAACTTTTCACAGGAGGTAGTTTTGGGGGTGAGGTCGGGGGCCGGTGAGGCAGGTGAGCACTGGGCGTGGCAGCGGAGCTGGGTCAGCGAGGGTGGCATGCCCTGGTAGTGCCGTGTGGCACTGAGGAGGTCATTGAGTATCTGGAGAATGGTGCCGATGTCCCGCCGCGGCCGCCCACTGCTGTCCTGGCAGTTGGGGTGCAGCGTGCCTGCAAACAGAAAGGTCCCAAGGTTTTCCACCTTACTGGGGCGTGGGAGTGAGGGAGGATAGGGCGGCAGGTAGACCAGGCATTTATCCCGCAGGGTCAGGTCTGGTGGCTACTCAGGAGGCTGAGGTCTTAAAGCCAGCCGGGGGACCTCAGGAACACCCCATCACAAAATAAAAAGTACAACAGGCTTGGGGCGTGACTCGGTAGAGTCTCTGCACAGAGTGCCCCACTGAGGGACAGAGGGCGTGGCTCAGCAGCAGTGACCTGGCTTCTATCCATAATGTCACAGTACGCACAGGTAACTGCAGATGGCATGCCCTATGTGTCTGTCCAGGGTCACACAGCAACATGCCCCGGGGTTCCTGGGGGAGGTACTTAATGAGCACAGCCAGAACGCAACCCTCAGGGTCACTCCTGTGGGGTGGCACCTACCAGAGAAGGTGCCTGAGAAGACCCCAGGAGCATGATTCACGAAGCTCTCGATGACGGCACCGGGTTTGCGGGAGCGAGGGGTGGCATTGCTGCTGGCTGGTGGGGAACAGTCCATCTGCTGCTGGGAGATTAGCAATGGGTATGGCCGTGAAGGGTCAGCCAGGCCTCCCCCACCTCAAGGGCAGCGTCAGCGCCCACCCACGGGTCCAGCATTCCAGATGCAATGCACTGGGGTTCAGGGAAGGGCATTTGTTCTAAAGGCCACAGCTGGAACCCTCAAAATTCCCCCCTGCGTCCAGGCTGGTAATAGGCACTTTGATCCTTACCTCGGGACAGGCTGTGGAGGCTGCTGCGTGGGATCGGAAGGAGCCAGCGGTGACGGGTGAGGGGGACACAGGCGACGGGCTGCTGGGCACTGGGGGGACGCGGGCGGCACTGGACACTGGCCTACAGGGCGAGGACACCGGGGCGGCCACACTGGAATCTCCCCGGGTGCTGGCGGCGGTGGCCGCGGCGGCTGTGAGCACGTGGCGGTGCTGGAGCGGAGCGTGCTGCGCGGCCAGTTGCAACTGCACAAACATCATGTGGTCCCCGACTCGAAGGGCCAGGGTCAGAGGTGAGCGGCCCGACAGAAAGTCACTGACCTAGGGAAGAAGTAGGGAGACACTCCTCAGTTGACGGCTTCTCACCCCTGATGCGCCCAGCCCAGCCCAGCCCAGCCCTCCCCACAGTGTGTGACCTGGGGCCTCTCGCCGCCCCTCTCTGGGCTCTGGGGTCCCTGTCGGTGCCACGGACGCTTAAATAAAATCAATCTGTATTTCCGGAAGCCTCCTCCGGCAGCCCGGCCTGGCCCGGGTGTCGCTGGGGGCTGTGGGGGGGACAGAGGTGGGTCAGATTGGGGCCTCTGGCTCTGGGTCCTTTAAAGGGGAAACTGAGACCAGAGGGGCGGGGGGCCGGGCAGATGGTCACTGCCTTCCCTCAAATAAAGTCTCCCTTTCCCATCAGACCCCATGTAGCACAAGAGAATCCTGTCAAGTTCCCCTTCACAGCTATGTCACCCAAGAGGCAGGCTGGATCCTGAAGGAACTCCTCAGGGTTAACCTTTGCTTTCCAAAGATAAATATTTATACGTCCTGGACTGGGGTGGAGGGGTGGGGCTGGAGGCCTATGCCCATGGGCCTCTATACACCCCAGCAAGCATGAACTCTCTGACCTGCCAGCCCTCCCCTCCCCCAAACACACTGTGGGGCCGATCTGTGGGCCTACCCGACCCTCAGATGCACTGGGTACCTTCTCTCCCACCCCTGGGGCTCTGGCCATTAGCCTTGTTCTCCCCAGAGGCCAGGGTGTGTGTAGGGGGGAGGTTTCTGAGAAGTGACATAGGCCTATGAGTCACACCAGACCGCCTCGCAGAACTCCCTCCCCTGGCTCTGCTGGCTGAGGGCTGGAGTAACCTTCTCTGCTTGGGGCCCCATGGGGAGGGGATGTGTGGGTAGGCAGGAACAGGCCCACCCCGAATCCCTCCTCCCTGCCTTCTAAACCCTTTACAGGTAAGGGCCTGAAGTGGTTTCCTGGGCAGCTGGGATCACCTTTCTCCCATGGTGAGGACAAATGACCTCACGAAACCACCCAGCACCCATTTCTAACTCCCTCCTGGCAGCCCCCCCCCCAGGCCAGCACACACAAGTCTGCTCAAAGTCAGCCCAGACAGGCCCCACCTCTGGCCCAGGGACCCCTCCCAGAGGCGGGACCACCCAGCCCGGAGGCCTTCTTCTGCCTATACAGGAAGCAGGCGCTAGCTTTGCAATCTAAGAGAGGGTCTCAGATGAGCAGGGTTCCTGTATGGGGAGGCTCAGGGGTCCTGCCCACTCTGGCTCACCAGGGCAGGCATCCAGCCTGCTCCCCTGCTCCTGAGGACAAACTACAGAGGGCCTAGGGACTCAGAGAGGAGGGCCCTGTTGAACGGAGGGGGAGGGGGCCTCAACAAAACCGGGAAGCCTCCTCACAGCCAGGCCCAGCCTCCCTCCTGGCTGCTCACTAAATATTCTAACATCCTGTCTGGGCCTCCCTGGCCCAGGGCTGGGTGCCCCTGTCTCCCCTCCCCCTATCGGGGTACTTAACAAAGGCCAGAGCCAGGAGGACCGGGCTATGGATGACTCCCCACCCTCTGCAGCGGCAGGGCTAACTTGTCACCTCCCTCCCCAAATGAGGCTTTTCGGAGAGGTCTTCTATAGCGGGAGTGTGCTGGGTTGGAGGACAGAGTACAGGCCAAGGTCACCCACAATCAGGGCCAGTCAAAAGATCGGCCCTCCCCCACCCATGGCAGCCACCGTGGGAGAGAAAACTTCTCAAGGTCAGGTGGTCAGGGGGGGCACGGAGGAAGAGGAAGTGGGGTGACCAGGCCAAGCTGGCACCGAGGCGGGGCGTTCGTCCCCTCCCCCACGGGCCACCAGGGAAGCACAAACAACCGGAGGTTCTCTAAGGGTGTCCCGGGAGCCGCGATGCCTAGGCGTGGCCACTGCAGCCCCCTGGGTTGGGGGAGGGTGGTAGGTGCTTACCTGTGTCTCGGTCAAACTTTCCAGAGCTTGCATAACGGACTGCTCCGGCCTGGAGGCCTGGGACTGCAAAGAGAGGGACGAAGAATGTCTTCAGTGGAGGAGTACAGCAGGGAACGGGGAGGGGGCCCTGTGCGCTGGGCTGGGGGCGAGCGCTCGCTGCAAGGGGCAGGACGGTCATTTGTGGAGTGGGGTGGCCAGGGGACGGGAGACTCCAGGGCACGCGCCCCTCAGTCATTTACCATGAGACCGGCTTCCACCGTGGGCACGAGCGTCAACTTGCTCCCATCCCCCACGCCGAATTCCTGCAGCTTCCCCGAACTGAGGCGGCTGGGGGTAGGAAGGAAGAGGGTGAGCCGGGAGACGACACAGAGACGCGGAAGCGGAGGCCGAGGAGGAGGGCTGTGCGTCCGCAGGGAGGGGGACAGACGGGAGCGCTTCCCACCCCTACGGCTCCTCGGATTCCAGGGACCGTGGGGCGGTCTCTCGGCCCCGTGAGCCCCCAACAGAGGGACTTAGCCGAGGTTAACGCACTCACTCCCCCATCCGCAGGGAACCAGAGACTTTCCCACCGCCCCCCTCCCCCGCGCCCCCCTCCAGGCCAGCTCCTGCCTACAACTCCCGATGCTTGCCCAGGCTCGTCTTTGTGGGCGCCGCGGGGCTCGGGCCCTTTCAGATGGAGGCCTTCGGGGCATCCGCCGACCCGGGCTCCCCCTCCTCCCTCCCCGACGCAGGCCGCTGCTCAAACAAAGGAGACCCTCCCGCCCCTCCCCCACAGGGCCCCTCCGCTGGGGATGGACACTGTGTGTCCCCAGAGGCCCGCGAGGGGGTGTGGGGAGGGGAGACTCCCTGGCCTAGAGGTGATTTAAATATCGGGTTGGGGGAGGTGTGGGGAAGCGAGAACAAAGGGGGGCAGGGAAACGTAAGTGACGGGGATACAGCCAGACAGAGGGGGCCGCCGAGCAGATGCGGAAGCGGCGAGACCGCGGGCACGAGAGGGGGCGGCTGTGCGCCCCCCTCCCAAACGCGCAGACACTGGAGCCCTCCCCACGACATCCCGGTGGCCCACGTCCGCCGCGCCACCCCCGTAGTTCCCGTGTATCCCGGGGCCCGGCAGCGCGCTCCTGCCTTTGTGCAGACCCTGGCGGGGGAGGGGGCTCAGGCGAGTGAGGCCGAGCAGAGGGCGCCCGAGAGCGCGCGGCGCGCCCCCGGCCCCCGTCTGGCTGCCCCCTGCTTCCCCGCGCGGCGCGCTCTTTGTTTCCGCCCGGGGCCGGGGCCCGAGGGGGCGGCCTGGTGCCAGGGGCGCGCAGGCGGGGGCGGCGCGCTACCTACGTGTCTTTGTGAAGCAGAGCCAGGCGCTCCTTGGGTACTTTGAGGCGCTGGGACAGCCTTTTGCGCAGCCCTTCCACGGTCTCGTCGTGGGGCACCGACAGGTCGTAGCGAGTCCCCGTGGTGCTGTGGATGGCCAGGGTCATGGGTGCGGCCGACTCTGAAGCAGTGCTCAGCTCGCAGGCGCCGCCGGGGGCCCCGCGCCGGCAGCTCCGGGCACCGCCGGGCTGCGGCTCCATCCCCGGCGAGCGCAGGAGGCCTGGGGTCCGCGGGTCGCCTCCAATCCTCGCTGGGACTCTCCCGCCGGAACGAGGTCCTCCTCCGCTCTGCGGGCGCTCAGGGACGGCAGTGCGTGCGCCCCTTAGGGAAGGTCTTCTACGTTAGCAACCAAGCCGGCAGGCAAAAATCCGAGTGGTGCTCCGGGGTCGCGTGGGATCCTTGGGTTGCGCCCCAGGGTGGGGTCTGGGATCCGATTCCTTCAAGGGCGGAGGACGGCGACCTGGGCACGGCGCAGGGAGGGTCCCACGGAAGAGGGGCGAGCTATCCCGGTCCGCACGGTGCCTGGATTCCTCTCGGGTCGTGCTACCCCTCGCGTCCCCTGCCTTAGCAACAGCCGCAGCCGCCGCTCGCAAGATCTGGGGGTGAAAGTACGAAGAAAAAAAAGTTATCATGTATCAACGTTCCAGGGGGCGGGACCACCGCCCCCTCCCATTCACTACTTACTCCGCCGGCCCGGCGGCGGCCAATCAGCACGCACAGACCGCCCAGTCCGTCGCGCTCCCGGGCCAATGGGAATCGCCGCGGGGCTACCCCACGTGGCAGCGAGACCCTCCCCGGTGCCGCCCCGTCCCTTCAACGTCCAATGGAGACACGGAGGGGGTTGGGCTGATGCGGCTCCTGACCCGCCTCCGCGCCCCCCCACCCGCGCCCAGAGCCATTCATAAGGCTCAGAGATCCCAACAAAGGGCGAGCGGGCAGCAGACCCCGGTGGGGAGACTTAGCACCTTCTCCCCCACCGCCACCCTCCGCGCGAGCGCAGCCCCTCCCTCTCCAAGGGGAGCGGTCTGGGGGAAGGCGAAGACCGGCCATTGTTCCCGACTAAGGGAGGAACAGGAAATCGCGGGGCCTCCCCGCTGGGTCTGTCCGGGAAGCTCCTGCCTGCGGAAGTGGCAGCTTGAGCCCTGAGCCTCGTGGCCAAGGGTCGCGGGCAGGGCTCTCAAGGACAGGCCGGTCCTCCGCCCCGTGGGCGGGCGGGCGGGTGGCTGAAACGATATTGGAGAACCTGGGCGGGACCCACAGCCTGGGCGGGGCCCTGCAGCTCGGTGACGTGGCTTCGGCAGATCCCTCCCTGCCGAGCCAGTGCCACTTCGCGTCCCAACCTAACCCACCGTCCTCTGTTTTTTCTGCGCCCCCCCATCCCGGGTCGGCCCGTTTCCCGAGGTGCGCCCGCCCAAGCCGTGACGTGACGCGGCGTCCCCGGCTGCGCCCGCGCGCGCCCCGCTCCGGGCAGCGGTGAGTCAGCAGCCCCGGCGCGCCCTCTGCAGTCCCCGCCCGGGAGCGCTGCCCGAGTCCCCGGGGAGGGGGGCCGTGTGTCTCGGCTGGGAAATGGGGAGCAGGGACTTGGGGGTCAGCCGGTGGGGAGGCGCCGTTGAGAGTCTTTAGATTTAACATGCGGAGAAGACTAAGACCGCGTATACAGGGAAACTGAGTCGAGATTCACAACTAGTTCAAGGTCACCGAAAGTGGGAGTGGGGGGCGTGGGCTGCGGTCCGCCAGGGTGGTGTCCATTGCGCGCGGCCCCTCCCACCCCACAAGCTGAGGGGCTCCCTGTCCCAAGGTACCCTCGGTGCCGAGAGAACAAAGAGGACCCTGGGGAGCCACGGCGGGTGGAGACCCCTCCGCGCCTCGTGCGGCCCCGCCTCTACTCACCCGGAGCCGCAGGTCCTGGGTCACCTCTGCTCAGGATGACCTGCGTGCGTGCGGGCTGCAGTGAGGTGGCCCTGCCGGTCTGGGGACAGGCAGACGGCCCCTGAGCCTTTATCCGCGCCGCCTTCCCTTGGGGTGGAGTTTGGGCGGGCAAGGGGCGGAGGGGGGCGGATGATGGTGACGCATATGCCCCCCTTGCCTGCTGGCCTGGGGCCGGGCACCCAGCCCTAGGGCTTCCCAGCACCGACCCGGCCGTGGCTTCCCGGTGCCCCTGGCGGTGCTAACTCCTGCCTCCCCAGGTCCTCCGGTTCACAGCACTTTAGCATCGGGGGGTCTGGCCAGCTTCCCTGCCCCGCCCCCTTTCCTGCTGCTCTGGTGCTTCCGCCTGGGGGCGCCCGTGTGGGGAAGGGGGGCGGGACGGGAAGGGGTTCCTGAGTCAGCAGCCTGGGTTCAGGAAAACAGGGCAGTGTCACCTGCCAGGCACTGGGGTGCTCGGGACAGCTGCCTGATGGCCTGGCCTCCGCATCCTTTAAGGGTGACCTCAGAGGCCATTTCGGTGACGATTCAACCACCCCTGGCCTGCTTGGACAGTCACCCGTGTGACCTCCATGAGTGGCGCAGTCCCTAAGGCGCCGGCACCCTATGCATGGTGCATGTGGAGGTCAGGGTTGTCCCTCCGGCATCTGGGTCCCAGGAATCAGCTCAGGTCATGGACCTGGGCAGCATGGACCTAAGGAGAGCCTCCTACAGGGGCAGTCTGCACCCCCAGGTGTGACCCCTTCTCGTCCCCTCGCGAATGATCCTCAGCACATGATGTCCCCCCTTTGGAGTGGTTGGTGACCCACCCTGTGGCACGGACTCAGAGCCTCTTGTCCACTTATCTCACCCTGCCTGTATCTGGCCTGAGCACTTCCGTCACCCTTAGCCTGGGAGCCCCTCCCAGGCTCGCTCCTTCCTAGGTCTCCTTCCTGCCCTGGATAGAGCATGAGCACTATGGATAGGCATGCTGGGCCCCCAAGCAGGGAGGGAAGGCGGGCTCCAACACTCCAGGGTCACTCCCAGGCCAGAGAGCACTTGGAAGCCCAGGGCATTTGAGGGCTGGATAGGAGTTGGTTTGTGAAGGAGGGTACGGAAGCCAGGTAAGGTTGGATCAGGAGAACGCGGCAGGTGAGGTGGCTGGCTCTGACGGGACACTTAAGCCTGGGAGCTGGTGTAAGGACTGAAGGGAACCCAGACTTCCTGCTTCCTAGATCTTAATCCTATGTGACCCTCTGCCCCGAGGTGTGAAGCCCCAACACTCAGTGCTCCATCCAGGACCTGCCCTCCAGGAAGGTCCCACCCCACCCACCAGCTGTCCCAGGACACAGCTCAGCCAGCACAGGCTGTCCCTGTCCCCAGACTCCGAAGCTCACAGTTAAGAGAGCGGGAGGCTGAGCCTCACACTACAAGGTGTGCTAGCCCAGGTCAGGATGCTCTGGGGTTCCTGGTGACATTTGCCCAGCCTGCGCCTTTGGTTTAATTGACAGGACCCCTGGTGGCACTTGGTCAGTCAGGACCTGGGCTCTCAGCCTGAGGACAGAGGGTGGGGCCTGGGTAGGCCCTGCGTCATGACCTCTGTGGTCCACACCTCTAAGCCTGACGTGGGCCAGGTGGGGACCTAGCGTGACCCTCCTGTGACTTACCTGTGTGTGTGTGTGTGTGTGTGTGTGTGTGTGTGTGTGTGTGTGTGTGTGGCGCAGGCACACTCATTCCCGGTCAGGCTCAGGAGCCACGGGAGTTGCCCACGCAGGGCCCTGACGCAGTGTGACAGGCTGCACCTCGCTGCCTGCAGATAGACCACTGTCCGGGCGGCCCTGCTTGCCCTCCTTGAACCCCCAACTGGTGCCTCCCCCAGGCCCCCACAGAGGCGGCAAGTCAGACAGAGCTTGGCCACCCTGGGGTGGGGGTGTAGAGGGCGTGGTGGTACCGGGGCTGCTCCTCCTGGGCCGCCCCACCCCACCTGGGGCCAGCTAGGGGCCTAATGCCTAAGGAGGCGCCTGCCGACTGCACCAGGGCCCGGGAAGGTAGCCAGCTAGGCTAGGGCCACCCACAAGCGGGGTGTGCCTAGGGCGGGGCCTCTGTGGGAGCAGGTGGTGCCCGCCTCTTCCCAGAGCCTGTGGGGTGGGGCGGGGGCCTCAGAGGGTGGGCCTGGCCTGGCCGGTGGTCAGGGTGCTGACTTGGGCTAGCAGCTGTAGCCACACCCACCCCTGCCTGCCCTGCCCTCAACCCTTGCCCATGCCACCCACCCCACAGCCAGCACCCCAGCAGCCTAGCCCACATGTACCCCACCCACTGTTGCCAGGGTGCCTCTGGGGGCTGGGATACAGGAGCCCCAGGCAGGGGTGACAGGCAGACTTAGAAACCACAACACTCAGTTGGTTCCTGGCGTTTAATGGAGGCAGGCCAGGGCAAGCTGACCGTCCAGGTGGCTCTGGAGAGGGGGTGTGGCGGGGAGAGCAGTGCCAGCCACCCAGGGGCGGCGTGGGGATCCCAGGCTGTGGGAAGGCTGCAGAGAGACCTCCTGGGCAGACGGGCACCAGGAAGCTTTGTAAGCCAGCGGCTGGAGTACCACTGCCCCCTGGTGGCAACTCGAACAGCGACCAACCGAGCCGACTCCAGGGAACAGTTTCCATCTGCCTGGACTCAGTGTCCCCGTGTGACAGGCACGCACCGCCTACTCCAGGGCCTTCACCAGGGCCTCATTGGCCTCGATACGGATCTGGATCTCGGCCCGTGCGGCCTCATCCGCCGCGCCAGACAGCTCTGACTGCGCCTTCTCCAGGTTGGCCCGGGCTGCCTGCGGAGGAGTGCGCCACGGTGAGGGCCGGGCAGGCCGAGGACACAGCCACACTCTTGCAAGCTGCCTCCCTGCCAGCCCCGGCCCCGGGCCTCAGTTTCCCTATCTGCTCACCCCCAGGTCCAGCATGTCCAGCGTCACAGCTTCTTCGGCCAGTAACTGCACCGAGGAGTCTGCGTTCACGGTGACGGAGCCACTGCTCACTGTGGGGGAGACGAGGCCTGAGCAGAGCCGCCCCCCATCTCCACCCCGCCCCCGAGTGTGCTATGGCCTCAGGTCCAAGGCGACCCCACAAGACGGGTGCGCGGGCCAGCGCGTGTGTCACCCCGCAGGTCATCCCAGCCCCGGGGAGACCACACAGCGAGGTCTAGTCTCAAACCCGGTGTAAAGGAGAAGCTGGGCTGAGGCGCAGTGGGTGGCGCGCCTGCAGTTACCCCAGCAATCGGGAGGCTACGGCCCATGGTGCGGGCCTGCGAGCCTAGCACTAGGGAATTAAGGCAGCGCTGACAGAGATCACCACCACCAATGTCCTTCAGGTGCGCGCGCACCTCTTCCCATCCTCACCCTGCGCTGGGCCGCAGACCATGAGATAGTAAAAGAGGGCTGGGGGCGTGGCCGGGGTGGAGCCCCGCCCAGAATGCCCCAGTGAGGGTCTGGGGGCGTGGCCGGGCGGAGCCCCGCCCAGAATGCCCCAGTGAGGGTCTGGGGGCGTGGCCGGGTGGAGCCCCGCCCAGAATGCCCCAGTGAGCAGGGGCGTGGCCGGGTGGGGCCCCGCCTAGAATGCCCCAGTGAGGGTCTGGGGGCGTGGCCGGGTGGAGCCCCGCCTAGACTCCCCAGCGAGGGGGCGTGACCGGGGTCCAGCACTTTGCTGGAATCCCAGGGAAGGCTGCAGGTAGGTCCCCCGCCCAGAGTGCTTCTCAGGGCCCTGGGCGGCGTTCACAGCACCCCTGCTCATCTGACGGAGCGCACCCCGGTTCCCCACACTGGCTGTGTCCCCCTGCAGGCCAGCTCCTCGCAGTCGCTTGCACACGTTGCCTTTGTGTGAAGCCGGCTGCTCGGGCGACTGCATCTGGTCCGGGTGACCTGTGCAAACTCCCCTTGCCACGCCCCGTGGGGACCCGAGCCCTGTCCTCCGCCACACTCACCAAAGTACTTGGTTGTGGTCCCGTCTTCGGCGTGGACCACCACCAGGCCAGGCCGCAGGACCTGCAGCGTGGGGACGTGGGACGCCAGGATGCCAAAGGCTCCCGTCAGCGTAGGCACGTCCACCTGCCGCACGTTGGCACCCTCAAAGAACACCTGAAACGGACAGCGCGGGGCAGACATTACCCGGGCGTGGAGACGGCACCGGGGTCGCGGCCGCTGGGCTCGCCCGCCTGGGGGGGGTCGCCGGTGTCGGGAAGGTACCGAAGCAGGGACAATGCTGGGCGTTAGCCTGGCCCGTGCGGCTGGCCGCTTGGAGACGGGGCTCGGGAACTAAGGCTGCCGCCCCTTCCACTAGGAAGCTGCTTTGGGAGGATGGAGAGGACGAGCCCACCTAGGCAGCCCAGAGTCACGAACGGGCCAAGTGCATGTCGTGTCGGCAAAGCCCCGGTCGGGTCTGCACGGGGAGGGTTTGGGGTTCAAGTGAACCCTTCGGGACAAGGGGCTTGGGTCGGGCTCCGTCCCGGGTCCAGGCAGCACCAGGGGCCGGGGTGCACGCGTGGTCCACGTGGATCCGAGGGTCTAGACGACACTACCTAGCCCTGCATGGCGCCTGGCGTTCATGAGCCCCAGCGACCCCCCGAGGACGGGGCTGGGGTTACCTCCGCCAAGGCCGGGGCTGGGGCAGGAGCAAAATCCGCTCAGGTACCGGAGACCCTCCCCAGGGCCCGGCGGCACGCCCCTAGAGGCGGGGCATAAACTTCCAGTGAACACAGAGCTCAGGCTTGGGGTCCACGTGACCCCGTCTAGGGGCAGGGGTCACAGGATCCCCGTGGGGGAGGAACCCGAGCCCCCACAGAGGTGACACCCCACGAGGGTCAGCCACTGGCCTGCAGCCCGGGGGTCGGGGGCTGCGAGTTCGCACCTGCGTCGGGGAGGCGAAGGTGAAGGACATCTGTCCGGGCGCGGCGGCGGGGGCGGCGGCGGCCTCGGCGTAGGCGCGCGCCTGGAGCACCAGGCGGCGCAGGCCCGGACGGCGCAGCAGAGCGGCGGGCAGCATGGCGGGCAGCATAGCGACGGCGGACACACCGGGACGGCGAGGCGGCCTTGAGGGAGGGCGAGGAGGACGACGCGCGCAGCCTTCTGGGAGGCGCAGTTTCCGCCAAGACGCACGCGCTCACTACGGCTCCCGGTAGGCTGCGCTCGAGGCATTCCGGGCTGCCCTGGAGTAGGAGGAGCCTAGGCGGTGTGGGGCATTCTGGGAATTGTAGTTTTCTCCGCCTTCAAATTGCAAATGACGCCCTGGGTTAGGCTGATCTGCGACCGGACACCTACCCGCCCGCTGAAGGGTTGCCCGCTCGATGGCAGGTGCCGATCAGTGAGTGTGGAGGCGCTTCGCGTGCATGCGAAGGCAAAAAGAAGCAAAGCTGTAATGTGTTTGGAGAGAGTTAAAATTTAGACTTCCAGTCAGGTGTGGTGACGCACTCCTCCAATCCCAGCCCTCGGGAGGCTGACAGAGGATCACCGAATTCCGCGACGTGGTAAACCTATTTCCAAAGTGTGCACCGCATTTCTAAGAATCAACTATAAGCCAGGTGTAGTTAATCACAACTCTCCGGAAGGTCAGGGGAGCGGGGCTCCATGAGACCAAGATCATCCGGGTCTACATAATGGGAGCATGTCTATAAGCAAATACATGAGAAAATGGATAGATAAGTAAATAAATGAATAAATAAATAAATTTACGATGCCGGCTGCTGGAGAGGTCGTACCTAGTGGGGGAGGCAGGTGAGCCCACCGGGTGGCATGCACACCGCAGCCGGCAGGGGGCGCGCGACGCCGGGAGATGTACTCGCTCTTCTCCGCAGTCCCCCTCCCTGCGGGCCTTCGCCCCCGCGCGCCGCTGACGCCGGAGCGCGTGCGCGGGCGGCGGGGGGGTGGGTGCGCCACTGACGTCTGCTTTGGCGCAGCCTCGCTCTCGGACATGACGTCACCACCCGCCCCCGCACTCACGCAGGTTTCAGCCCCCGCTGAGCTCTGGGTCCACATTCCCCCTCCCTTGCGGGATCACAGGAAATGCAGGGTTAGAGTCGGTGGGCGCACAGTAGGAAAACTATTGGCCTGGCTTGAAGGATGCAATGTTGGATCTTAGGGAAGCAGCAGGCAGCTAGAGGGCCTTCGTCCTCTGGGACCAGGGTCTGGCGGATGTTAGGTGTGACTCTCCAAACCCTAGACTCTGGACCTCAGATCTGCGCAACTTACAGCCATGGCCTTATCAAGCGTCATGAGAGACGTCGGGTTCCCGGTTCCTATAACCTGGGCACTTTCCCTGGGCAGGGGCAGCGGGAAACCCCTCCGATGCTTTCTGCACGCATGTTGCATCCCATCCCGGGCCCAATGCTCCACGAAGCAAGGGCCCAAACCTAGGACAAGCGCGTCCTCTCCGTCCACGGACTAGGTCACTGTGCTTCACCAGATGAATCTCTTAAAAACTAAAGCCAGGCCTGGCGGTGCTGGCGCAGCCTTTAATTCCAGCACTCGGGAGGCAGAGGCAGGCAGATCTCTGTGAGTTCGAGACCAGCCTGGTCTACAGAACGAGTTCCAGGACAGCCTCCAAAACAATACATAGAAACCCTGTCTCGAAAAACAACAAAAACTAAAGCCAGGGAGCTGGAGAGAGGCTTGACCATTAATAGCGAGGACTGCTCTTCCAGAGGGCTTGAGTTCCAGTCCTAGTGCACACGTGACAGCTATCAACTGCCCACACTGCAGTGTCAGAATATCTGATGTCGCCGGGCGGTGGTGGCGCACGCCTTTAATCCCAGCACTCAGGAGGCAGAGGCAGGTGGATCTCTGTGCGTTCGAGGCCAGGCTGGACCGATAGCCTCTGAAACAATACAGAGAAACCCTGTCTCGTAAAAACCAAAAAAAACAAAAAAACAAAAAAAACAAAAAACAAAAAAAAAAGAATATCTGATGTCCTTTTCACGCGCGCGCGCGCGCGCGCACACACACACACAAAGTTAGTATTACAAAAATTAGGAAGTGGTGACACACCTAAGCTTGAAGCCAGCCTGATCTATGTACACAGCACAGCACCTTGCAGGCCAGCCTGGGGTACTGAGTGAATCTCGGTGTCAGTCCCCTTCACTGAAAACAGAAGGCTGGTGTTCGGGAGGCCCGACTACAAGACTCTTGCTTGACTGTGGGGCTTGACTGTGGGAACGAGCAGGTAGGGAGCATCGACTCTTAGAATAGGACGCATCCTGGGTTGGAACCCGAGCGCCAACAGGAAGAAAAGATAATTGATTGCAAGGGAAAGGATGGGTCATTCCGTAACAGACGTCTGTGGACACAAGATAACGTTTTTATTACAGTTAGTTACTGGGCGAGGGGACAGCAAATCGAAGGACAACTGGTGGGAGCTGGCATTCTTCCCACGCGGGCCCTCGGTCTGGAACACAGGGACTTGGGCTTGGCTGCAGGCACCCTTGCCGGCCAAAGCATCGCGCCACCCTTGGTGCTCCTGCGTCTCAAGCGGGCCTAGAATTCTGTGTGTCTGAGGTTAGGCTCTGCAGTCCTGCTTCACTTCATCTCTCAAATGCATTGGTGCACCATCAAACCAGTTTTGGGTGCAAGTTCTGAGTAGGTGTGGGGCAGCACTGGATATCTGGGCTGTAGGCCGAACCCTTAAACGAACCCGCAGAAGAGCAGCCTAGGGGAAACAGGCGGCGGCGTGCGGGAGAAAATGTCCCTCCACCTCATGGCTTGTAGACCACGGGGATCTACAGACTGGGACTGAGCACCCGAGCGGCGGGTGAGAAGCTAGACAGCCTAGGGTCCCCAAGTCTCCAGGTCCCCAGGCTGCGCCCCCGCACTGGTTCCGGGACACTGCGGCACCAGGTAAGCCGAGTCGTGCAGCGGGGCCGGGGGCGGGGCCGCGCGGCCGCGGGAGGGGGCGCGGGGAGCTCAGGCTCCGCCCCCCGCCGGAAGGGAAGGGGAGGCGGTGGCCAGCTCCGGGCGAGCCAGACGCGACGGGGAGAGCGGCGGGGGCGGCCAGGCTGCGGGACCGGGCGGCTACCGGGTGCACCGAGCCAGGGGCCGGAGCGGGCGCGCCGCCAACGCGGTCACGTGCGCGGCCCCTCCTCTCGCGCGCGCCTCCTCCGCGCGCCGCGCTCCCCATTCATAAATTCCCCGCCGGCTCCGCGGCCGCCGAGCTCCAGAGCCATCCGGGAGCGCCGTGCATCCGCCGCCCGCCCGCCCGCCGCCCATGGGCCGCACGCCCCGGCGCTGAGGTAGGCGCGGCGGGCCCTGGCGCACGGGACCGGGCGGGGACGGGCGGGCCGAGGCGCGAGGGAGGCCCGGGCATGGTGGCCGGCCCCCGGGCCCGCCCTTGCTCCCCGTGCTCCATCGCGCGTGGCCCCGGGGAGGGGGCGCGGCGTGGGGACGGCCCGAGGCGCCCTGTACCCCGCCCGCCGTCCGCAGCCCGGAGAGGGATCCCTCCCCTTCCCACCCTCGGCCTCAGTTTACCCTAGTGACTGGGCGAGGGCAATGTCGCCTAGGCCTCCTGGACCCGCATCGGGTTTTCTGCTCTCTCTCGAACCCTGTCCTGATGGGGGGTCCTGCGGGGGTCCCTTGTCTAGGCTGGCGTGGTCGCCGGCCCTCATGACCCCCCCCGCCTTCCTCGCTTTGGGTCTCAGCCATCTTCCCGTCACTCCCGTCACCGTGCCCCACCCCCTCCCGCCTGAGCTCGTCCCCCGACCTACATGCGCGCCCCTTGCCGCCCGCCGAAATTGATGCCCAGGAGCGCTGAGGACGCGCAGGTTCCCGGGGCCACATTCGTGCTATTCCGGGCCTCAGTCTCCCCTCAACTCCCTCGCCGTCCAGGCCGAACGCCCTGGCGTCGCTGGAGGCTGCGGGCTTTTCTCTGCGGGATTGGTGGTGGCGTGGGAAACTAGGGGTGACTGGCCAGAGCTCTCCCTGACACCCCGGAATACTCCTCCTCCCCCCCCCCCGAGTGCGTCAGGTGCAGCAGCAGCCCCTTCCTGAACGTTGCTCCCCACCCCCACCCCGAAACGTGGCCTAGCCTCAGTTTCCCCAAGGCTGCAGGCTGAGGCCTGGCGGAGCAGCCATCTTGGCCGTGGCTGGGGCGCCCCTGCGAGCGAGCGGCCTCCCCCGCGCCCCCGCTCGCCTCCCACTGCCTGGCAACCCGCCCCCCCCGACGCGGCCCTGCGCGCCGTCGCCATGGGAACCAGATTTTTCAGGCCAGGAACAGACGAGCATCTTTTGTCCTTTCCCCTCCCACCATTGCGGGGCACGGGGGCCTTCCCTCTGGAGTCGTGACTTGGGTGTGTGTGTGTATGGGGGGGGGTCACTGGTGCAGCCCCTCCCACGCCTCAGGTGTCCCATGGGACCCTGGGACATGAAGAAACCTGCGGGGGCTTCGTGTCCCCTTCCTCCGAGGGTGCTCTCCCTTGCCTGGGCACGGCAGCGGCGCTACCTTGCTGGGCCGGCCACCCCGGCCAGCCAGGGAGACATGACAGAGATGTGGGAGAGCCGCTTGCACCCAGACACACGCACACACACTCTCTCTCTCACACTGCCGCGCACGCGCCGTGCCACTTGCTGTGTGATAAAGATGGCGAAAGAGAGGTCCTGGGAAAAAAGCCCTGGCTCCAGACGCCCTGGGGGGGGCGTGGGGGTGGCACACATAGCAAGACTCGGCCCCACCTGCCCATGAGTCACCCCAGTGACGGCAGCGGCTGCTGCTGCACGGGGATGATGGGGGCCGGCTTGCAGGGGCTCCCGTGGGGAGGGGCTGGCGGAGCTGAACCTGAGCTGGCTCTGTGCCCCACCTGTAGCCTCAAGATGCAGCCCACGGCCGCCATGGTTACTGAGGCCACCGCCGCCGCCACGGCTGCCCTGACCACTGCGTGGGACAATACTACCAGCCGCCCCACGGTGGGTGCGCGACTCCTGGAGGTCGGGGGGTGGGATGGCATGGGAAGCCCACCCTGCAGCGGAGCCCTGACACGCCTCGCCCCATGCACCGCCCCCCCAGGCGGAGCCCGACCCCATCTTGGACAACTATGTGCTGCTGGTGGTGGTGATGTCACTGTTCATCGGGGGCACCCTGGTGGTTCTGTCTGGCGTCCTTCTGCTCTGCAAACGGTGCTGGGAGGTGCACCAGCGCTTCAACAGGTGCACGCCGTGGAAACCCCGTGCTGACACGCCCAGGCGTGCCCGCAGAGCCTCACCGGTGGGGGCCCCGGCCCTGCTCACCCGTCCCCTTCCGTCCCCAGGGCCATGGAGGAAGCCGAGAAGACCACCACCACCTACCTGGACAACGGCACCCACCCCATACAAGGTGAGGGGCCCGCGTGGCCCGCAGCGCCCCTCGCTGCACTTGACTGTGCTTCCCGCCGCGCCCCGCCCCTCGGCCCCCTTGCCCGCCCCCTCGGGCCGCCTGACGGTCTGTCTGTCTGTCTCCCCCACCAGACTGGGCGCAGTTCGAGTCCGACTCATCTCTGTTTCCTTAACGCCCAGGCGTAGGTGCGCACAGGCGCGTGCTGAGAGCGAGTGAGTGTGTGAGCGGATGAGCGAGTGCCCGCCGCCCCGCCCAGCCCGCCCCGTCCTGCCCTCACTCGGCCCGCGCCCCCCCTCCCGGCCCGCCCCTGCCCAGCGGCCTGGCTGGCAGCGAGACACGCGCGGCCCACCCGGGGCCCACCCTCTCTTGACTCTCCTCGCAGACCCCGACTGCAGGGGGGAAGACCCCGAGAGCCAGGACACGGACACGGAGCGCTTCCTAGCCACCAGTTCCACCGGCCGCCGCGTGTCCTTCAATGAGGCCGCCCTGTTTGAACAGAGCCGCAAGGCTCAGGACAAGGGCCGCCGGTGAGGGAGGCCCGGGGGGAGGTCACGGCCGCTTGTGCGGAAAGCGGGGCACCCTGGCTCGGGTCTCTTGGTATGGGCTGGCAGGGTGGATGGTGGACAGTAAGTATCCGTGCTAAGGTACAAGCTCTGCGGCTCAAGTGTTGGATACCAGCACACCGAGGCAGGAGAATTACCAGAGTTATTTTTACATGCTTGTTTGTGTTTCTGTGTGTGTGTGTATTACACGTGGGTGTACACGGGCCAGAAGAGGGCGACAGATCTCTCTGGAGCAGAATCCCAGGTAGTTCTGAATGCCCGACATGGGCCCTGGAAACCCGACTCGGGTCCTCTGCGCGAGCACTAAGTGCGCTTAGCGCGGAGCCATCTCTCCAGTTCTGATCCGTACAAATCCGAGGCCTGACTGCCAGGCTCTTACCAGGCCCGCTAGGGCGCATTTCAGGGCCAGCCTGTAGAAAGGAAGCGCCGGGCATGGCGACGCGGCGCCAAGGCTCGCACTGGCAGAGGCAGGAAGGTGACTGCAAAGCTCAAGCCGCCCCGGGCTAGAGTGAGACCTCACAAAACCAAAATTGGGATCGCTGCGGCCGGAGGCAGGCAGGCAGGCTCTCCGAGTGCAAGACCAGCCTGCCCCGCGTAGAGAGAGCCAGTCTTACAAACAAACAAAAAACGGGGTTGTTCCAGCACTTGATAGACGGAGGCACAGAGACACAGAGGTTCAGCCGCCCTCGAACAGCCGTAGATGGCAAAATAGGTGCTGTGCTAGGGAATGCTGAGAGCTGACTGCCGGCCGGGCCCCGCCATAGGTACACGCTGACGGAGGGGGACTTCCATCACCTAAAGAATGCACGCCTCAGCCACCTCCACCTGCCGCCCCTCAAGATCGCTACTATCCATGAGTGTGACCCAGGCGAGGCCAGCTCCGTGGCCTCACCCCACCCAGCTACCACCCCCAAAGACAGCTTGGCCATTTTCCAGGTGAGGCGGATGTTGCAGCCAGCCCTGGTCCTTCGCTGAGTGCGGTGGGTACAAAGGGTTCAAGTAGGCATCGGGTCCCGGCTGGCTGGGGTGGGGGCGGGACTTCCCCCCCACCTACTTGTCCTCCCCCACCCCCTCTGTCCCGCAGCCCCCCGGGAAGGCCCTCGCCGGCCGATCAGTGGGCCCTAGCTCCGCCCTGCCAGGCGACCCCTACAACTCTGTGGACTTCTCGGAGATCAGCCCATCTGCCTCCAGCGACTCTGGGGAGGGCACCTCGGTGAGGGCTCCCTGTGTTCTCCCCACAGTGTCCCAAGATGGAGATGCCTTCTCTTCAGAGTCAGGATATGGTACCCTGAGGTTCCCTGTAAGAGCCAGGCTGGTGGCCCAGGGAGGAGAGCTGCTAGGCAGGGTGCTTCCCCTGGACAGACAGACAGACAGGGTCCAGGAGGGCGGGCAGACCCGGCCCCGGAGAGGAGGCCGTTGAAGGGTGACCACAGGCTTACTTAGCGGGGACCCAGCGTGTACCTGACAATCACCCGCGCTCCCCCACGCCCCCCCAGTTAGATGCAGGTGTCCGGGGTGCCAAGGCTGCCGGGCCTGAGGCAGGACCTGGGGAGACGGGCACAGGCTCTTCCGGGCCGGGCACTGTGCTACAGTTCTTCACACGGCTACGCCGCCACGCCAGCCTGGATGGGGCCAGCCCCTACTTCAAAGTCAAGAAATGGAAGCTGGAACCCAGTCAGAGAGCATCCAGTCTGGACACAAGAGGTGAGACTCCAGAGTGAGCGTGACTGCCAGGGCCATCTTAACGCAAGTCCCAGGCCTGCACGTCTCCAGGAAGGCTGTCACGGCAGTGTGCTGTGTCTCCTAGGCAAATGACAGCCCATAGCTGGTGCTCATCTGCACGCTTCACCCGTCGCCATGTCAGAGGCCCCCAGCTTCCCCCGACCTCCCCACCAGGTCCTTTCACCTGTATAGGCTTTGGCTTCCCAGAACCAGTCACGGGTAGAGCTCCTCTCTCGTGTGTGCGAGGCCCTGGCTTGCATTCCCAGTGCCATATAAACATAGTGTGCATGTCCCAACACTCAGGAGGTCAAGGGTTCAAAGCCAGCCTCAGCTATGTAGTAGGTTTGGGGCTAGCCTTGGCTACGTGGCTACTGAGAGCTTGTCTCAAAAACAAAAAATAAGGAAAGGAAAGGGGAGCATTGGGTTAGTTCTAGGTCCTATGGAGGCCTGTTGGTTTGAGTCCTCACTGTGTGTCCAGGTAGGTCTTGAACTCTTGAGTGTGGGGATTACAGGCACAGGCCACACCCTGCTAAGCCCCAGGTACTTCTGCCCTGGACAGTACAATTTGGGCTTCTGTGGCCGCACTGTCTGCCCCACCTCAACTTCTGCTGTAAGAAGTGACTTTCATATGCAAATGAGCACAGATTGTGCCAGTAAAGCTATTTACAAAAAACGGCCAGCCTGCTGTCCCAGCGTTCAGGGTTGCTCACTGGCTCCCCTGTGGGAGAGGGGTGGGAGGGTCTGGACGGCAGAGGGCTCACACCCTCCCTTTCTGGGGGCTGCTGTGGGAGGAGGACCTGGGTTCGCAGACGGAGTCACGATTCCCGGCGCTAACTCGACAGGCGGTGGAGGCCCAGAACCTGTTTTGCGGGTGGCTCCCACCGCACCTGGAGGCCTGCCCACTGGCCGTTGTGTTTGGGGAAGGTCCTGGCCACTGGCCAGGAGCGGGGCGGGGACGGGGTGGTTCCCCCAAGCCTCCCAGGCTAGGGAGCAGCCTGCAGGTGGCGCCCTCCTTCCCTAGTCACCCCAGCTCCCCGCGCCTCGCGCTTCCCCAGGAGCCGGGCCTGTTAGCCACCGCGTGTCCCCGCTCTCGGTCACACCTGTGCGGCCAGGGACGTGCCCCTTCCCCGTGCCCTATGCTCACTTTCTCAACTGACCGGCGCCTCCCCCACAGGTTCCCCTAAGCGGCACCACTTTCAGCGGCAGCGGGCAGCCAGCGAGAGCACGGAGCAAGAGGGGGACGCCCCCCAGGCCGACTTCATTCAGTACATTGCCAGCGCAGGCGACTCGGTGGCCTTCCCACCCCCCCGCCCCTTTCTGGCCAGCCCCAGCAGCCCGCCCCCCACTCTCGGCAGGTATTTTTCAGTAGATAGGGGTGTTAAGGGTGGGCCTGTGGGCCCCTGCCCTGCCCCGTCCCCCCCTAGGTGGCCCGGGGACCGCCCTCCTGGCCCTGTGGACACGAACTGGAGTCACCCTGGCCACTTCATGGGGGCCAGCCCTCCAGCGCAGACCGGAGGAGGAGGAGGGAAGCAGGGAGAGACCGGGTAAGGGCAGGTGGGCAGATGATGGCTCCAAGGTCTCCAGGATGGGACCCCCACCGGAGCAGGGTAGTGGGCTTGGGCCTACCCTGGGCCTGCCAATTTGTGGCAGACTCCGAGGCCGGAAAGGCTCCTCAGTGGTCCCAGCGACCCTTCTGCCTACCTGCACTCCTGACGTGTGGCCTGACCACCCCTCACAGAAGCCTTGGTGACTGTTCTATCGGAAGCCCCCCCCCCGCCCCCTGCAGCCCCAAAGCAAAATTCCCACATGCTCAAACCACTAGGACACACTTGGGGTGACCCTTGGCTTCTGTGAATACACCTGGCCCATGACCAGTAGGTGAGGTAACCATCTAGAGCAAGAGGCCAACCGGGAGCCTACTTCAGGTCCATTCCCTTCAGTCCCTTGCACGTCAAGAGAATGTATCTAGGAATGGCCCAGGCTCCACGGGGCCCCTCCATGTCCATAATCCCTAAAGCACAAACGTGTGGCCGGCAGGGCAGGGCAAGGCCCGCAGGCCCTGACCACGTGGGCCTGGCCTTGCAGGCTAGAGGCAGCCGAGGCGGCGGGAGGAGCAAGCCCCGAGACTCCCCCCGGAGCACAGCATCAGTTTGGGGCCCGAGCATGCGCAGCAGCAGGACCCGCAGCAAGAGCAGGACGTCGAGCATGCACAGTGCAGCTACCGCGACCTGTGGAGCCTTCGTGCTTCGCTCGAGCTCCACGCGGCCACTGCATCGGACCACAGCAGCAGCGGTAATGACCGCGACTCCGTGCGCAGCGGCGACAGCTCCGGCTCAGGCTCCGGGGGCGGCGGCGTAGCACCCGCCTTCCCGCCCCCACCCGAGTCTCCTCCTGCCCTGCGGCATAAGGACGGCGAGGCCCGCCGCCTGCTGCAGATGGACAGTGGGTATGCGAGCATCGAGGGCCGCGGTGCGGGCGACGACGCCTCCGAACTGCCCGCTCCAGCCCGCAGCCCTCCCCGCAGCCCGCGAGCCTGGCCACGCAGGCCGCGCCGCGACTACAGCATAGACGAGAAGACGGACGCGCTTTTCCACGAGTTCCTGCGCCATGACCCGCATTTCGACGACGCGCCACGCCACCGCGCACGTGCGCACCCTCACGCTCATGCGCGGAAACAGTGGCAACAGAGAGGCCGGCAGCACAGCGATCCCGGTGGCGCACGCGCGGCCACGCCCCCCGGGGCGGCCCGCCCCGTCCGGGCGCCCTTGCGCCGCGGCGACAGCGTAGATTGTCCCCCCGAAGGCCGTGCACTGCCCACCACGGGCGAGGACCCGTCCATTCCTGTCATCGAGGAGGAGCCGGGCAGCGGAGGCGGTAGTTGCCCAGGCTCTGGGCTGTGCGTCGAGCCCGCCGGGGCGCTGCTGGACAAGCTGGCGGCCAGCCTCGACGAGAGACTCTTCCCGCCCCGTCTCGCTGAGCCCGTCGCCGCATCCCCGGTGCTGATTGTCGCTGCTGCTGCCCCCACGTCCCCCGACCACAGCCCGGCCTAAGCTCTGAACTCCACTCGCCCCTCGGCAGCTCCTCCGGAGGCACGTGGGGGCCGCGGGGATGGCGGCGACAGCGGGAGACACCTGCGGTTGCCGTGCATGCGCGCACAGCCCAGTCCCAACTGCACGTGGCAGTGTCCCATCGGGCACTCTGCGGGTAGCAGTGGCCTCCCGAGGCCCCAGGACCCTGGCTCAGCTGCAGGGGGGATGAAAGAGTTGGGACTCTCCAGTCCTCAGTTGACCGACCATGGTACCCAGCCTCTGGCCACAGAAGCGGGCGGAACAGGTTGTTCTGAAGAGCATGCGCAGCCTCCCTCCGGGACCAGCAGACCTCCATTTGTGAGCACGTGCTGGTGGTGCCATTGCCTGCCACACGCATGCGTGAACCTACTGGCGGGGAAGGGACCTTGGGGCACTGAGGATCAGAGAGAAGCTAGCTGTGCCAAACCCTGAATCCGTTTACCTCGTGGTGTGCGCTCTGGCAGCAGCCGTACAGCACCGTACCCTCCCTCTCCGAGCAATAATCACCCTGCTCTCAGCATGTGCACAGGCCCCGCCCCGCCCCACTGCTCCCCAAGCCTTGGGCTTTGAACACGCGGACAGAATGGCCCAGGCGGCAGCTTCAAGTTTCCCAAGCTTTATTTATTGCCAAAATATAGGGCGGCCTCGCTGTGAGTGCCCGCCCACTCCCTGCCCTCTGTGGGTAGTTGTGTTGTCTGGTTGATCATAAATGTCTCTGCATATTCGCTCGCTCTGGGTCTTTTCTGCAGGTCACCATGCGCCCCGCCTGCTCCACATTTCCAAACACTCTCATAGCCACGGCTCAAATCCACCTGTTTTATTAAAAAAAATGAACCAACCCAAAGGCAGCAAGGCTCGCGGGGCGGCATGCGGGCGAGGCCGGCCAGTGGTCTCGACATAAAGTGCTTCTGGGGCGGACTCCGCCCTCGGCTCCAACGTCCGAGTGTCAGATGGGTGGGCCCAAGAACCGCAGCCTTGCTGAGGCACCTGCTCGGGGGTCCGGGTGGCAGACTGGAGACAGAAGGGCTCACTCGGCATCTGGCCCCTGCAGGGAGGTACATGCCACCCCGAGGGGCAGACCCTTCACACAACCATGATCGGTAAGGGCTGCGGCCTGTCACCAGACCTCACCCCAGGCAGCCAGCGGAGCCTTGTCCCCAGGGAAGGAGCACAGCAGACACCCACTGCGCCCACCTGCACGCTGCAGTCACTGCTGCTTGCAGGCTGAGAGCCGGCGGATCTTGTTGCTGGAGCATGCCTTGCGAGCAGGGTTGGCGGTGCCGGACCGGCCTTCCGGCTTCACCTTGCTGCTGAGCTGGGGCTCTGTGCCATTGACACACACAGCTTTGGGCAGGCTGCGGCTCTGTCCATTTTGACCCACTTCCTCTTCCAGGACCTGTCCTGCGGGAAGAGGTCAGGCATGGATTGAGCCACGGGACAGGCATCCCAAACCCCAGGGCCCAGCCAGCCCCCACTGCGCCAGAGGCTGGTCAGGCTAGGCCTTCTAGCCTCCAGCTTCGCCCCTCAGGGCTCCAGTGGTCTGCCCTGGCCCCCCTGCCGCATGCCCGTGCTCACCTGCCTGTCTAGCATGGGCAGCCCAAGCACCAGCTCACAGAGCTGTCTCTCCAAGTGAGCCAGGCTCTAGACCCACAAGAGGCCCATGGAGATGACGCACTCAGCCTGGGGCTGCTAGCCTAGCTTGCTCTGCTGGCCTGCCTTCACGGTGGGGACAGGGCGCCTCTCCCGAAGCTCCTCAGGAAGTAGGCAGTCTCTAGCATGTAACTACATAGCGACCAGATGCTTGAGATGTGGCTATGGGAACCCAACAGAGGTCCCCTGCCTGTGCTCTTGGATGCAGAGTCCCTCTCCCAAACCTCTGATTTGGCCCAGACTGGTAGCACCCACGGTGCCCTTCACTCTGGGCTGGCTGGACCCTGGGGCATGAGGTTAGGTGGACCCTGTAGTAAGTAGGAAGTGCCCCCAGCTCCCCACCAGGCACAGGGTGGGTAGGTGGGTAGAAGATGCCTTTGTCCTATTGTTGCAGAGCACAGTCTGCACGCCAGGTGCACAGGATGCCACTATACAGCACTAGCCCAGGTGATACATGGGCCCCACGGCCACCCAGACACAAGGCAATGTCCCCAGACCCCTCCCTGTGGCCTTGCCTTCCTTCAAACCACTGCAGCCCCGAGGGTCCCCAAGGTGCGGTGCAGTGTCCTAAGTGCACCTCTCCCCCACCAAGGGGCCCAAAATGGAGGCCCTGCCAGGTGCTAGCCCCCAGCTGAGAGTCCAGCCTGTGGCACATCCCAGCCAAGGGCTCCAGGTGACAGGGCCCTCACTGCTGAGCAAAAGACACTATTAGGAGGACTGAACCTTGAGGACTGCCCAGGGCCCGTACTGGACATTAGGGTCCTAGCTGGCACCCAGCAGACACTGCTTCCAGAACCCTCAATTGCTACAGGGACACTAGGGGCCTCACCCCGCCCCCTCTGAAGGGCCAGGAGCTGCCTAGCAGTAGGGCCTGCCTGAGGGGCACACAGACAAGGCCCGAGAGCCCTAGCCAGTGGTAACCTTGGCACTGAAGGCCTGACTCAGGCCTTGGACCCGGGTGTGCTGTTGGGTACCCTGGAGGAGCCCTGCCAGGGTAGACAGGGGAGGGCAGTCGCAGCAAGCATCCACCTGCAGACACAGTGGACAAAGCTTTATGGAGGGCATGGGTGGGGCAGCAGCCAGGGAGCTACACTAAGGCCTGGAGCCCTCCTCGGGCTCGTCTCCAGGAAGGCCTGCGCCCTGGTTCTTCCACATGCATGGGCCCCATGCATCCTCGCTAAGCCCTGCCTCGGCCGCCTCCTCCTCGACACCTGGGGAAGAAGGCGACATACGTCAGGCCTGGCCAGGACTGAGGGCCACTGGACCCTCCCTCGTGTGGCTGCTGTGTCAGGGCCCCTGCCCACTGCCCTCCAGCTAGCTCAGAGACTGCCACAGCCAGCAGGATGGCTTTGGCAGCTTGGTGGCTCATCAGAGTGGAGCCTTGGGGACAGGACCGGCCCCAGAGAGCACAGAGGCACCAGCTCCAGGGCGACCCAAACCGAGCCAGCTCACCAGGCACTGTGAAGTCCTGGGTGTAGATGATGCCATCATCAATGTCAAACAAGTCCTCATCCGCATCCGCATCCGCATCCGCACGGCCATGCAGGTCCTCCAGGTAGGGGACCACTGTCATACTGCGCCAGCGGTCCTTAGTGTCTGGGCTCGGCGGGATGGGCACTAGTGCTTCAGACAGTGGGTGTTTCTTCCGGAACCAGCTGTGAATGCCCAGGTGCAGGAGAGCCATCAGGTGTTGGGTGTCCAGGGACACAGCTGGCCACTCATACAGGACAAGATCTACCACAGCCCAAACATCCCACAGCTGCCCTTGTGGAGGGCAGGGCCTCAGCACTTAGGCTATGGGTTTGAGGTCTCAGCAACAGGGTCCAGGCCCTGCCACGTGCATTCAGACTAACACCCCAGAAGCCACTGCCCACCGCTGGCAACACTGGTCCTAGGACCAACATGAGCAGTCAGGGCCCCCTACCGAGTTCCACCCATCTCATAGAAACAGGCTGGAAGCCTTCCCTGGGGAACACCCTGACAAGCCTGCCCAGCACAGAGCTCAGGACAACAGGCAGAGATCACAGGCCGCCGTGGACCCAGGACTCCCGCAGCTGAGTGAATAAGGGACAGGACGGAGCTCCAGTGCCTCCAAAGGCTGCGACCCTCGCTGGGTGCCTCCCGCTTCCCAGTGACCGCCCAGACGGGCAGGCTCCACTAGGTCAAGAGCCAGCTGGGGTCCAGCGCGGCCCCTCCTTGAGGCCTGACAAGGGCTTTTGTGCTCTTCCCAACTACTCCTGCCACACCCTCCCACCACGGAGGAACTGCCTCAAACCCCGGCCCCCGAAGCCCCAGCTTCTCAGCCACACAGCTGCCTGAACCCTTGACAGGGCAGCAGAGGGAGGCAAGTCTGGGGCAGGACAGCGCTGGAAGGCTCTGAGCCACGCCTGGACTGGCACTAGGAGGGAGGAAGGGCCAGCATCCCTTATGCCCCAAGCTCACACAGCAGCTCTCCAGGCCAGCAGCCAAGGCATGCACACACCCTCACTCCCGTGCGTCTGCAAGGGCAGCGCTCACCTGTGCTGCCTGATCTGTCGAATGGAGAACCTCTTGGCTGGCTCGTACTCCAACATTCCTGTGTAACACAACAGTCAGTGTAGCAGGTGCCCGCCTTCTCTTTGCCACAGCCCCCCCATATCCACCCAGATGGCCTTCCTAGGCCCCAGAGAGACAGCAACAGGCAGCCTGGGCACTGAGACCCCCACCCTGGATGAGGACATCAAAGCTGACACCAGTGCCACCTGGTGCAGAGCCCAGGACACACAACCCTGCGTTATCGGCACAGGCACCAAGGAAACTGCACCCAGAGACCTCCCCTGCCAGTTGACAGGGGCTGCTCTATTGTCAAGCCAGGCCACTGGTCCTGCCCACTGCCACCTCTGGCCACCTAGGGACTGCAGGAGAGTCGCACTGACTCAGAACCTCTCCACAGATCAGGGGCTTTGTCCATAGTTGTCCTGGCATGCAAGGTGACCCACAAGCCACCAGGAAGATGCCCACCTCGGAGCAGGTCAGAAAGTGGTGGGCCGCAGTCACAGGGGATGGTGAAGTCCCCTCTCCCGATGTTCTCAAACAGCTTGTAGATATTGTCTCCCTCGAACGGGTACAGGCCTGTGGTGATGTTGTAGCTTCACAGAGGAGGACAGTGTCAGTGCTGGCCACAGCCCAAGTCCCAGAAAGCACAAATGTCAACTGGCAGGGATGCGGCCATGTACCAGCACCCTCCATGTGGCGCTGCCCTGTGAACCTATGTGGAGGGGAACTACACCCACAAATGGGGATGTCCAACCTGCTGGTCACACCCTGTGGATAGAGGACACTAAAGCAAACCACAGTTCCCCATCTGCTGCAGGGTCCAGGACACTTACAGTGTGACCCCAGCTGACCAGATGTCCACCTTGAAGCCTGAGAAGGTGTCGAGTCCGTTGGCGATCTCAGGGGGCTGGAAGGCTGGGGAGCCCTGGCTGGTCCGGCAGGTGTCGTCCACAGCAAAAGGGTGCAAGGCCTGCAGGGCAGTGAGAGTCAGGGGTGCTCAGGAGAAGTGGCCCAGAGCCCTGCACACGGTGCCTACCTCGGCAACACCCAGGTCGGAGATCTTGAGCGTGCCGTTGGTGGTGAGCAGCAGGTTGCCCGGCTTGATGTCCTTGTGCACAATACCCTGGCTGTGTAGGTACTCCAGGCCGTCAATCAGCTGGCAGAAGTACCTGAATGGGCGGGACCAGCTCAGGCCCCACAGGGTCTCAGCCCATACCATGGTGCCTACACACACCTGCTTTGCAATTTGGGAGAGTCACAAGGCCTGGCCCACAAGGGGACAGATGTGTGGAGTTCAGGTGGACAGACATGAGTCAGAAGGCCAGAGCCCACTGTGAATCACAAGGGCAACTACAGTCACTGTGCCTAGGCCCAGGGTGCCAAGTCTCCCTCTGGCTTGACCTCTTCCCCTCTCCGTGGTTCTGTGTCAACCCGGACTGTGACTGCTGAGACTGGGAGAGTTGGCCAGGTTTCAGAGTTAAACTCTGCCTGCCGGGCAGTGGGCCCACAGGAGAGTGAGTGACTCCCAAGCACATTGGCTGGGCCGAGAATTGGGGTCCCAGGAACATGTGGGTTTTCCTGACAGTGGCTGTCATGAGCCACAGAAAGTGCTATGTGCTCCTCCTGCACCCAGCAGGGCACTCACCCATGGGCCTGGCACACCGGGAAGCGCTTCTCTGGCACACTGTCCAACATCTCCTGCATGCCACACACGCAGTACTCCATCACCATATACGTAGGGCGCTAAGGAAAGCAGCTCACGCCAGGCCCTGGGAACCCTGCTCCAAGCAAGTGCTCTGGAACGCCCTGAAACCCGAGGGAAACTGAGGCAGTGAAGACACTGCTGAGGGTGCAGGGCCCCACTGGGCCAGTAGACTGCTACCACGCTCATCTCTGGACTTGCAGGGCACACAGGGTCACTGCACTGCCCTGGCCCACATGGAGTCAGCGTAGGACACAATGGGACCGGAAGTGGGTCTGTCTCCTCGCCCCACCAGGGTGGAAGGGGAGCTAGAAGTGGGGGCTGCAGCCAAGTACAAGGCACTGGGCGCTCCATGGGCTCCCAGGACTGCCCAGATGCAGAGCACGCTCTGCAAGCTCTGCCCCTGGGAAGGGGAAGCAAGGGAAACTACTAGAACAGAGGCACTGACAATGCATGTGGGCTCCAGGTGCCCCAGACTGTGCCCAGGGCTAGCCAGTGGCCAGACCAGGCTGGCACAAGTTGGAAGCTCCATGTCCTGCTTACCCTGTCTGCCAGGACAAGAGGCAGAACTGAGCTGCAGCAGAGGCTCTGGCTGCAGAGGGTTCCACTCCCTGCTACACAGGGCCCCCACTCCCTCCACCCCACAGGATATATCTTCTGCTTCTCCTCATTGTACAGCACGTCCACCAGCTGAATCACATTCCGGTGCCGCAGCCGCCGCAGCAGCTGGATCTCCCTGTAACAGAGGACACTGCTCAGCCGACCCTGCCTGCCGTGAGGCTGCCCATCTGAGAGCACAGTGAACACGGGAAGGCGGCGTCACACCTCCTGCTTGCCTGTGACACCTGGCTCCCAACCAGGGACACTGGGATTGCAAAGCGTCATGTCAAGTGGCACACGCTCAGCACAAGGCAAGCCTGGAGCTGCAGACGCCAGGGCAGTGGGCTTTCTCCCAAGCACTTCTCCCTCACGACCCTGGACACATGTCCCCAGCTGGGCTGAAGGACAGTCCAGAGACTGACAGCAGCGTGGACAGCCACCAAGGTGTGGCAAGGAAGACACTGGTCCCACATGAGAGCCACTGTCCAACAGGTTGATGGCGCTGCTAGCCAGTCCTAGAGGCTTTCCTTAGCTCAGGGCTGATGTATAGATGGTAACACAGCACCCCAACACCAGGAGCTCCACCACCAAGTGCATGCCCAACACCCACCCTGTACATGTACAGCCTCACACACGGAACGCTCCTAGCAACCAAAAGGCACAGGCCAGGGTGGACACAGACACAGGCAACATGGCCACCACCAGTGTGAAGAGCAACAAGGCTCTGACACTTAGCAATCACACCCAGCCAGAGATCCAGGCACAAAAGGCCACACAGTGTAGTCCTTCATGATAGGAAACATCTAGAACAAGTGAATCCAGAGACAGGGTTCGCTGGGCCCGGGGTATGGTTGGGTGCACGGCTCTTGAGGGCTGCCTTTGAGGTGGTGGAACACTGTGGAACCAGACGGTGCACATTCCCCGTGAGGCTGGCTTCCGTGCCACCGTGTGCTCTGCGTCCTCACCGACACGCTCAGTTGGGGAGAAGATCCTTCCCTAGCCTGCCTTCACCTCCCAGGTCCCGCTTCTTCTACAACTTTCCCTGCGCACAGCCGCTGGGGCCCATCTCACGCTCTGAGCCGTCCTCCTCCTGGCCTGTTCACGGGTTGGTGTGGAGGGTGAGCCTGGGGAGCAGGCTGCAGGGGAAGAGGCATTTCAGTCTGAGAGCCATGCTGTCACCCAGGGTCTAAAGTCAACAGTGCCCACCCAGACTGGGCACACTGAATTTATGGAGCTGTTCTGTGTTCCAAGCCTGATGGGAATATGCTGGGGCCAGCAGGACACCATAATCGCCCATCCTCAACACGGTGGGTACAACAGGCCTTGGGGCTCAGTCTTAGTTCATTTTCTGTCCCCAGAGGCCAAACATGAAAGACAAACCACACAGGCTGGACGCACAACCAGAAGAGAGTGTTTTGAGCCACCCATGGGTACCCACTGGGTTAGGGAACCACAGCACCCAGTCTTGGGGTTCTTGGGAAGCCACCAGCAGGGCCCAACCTCAAACCCTACCAGCTCTCCACTTGCACACTGAGTCCCAGGCACTCACTGGCTTTACAATCAAGGCTCTCACCCTGGTGTCCCCACATGTCACAGCAGGGACTGTTACAAAGGCAGGACTCGAAGCCCACTAGGAACGTGGGAGCTGAGGCAGATGCCATGTCCAGCACACCTGAGCTCAATCAACCGACAGCTGTGCTCCACAGAGGCAGCCCACCTGAACAGTCTCCTGTGCTGTGCACAGCATGGCCACTGAAGGAAGTGCCAGGCAGAGGCCACGTGTGAGGCCACGGGCTCCCCGGACGGACAGCTATGCCCAGCTAACAGAGACAAGGCCAGTAGCTAGCACATACGCAAATGAGCACACACACCAGTGAAGGTTGGCACCATTCCACCAGCTGCCCCACTGAGGGCCAGGGCCACATTGCCCTCTCTGAAGTTAGAATCTACTCCCAAAGCCAGGTGGTGGCGGGGCACGCCTTTAATCCCAGCACTCGGGAGGCAGGATGATCTCTGTGACTGAGGCCAGCCGGGTCTACAGAGCGAGTTCCAGGCCAGCCTCCAAAGCCACAGAGAAACCCTGCCTCAAAAAAAAAAACAAAAAAAACAAAAAACAAAAAACAAACACACACACACACACAAAAAAAACCCAACCAACCAAGAATACTCCATAGACCATGCTGTTCTCTGGGGGGAGTCTGGTGCTCTGTCAAGTTCTCCTCATCCTCCACACTCCCATGCTATCACCACCCAGACCCTAGACACTGCTCTCGCCATGGACAGTGCTCTCCAACACCCTTTGTACCACACAGGGACTGCAGCTCCAGCCCTGAGCAGCAGCACCAATGCAGGCCGCTAAACATAGGCGTGGGCTGTCATCCCCTTCCCAGCTAACAGAGCACCCACAGGGGCAGCGCTGGCTTGTGCACAGCCCCATGTGGAGATTCCTTCTCGGGGATCAAGTAGCTTCACCAATGTCCCTGGACACAACTAACCACCTTCAAGGCCCCCAGAACTGAGAACCTGACCCTCAAGGGTCCATCAACTCCCTGGGCTCAGTGTCATTTGTGGGGTGTATGTTTGCAGATCTCTGGGACAGGGTTAATACCTCAAGAGGAACTGGTTGTAACATGATAACATCTAGCTGGGCATTGGTAGCACACACCTTTAATCCCAACACTCGGGAGGCAGAGGCAGGCGGATCTATCTCTGTGAGTTCGAGGCCAGCCTGGTCTACAGTGGGAGTTCCAGGACAGCCTCCAAAACAATACAGAGAAACCCTGTCTCGAAAAACAACACAAAACAAAAAAGCTAACATCTAACGTGCCCCCAACTTCCCCTCAGCCTCCTGACCAGGGCACCTGCCTGGAGAAAGACCCTGCGCTCCTCCACAGCACTGCAAAACAAGCAGCGCGTTAGCCCCACCGTCCAGAAGCCAGAGGCAGGCAGAGCTCTTCCCTTTGAGGCCAGTCTGGTCTACAAAGTGAATTCCAGGACGGCCGGAACTGTGTCCTAAAATAAATAAATAAGCCAGGCTTGGGAGGAAGAAGTAGGTAGATTTCTGTAAATTTGAGGCCAGACTGAGCTAGAGCAAGTTACACAACGGCCAGGGCTACACAGAGAAAGCCTGTCTCAAAAAAACAAAGCAAACAAATAAATAAAAATCCCATGTGTATGTGAGAATGCATGAGATGCATGTGTGTGTGTGTATGAGAGTGTGTGTGTGAGAGAGACAGCGTGCATGTGATGCCTGTGTATGTGTGTGCATGCATGCAATGTGTGCACACACGTGTGCCTGTGTGTGCTCTGCCTCCTCGTTCGCTCAGAAGCGGAGATGGAGTGCTGCAGCAGTTCCTTCTGAGACTAGAACATTCCATCCTGCATGAAGTTCTTCAAGACAGAAGGTAAACAACACAAAATACTTTCAGGAAGTCTGGTGTGGGTGGTGCACGCCTTTATTCCCAGCACTCAGGAGGCAGAGGCAGGCAGATCTCTGTGAGTTCGAGGCCAGCCTGATCTACACTCTAGAGTGAGTTCCAGGACAGGATCCAAAGCCACAGAGAAACCCTGTCTTGGAAAACCAAAAAAGAAAAACTTACTGCTTCTATGAGGCTCACTGGTTGAACATCTAAGGCCCTGACTAAGCCCCCAACACCTACTCCTATCACAAGAATGTACTTGAGGGCAGGAGGCAGCCTGAGGGCCTGGGCAGGTTCAAGCACAGGAAGGGCCCCACCCCTACTGCAAGCCCTCAAGCTGTGGGGCTGTGTCACCGCCCTTCAGTGAAAAGGAGAAGGAAGTGACACGGTGCTGCAGTCGTCTGGGGTAAGGCAGAGGCAGCTGCAGGTTAGCCAGGGCTGCATAGAGAGCCCTGGCTCAGAAACAACAGAAAATGACTGATGAGAGAAACTGCCTGTGCAGTGGCACTGGAGAAGGCAAGAAGCCAGCTGAGCGCAGAGAGCATAGGCAGGGAGGAAGTGCCTTCCGCTAGGTTCCACCCAAGTTCCTCTTGGTCAGCCCAGGCAAGGCCCAGACAGGATGCATAGTAAGTTCCCTGGCCACTAACCAGAGCTGAGACTACAAATGTGCTGGTGTTCAGTCTCAGGCATCCCTGCACCCTAGACAGACCCCTAAGCTTAGAGAGGAGTCACCAAACCAACTGAGCCCTCAAGGTAGCAGAGCTCGGTGACAGGGTACCTGCCTGCATGTGCCAGGCCCTGGCTCCACCCCCAGTACTGAAGCGGCGGCGCCTGAACGTCCTGAAGGCTGGTGCGGGTCCTGCCCTCACTCGAAGCAGATGCTGGAGTGCAACACCCCCTGTAGTCCTGTGTGCTGACTGCCCAGACCGCCCTGACAAGGAAAGTGGCTAACAGGGAGGAGTAAATCTGACAGGCAAGTACAAGGACCTGAGTACAACCCTAAATACCCATGAGATCTAACTGGTGATGCACACTGTGAGCACACAGCAGCCTAGTCACCGGCTGCAGCTCACCGTCTGAAATGAGGACTGCACCTAAGAGACAGACAACGCCTCTGGCTGACCTCCAGCTCCACATGTACACACACACACACACACACACACACACACACACGTACACACTCACAAGTGTACACACTCACAACGAAGTGACCCACCGGAGGCCACGGCACACGGGCAGCCTCAGGCACATCCCTCAGGCAGGCAGTGGCAGCAGCTTGTCAAGTATGCTCTGGATGCTCTGTGCGCCGAGGGTTGAAAGGCGTCAAGTCCAGGGCTCTGCTGCCCACCTCGCTAGCATCCCAACTATGTGCAGCACATCGCAGGGCTGCCAGTTGCCACGGGGCAGCCTCCAGTTGTCCCTGGAGAGCCGCCAGCAACACAGACAGGTGCAGATCCAGACAGGCAGCGACACCCAACAGCTGAGCACACTGCCCACCCCCATCCCCAAGTGGCCAGCAGCCATCCAGCACAGGTCACTCTGCCCAAGCAAGTGCTCCCTGTCCCCAAGGAGAGCCGGTGGCCAGGCACTTTGCAGAGGGCACACAGCTCAGCTAAGCATGCTAGCAAGGCCTTCCTTCAGCTCTAACTGCTTGCCTGGAGGACAAACTAACACACAACTAGGAATGAAGAGGGTCAGGAACAAGAGCCAGCAGGAGCCCTTGCCTTAGTGACTGGGGGAGCAGAGGCACAGGAGTCCCACAGCCAGAGCTGGCCATCCACAACCTGCAGCTGACAAACAGCAACCTGACAGGGATGTGTGCCTGGTGCCAGCACACACAGGTAGAAGCAGGAAGAACTCTTGAGGCCCAGAGCTCAAGAGCAAGCATTATGGCAAGACCCTGCCTCAGAGACACAAAATAAACGCCTTGCATGGTAGTCATCCCACCACTCAAAGAGACACAAGGTCATCCTCAACTACATAGCAAATTTGAGAATGGGGGACTAGAGATGGCTCAATGGTGAAGAATGTTTTTGGTTCTTGCAGAAGAGTTCAGCTCCCAACACCATGTTAGTCAGCTCCTAAGTCCAGCTCCAAGGAACAATGTCCTCTTCTGGCGCCCAAAGGCACCCAAATACATAAACATCCCCATTCCTACCCACCTAACCCACACACAACAAAAACACACAAACACCCCATTCCTCCCGACCTACATGGCTCAGCGGTTAAGAGTGCTGCTGACTGCAAGCTGGCGTTGGTGGCGCACGCCTTTAATCGCAGTGCTCCGGAGGCAGAGGCCGGGGATCTCTGTGTTAGAGTTAGAGGCCAGCCTGGTCTAGAGTGAGGTCTAGGACAGCCAGGGCTTCACAGAGAAACCCTGTCTCAAACAAACAAACCAAACCAAAAGAATACTAGCTGCTCTCCAGAGCAGTCCCCAGAACCCACAGGACAGCTCACAACTGTGACTCCAGTGCCGAGGACCCAGCACCCTGGCCCAGACATACACGCAGGTAAAACACCAATGCACATAAAATAAAAACAAACCATACACACAAGAAGAAAAGCAAACGGCCAGCTTCAGTGGGGAGCTCCTGCCAGGCTCCTGCCCTAGCCTGCAGCGTACAGACACTAGACTGGAGAGCCATGTCTTGGCGAGAGGCGCTTCCTTCACCTGTCCCTGCTGACAGGTCTCAGAACGATGTCCACTCACAAAGGGCAGTGAGGCCCCTCAGTCAGGGGGCCACACCCCATCAGGCCCCCTGGTAAGTCAGTGGAGGACACCACAGCACACTGAGGAGCAGCAGGTCCCTGCAGCCTTCTCAGAAAGGCAGGCACCACACTGCCTCACGCGGGCATCCACTCTATCGTATTGGAAGGGGAAAGCTTCGCACACAGACTGGGCCTGGAAGGTTCCAGACACTTCACCATGAGAGACACAACTTGAGTGGAGTTTATTAAGTCCTGAAAACAAAAGGGCCTTTTTGACTGGGCCAGCTGTCAGCCAAGCTGCCTCTTCCAGGCTGGGACTGCGTGTGGGTCACACAGACAGGTGCCCAGTCTCAGGGCTCCCTCTGTACCAGCCACTTAGGCAACAGGGACCACACCAGACTCCATCACAGACACCTGGCCTTGGGTCATGTCATCCGAGGACTTTGGTACAGGGCAGTGTCAGACAGTCTGCAACTCTGGCCTGGGTTTCTCCCCTGGTTTTATCTTGTACGTATGCATGTGTCATAGCACACGCATGGAAGCTGGGTTTGCTCTCATCGTGTGGGGCCAGGGCCTTCACCCCCTGAGCTATCTTGTGAACCCGTTTTCCTTATGGCTGGTGTAAAACCTGAAGCAATCCTCCTGCCTCGGTCCCTCTAACACTTGGAGACAGGTGCTACTTGCCCAGACCCACTCCCCCTCTTGAGGAACAGTCCAAACCCCTTACAGCACCCTAGCCATGCCTCTCCACATGCAGGTGGGGCCACTTCAGGGCCTACAAGCCAATTTCTCTCACCTGAGCCTGCCTGGCCCTGCAAGTCACACCTGACCAGGCAATGTTAGGTACAGAAGGCATGAGACCTGAGGTAGCAGGCGAGGGCTTTGCAGTCATGGACAGGGCCGTGGAGCCCTCAGTCACAGGGAGAGACAGCACACAGACCTGCCATGAGCACATGGAGCGCTAAGGGGGCTGAGGACCTGAGAGGGGCTGCTTGCCTCGGGAGACACCACCCAGACTTGAGGCGAGCAGCCTATGGCACCTCCACTTCACAAGACAGGTTTCCCCAGCTCAGGTCTGACTTCTAGCTGCTCCCACCTGGAGGAACACCCCAGATCCCTCAGAGTCAGACTAACCCAGGGCCACCCATATACAAGAAGCCAAGCAGGTCTGAGGCTAGCCCAGGACACCAGCCTGCCCTGCTCCACCAGCTGGGTGCACACACCTGGTCTGGAGCTGCCCACCTCCCTGTGAGCACCACTCAAGAGCAGCTCGCAGCTGGCAAAAACAAGCTCTCAGCTTTCCCTGGGACAGGACCACAGGCAAGGTCACCAGCCAGGCAGTCTCCCCTGGGCTGGTCCCACAGATAAGGCCCCTTCTTGGAAGCCAGTAGGTGAGGTTTCCTAAGTTCCGCCTAGCCCGGCAAGCCATTAAGATTCCCACGGCCCAGCCACACAGCCACGCAGGACACGGCAGGGACCCTGGCCAGCACTGGCTAGCTACCTCCTCCCCAGCCTCCCCGCTCCCAGCCCGTGGTCACCATTATTTTTGGCCCCACCGGCTCCCTCTGACTCCGTAAACAAACTAGCCACCCGCCTGGCAACGCCCGCCAAGGAAGCCAGGCCGGGCCAGCGCCAAGATCCGGCGGAAAGAGGGCTGGACGTGGTCACACGGCCTCCACCAGGGAAGTCCTGGGGGCGCCCGGAGCACACGGTCCCTGCGCAGTGACGCCTAGGTACAGATGGAATAGATGGACAGAGGGAGGGGAGAGGAAGGAAGGAAGGAAGGAGGGAAGGAAGGAAGGAGGGAAGGAAGGAAGGAAGGAGATGAGAAGGGAGGGGGGTTAGAGGGGAGGAGAGAGACGAGCCAGGAGTAGAGGAAAGAGGAAGCAGTGCCCGAGCCGGCCCCAGGCCCTTGGCACCTACTTCTTGACGTTGGCCTCGCCATTGGGGATCCTGCGCAGCTTTTTCTTCTTGAGGATCTTCACCGCCCTGCGACACAAGGTCTCGGAGTCCAGCACCTCCTTCACCTTGCCGTACGAGCCCTCCCCGAGCAGGTCCCCCATCAGGTACTTGCCGATGAGCTTGGCGCGCTTGCGGCGCGGCTGGTAGATCACCTCGGTGGAGTCGATGCGGTGGATGAAGGTGTCCATGCCCACCGACATCAGCTCGCCCTCGGGAAAGAGGCCCAGCGGCTGGGGGTCCGCCACGTCCATCCTGGCCCAGTCTTTGTCCCCTTCAGGGACGCCAATTCTTTCCGAGTTCGAATCTGCCCCCTCCCCGCCCCGCTTCTTCCAAATGTTCAAGAAGGAAAAAGGAAAGAAAAAAAAAAAAACAACCACCTCCCCAACCCTCCCGGTCCCCTCAACCGGGTCCACGTCCCCTTCGTGGGCGCCAATTCTTTACTTTTGACTTTTCCCCGTCTTCTGGATGTTCAAGGAGAAAAAAAATAAGCAGGAAAAAAGCAATCAACCCTCGCGTCCCCCCAATTCGGGTCCCCGGGGACGCTGCTTCCGACGGAGGCGACGGTCCGCCGTCGCGGCGCGCGGGCCGCTAGGTCATGGTCGCCACTCGGGCCCCGCGCTCCGGCGCCCAAGGCGGCAGCGCCGAGGCCAGTCCGCGCCGTCCATGTCCGGCCCGCGCCGACGCCCCGCGCGGCCCCTTAGTTCCGTGACTTCCCGGGACGCGACTCCACCCGGACGCAGGGCACCGGGACACGCGCAGGCCGCAGGCACCGAAGTCGGGGTAGGGAACCTTCCGGAGACCGACGGGGGAAAACACCCTGGGCGGCGGGTCCCCCTCGCCGCCAAGCCGCCGCGCGACAGGCAGGAGGCCGGAGCGGCGAGGGGGGAATCGAACTCCAGACAGAAAGACGCTGCCCGCGAGGGAAAAGTCCGAGCCGGCGCCACCCTCCGCGGCTCGCGCTTCACTCGCGGACACCGTGAGCCGCCTCCCCTTTCCTAGACCGACACGCCGCCGCCATCTTGTTTACCGCCCTGCGCCGCGCCGTCGTCGCACGCCTCAACGGCGGACACGCCCCCTGGCGGAGCTGACGTGCGCGGCAGTTGGCTGTAGCCTTAAGCTCCGCCCCTCGAGCCCGCCTCGATTCCCAACGCGGATTGGCCTATTTGGACCGGAGTGGGCGCTCGGACTGACATTGGACAGCTCGGGTTCCACCTCAGAAGGCGGGATCTACGTTCCCATTGGCTGACTCAGACGCCCGTCAATGGGAATTGGAGTTAGCCAGCGACAGTAAAGGAGCGTCATGAACGGCTGTGGGCTGTGGCTTCAAGCCCCGCCCCTCAGTGGGGCTCCGGAGACACAATTGGTCAGCGCTGGCGTGTGTAGGCGGGATCTTGTCTCTGAATGGTTGTTATAGACGTCCGTCAGCCAACGCGGACTGGCGAGCGGTACCGCAGCTTGTGGTGGTGACCTCGGAGTTTCGGGGCTCGAGTTAGACTTCACGCGCGTCAACGTCCTCCGGGGAGCGGCCGCGAGCGGCAGGGTGGAGAGAGACCCTCGCGGCTCCCCAAAATTTAGCCGGTCCAGCCTCGTTCCCAAGGGCCGTTGAGAACGGGTCAAAGGTCAAAGAGCCCCCGCTTGGCGAGCGGCGGCCCGCAGCCTTCCCGGAGCGCCGCCGGCGACCTTCCGTGCGCGCAGCGAGAGCGGCTCCGCGGGCTCAGGCGCTCACCGTCAAATCTGACGACCTGGGTTCGATTCCCGGAAGCTCGCTGGGTGGGCCGAGGGACCCGCCTGTCGCTGGCTGCCCCCTGACCCCCGCAGGCGACCCGCGGCAGGCGCCCGCTCGCACGCACGCACATACACAGAATAAAAATAAAAATGAACAGCAGCTGTCCAAAATGTGGCTTGTACAGATCGGCGTCGCTGCTGGCCTCCACTTTCCCTCAGGGCTCTGTTGGGGTTAGTTATTGGTCTGGTCGCTTCTAGTATTTTCAGTGTGTTTACCTGTTTTGCCTGCGTATCTAAAAATAGGGTTGGGTGTAATTGAGGGGTGGGTGCTCACCCAGATGACCACACACACGCACGCACGCATGCACACACACACACACACACACACACACACACACACACACGGCAGACCTCGTTCACACAGGTTACAACCTCCTCAGCGCCCGGTGTCGGGTCCCTCTGAGGCCACTAGGGGGCGGGGTGGACTGCCAGAAACGGGGCGGACACGCTAGCTAGCTCAGCAGGTCTAGAAAGGGGCTTGTCGCCAAACTTGACCGAGTCCAACCCCCAGGATGCACATGGGGGAGAGAGGAACTGACTTCTGCACGCACAGAAATTAAGAAAAAATTCAGAGAAATAGAGCTATCGAGACAGTTGGGAGAGCCAGGTGCACGCCTTTAATCCCAGCACTCGGGAGGCAGGGGCAGGCTGGTCTCTGGGAGTTCGAGGCCAGCCTGGTCTACAGAGCGAGTTCCAGGACAGCTCCAAAGCCACAGAGGAAAAAACAAACAAACATAGAAGACTGTTGAGAGGAACACAGGCTGGAGGAAGATGATAAGACTGAAGCAGGTGCAGGCTGGAGAGCAGCCCAACTTCAATTCCCAGCACCCACATGGCAGCTCACAACTGTAACTCCACTTTTGTTGGACTTAGTGCCTTGCTGTGGCGTCAGAGGCACCAGACATGCACATACATTCAAGCAAAACACTTGTGCAAAAATAAATAGAAAATAAAAAAATGTGTTTAACAACAAATACAGGGAAGACACAGGAGACAAACGTACAGACGGAGGGAACGTGGGGACCACCAAGCCCCTCATAGGGAGACTGGATTCTCACCTTCCATTTCCTTGCTCTGACACTGCCTTGAGCTAGGGCAGCAATGCTGTCTCCAACACCCATAACCTTCCCCTTGGTGACAGCCACACGTATCCCCAAGATGTCACTCTAAGTGCTCTGAGTGCTCGCCACTCTGTGAGAACTCTGGGTCAGAAACCTGTGTGTGTGTGTGTGTGTGTGTGTGTGTGTGTGTGTGTGTGTGACACATGCGTCCACAGAGGCTAGAAGGGGGCATCTGGTCCCCTGGAGCTGGAATAACACATGGTTGTGAACTGTCATGTGGGTGCTGGGGACCAAACCTGGGTTTCTGGTAGAGCAGCAGGTGCTCTAACCACTGAACCATTTCTCGAGCCCAAACTTGGAAGTATTTCCGGCAGAGAAGAGGATCTGAGACGCTCAAAACAATGATGAGGCAGTGTGGGGAGGATTCAGCCCCCCTCTCCCTCTCTCCCTCTAACTCCTGGCCTCCAAACTGGGATCGTAGGCACTCACTATGTCTGGCGCCTGCAGGATGTACTTTTGAGTCCTTTAATCTGGAAATTCAGGAACTCGCCCCGTCTTTAGTAATGAGAATTGTTCCCATAGGATCCAGACCACAGAAGTACATGGGGCCGGCACTGGGGGACGCTGGGGAGGCACTGGGGGGGTAAACCGCAGGTTAAAGGGTTAAAGTCTGGGGCTGGGCTTCAGTGGGTAGAGTGCCCACACAGCCGGACAGGAGTCCCGTCCCCCCAGCACCCCATAACCAAAACTGCATTGTCACCCATCATGCAGCAGACGGCAGGGGGATCAGGGTTTCAAGGTCCTCCTCCACTACATAGTTCTAGGCCAGCCTGGGCTTACATGAAGAGACTCTTGAAAAAAAAGAGAGAGAGAAAGAGAGAGAGAGAGAGAGAGAGAGAGAGACTGTCTCCATAAAACATAGAAATAAGCCGGGCGTTGGTGGCGCACGCCTTTAATCCTAGCACTCGGGAGGCAGAGGCAGGCGGATCTCTGTGAGTTCGAGGCCAGCCTGGTCTACAAAGTGAGTTCCAGGACAGCCTCCAAAGCTACATAGAAACCCTGTCTCGAAAAAACCAAACCAAACAAAACAAAACAAAACAAAACAAAAAAAACATAGAAATACCAAATGTGCCGGGAGAGGTGGCACAGGCTTTTAATCCCAGCACTCAGGAGGCAGAGGCAGGCGGATCTGAGTTCCAGGCCAGCCTGGGCTACACAGTTTGAGAATAGCCAAGGCTACACAGAGAAACACTGTCATGAAAAACAAACAAACAAAAAAACCTCACAAAGCAAACAAATCAAAATTGCCCTTGAGCTCCAAAAATAAACAACCCCCCTACGCCCTTACCCCCAGGGGCCATAGCAGAAGGTGAGGAAGTCTATAAGCACCAGAGGTCAGGGGCCACCAGAAGAGAAGCGGCTCCTGAGCAGGGTAGGAGCACAAACCACCGGGACTCCCAGCAGCACCTGCAAATCCACCAGTGAACTCGCCAGCAAGGGCAGGAAGTGTCCTGAGCCCCACCCCAACTGGGATGCCAGGAACGGTGGCTCCAGAGGGGACAGAAGAGTCATGGTCCTGATAGCACCAGTGGATGGCCTCAGCGCAGGAGTGTAGGGCCAGCACAAACTGGACTTGGTGGGTTACTAAAGAGATCAAGGCTGTCTCGGAAAAAAAAAAAAAAAAGAAATCAAGGACATGAGGTTGAGAGTGGTCAGCTGGAGCGGAAGGGATGAGGATGGATGTGATTAAAATTACATTGTAAGCTCATATGAACATTTCAATAAAAGCCGGGCCAGGAGTGGTGGCACTCGCCTTTAATTCCAGCACTCGGGAGGCAGAGGCAGGAGGATCTCTGAGTTCCAGGCCAGCCTGGTGTACAGAGAAAACCTGTTTCAAAGAAACAAACAAAAGATAAATAATTTGCCGGGCGTTGGTGGCCCACGCCTTTAATCCCAGCACTCGGGAGGCAGAGACAGGCGGATCTCTGTGAGTTCGAGGCCAGCCTGGTCTACAGAGCGAGTTCCAGGACAGCCTCCAAAGCCATAGAGAAACCCTGTCTCGAAAAACCAAAAATAAATAAATAATTAATTTAAAAAAAAAGGTTCTGGATATGACTTACAGGTAGATGGATTCCCTGGCATTCCTGGATTCCATTTCCACACCTCGCCGTGGATAAGTTAACTTTAAATAGGTGTGGGGGCAGTGCCAGTAAGTTCATGGTCATCCTCTACTGCGTAGACAGGTTGAGACTAGCTGGCCTGTATGGGATCATTACCTCCCTCCCTTCCTCCCTCCCTCCCTCTCTCTCTCTCTCTCTCTCTCTGTTCCTTTAGAGCCTGTCCCAGAACTCACTCTGTAAACCAGCCTGGCCTCGAACTCTCAGAGATCCTCCTGCCTCTGCTTCCCGAGTGCTGGGACTAAAGGTGTGCACCACCACCCAACTTCCTTTCCTGTTTCTAACCTGTCATGTGCAGTGTCATGTAGCTCAATCCTGCCACCCCAGGCCCTTTGTACAAGCTGTACCCCAGGCTTCACCCCACCACCTGACTCTCAACTCCAGGTCTTAGTGACCTTGGCAACAGCTTCAATAATGAATGAGTGGTTGGAAGTGAATGACTCAGTAACAGCAGAGTGAATACACACACGTTGAAAAGCAAGCTGCTACCCTTGGTTCCTTTTGTTACTCAGCATAGCTGACTAATACAAATTGACTGATAGTCTCCTAGCTAAGGACCCTGGGCTATGGACTCATTTGAGAAATGGGCAAGGAGAGCTGTCTGTTCCCTGGGCCTGAGATGGCCACCCTGAGGCCCCTAACTTGAGTGGCAGAGTGGGAGTCTGGGATAGGAGACTTAGGGTTGTACTTGGATGCTAAGTGCCCGACCTGAAGCTGAAGCACCCTGGGAGAAGCCTGGGCTGAACAGTAAGAGGGAAGGTTAAGTCCCACTCCCCATGTCCACAGCCGGTCCCCTGCCCCAGCTACCTGGTGTTTGCATGGGGGGAGGTCTCAGTCAGCTGATGTGAGTCTTTGTACTGGGTTAATCTCATCTCAAGAGCAGGACCTTTGCATGTGCTGTTCTGTCTTAAAAGCGTCCGCCAGGCGGTGGTGGCACACCTTTAATCCCAGCAGACGCAGGCGGATCTCTGTGAGTTTGAGGCCAGCCTGGTCTACCCAGCGAGTTCCAGGACAGCCTCCAAAACAATACAGAGAGACCCTGTATTGTTCTTTGTCACCAGTTTTTTTTCTGTTTCTGAGCAGAGGACCCAGCTGTGTGCACCGCTCCTGGACTCCTGACCCAGGGGCACAGTAACAAGCACATTCATACCACGAGGACACCATATTCAGGGCAATTTGTTACACAGCTGTACTTATCTGATACAGACCTGCTATTACAACCAGCCCAGGCCATTCCTACATCACATTGTGTATCCTGAATATGCTATTTTATTTGTTTGTCTGTTTGTTTCGAGACAGGGTTTCTCTGTGTAGTCCCGGCTGTCCTGCTGACCTCCACCCTTGCTGTATATGAGGGTATGAGATGATCCACAGGGGGTACACCCCTGACCATTTCAAGCCCTCCCCTCAGACCTGCTGGCAGTACAGACTCTGTACCCCAGCCCTATTGGGGTATGCCCGAGCTGCTTGGTGATGGCCGAACTCCACACCCTTCTCCAAATGGCCCTCTGGTCCCACCAGGCTGGGCGAGTGAGTCACCCGACCTGGAATCTCCCTTGGGCCGGGTGGCGACTCCCGGGTGAAGGTCCAGGAATCCCCAGAGCAGGTGAAATCACTGATGTCGGCTGGTTTGGTGTGCTGGCTAGGACCAGATAGTGAGCTGAGGCTTCGCCACCTCCAGGGACCCGACAGCCAGTGTCCGGGTACGGCACAGTTTCTGTCTGGCTCTCTACTGAGGGTCCCAGCCCTGAGGGTGGGGCCTGGCTTAGAGCATCCACTGAACATACCTGGGATAAAGAGAAACAGAATAGAGTTTGTCCCACTCTGTTTGGACCCCCGAGTCCTGAGCCCGGGCTGGCCTTCCTCCTGGGTGTCCTTGACTGCTCCCCCACCCTCTGTGGTCCTCCCAGCTCAGGAATGGAATCAAAGCTCTGAACCTGAGTGTGAGGCCCTCAGTCTAGCCACGGCTTGGGCTGGGAGCTTGACATTGGGTGAGGGGACCGCTGTATGTTACACCTGACTCCCTGTGGGTGCTGGGTGGATGGAGTCTGAACTTGGGCTGCTTTTCTCATGTATGTGTGTTCCTATGTATGTATGTATGCATGTATATATATATAGTGTTGTGTGCATGTGTGCATATATATGTTTATGTGTATACATATATATAGTGTATGTGTCTCTATGTGTTCCTGTGTATGTATGTGTGTGTATGTAAATATATATATACATACATATATAGTGTCTGTGTGTGTGTATATGCATGTGTGTATATGTGTCTGTGTGTGTGTATATATATATATATATACATATATATAGTGTGTGTTCCTATTTATGTATGTACGTATGTATGTATTGTGTGTGTTTGTGTCTGTGTGCGCCCAGGCTCTCAGCCCCTCACTGAGGGACTCCAAGCATCAGGTCCACTTGTCAGCTACATCCCAGAGCCTGCTTTTTTATTTTTTTGTCTGCGTGTCTGTCTGTGCACCGCATGGATGCAGTGGCCCAGGAAACCAGAAGGGGGCGTCTGATCCCCTGGGGCAGGAGTTACAGATGGTTGTGAGCTGTCATGAGGGGCTGGAACTACGCCTGGGCTCTCTGCAAGAGCGGCCACTGCTCTTGACCATTGTGTCACCCGCCTGTCTCTGGAGTCATAGGTGTCACAGTCCTGCGCCACCACGCATGGCTGCCGCGGACGTCTGTTTCTGCCCTGGCTATCCCGTCTGCTCTACAACTTTCATGTCCATGCTCCCCCACAGCTCCCACAGTCCGCACGCCTGGTCTCCTTCCTCGGTCGAGGGGGAGGTGTGAGGATCAACATCCTCAGTGGGTGCCCCCAGCCTCTCCCTACAGAGCAGGAAGGCCTGGGCTGGGTCCATCTCAAACCCGTCAGGCAGGTTTGCTCTTCCGAAGCCTTGGCACAGACCAGATCCCCAACAGGGGCCCAGCACGATCTGGCTGGGTGCCCTGGGCCCTAGGAGCTAGGAGCCCCAGATACTGGAGCACTGGCCTCTAGACACCCCAGGACGCCAAGGAGCAGGGGCAGGTGGGTCAGGTGCTGGGGAGGGCTGAAGTCTGGAGTGGGTGAGGCTGGATATTGGGGAGGGGTTGGTGTGGGGGGAAGACAGACACAGTTGGGCAGGGGAGAGACTGGGAAATGAGGCAAACAGCACCGCAGTGGCTCCTGCCTCGGTGTCCCCTTCTGCACAGAGGAAAGGTGGTGGGCTTGAGAAAGGGTTATGGAAGGGTAGCAGAGGCGGAGGGGAAGCGGTGGTGCCAGACTGGGGCCCCACTAGGGAAGTGGCCATAGAAAACAGAAGTGGCCAGGGGGCTATGAGGGAGGAGAGGCTTCGGGAACATTGGGACTTTCCAGAGTGTGAGGAAACAGGAAGTGAATCCCTAGGTCCCTGCCTGCTCTGCCAGGGGGCTCACCTGCTGCTCGGTACCTGCCTAGGGCAGGGCCTGTGGGAGCCGGGGCTGGGGCTTGCTCCAGGATGTCCTTAGCAATGACCCGCAGGGCTTTTTGTCCTTTGAAACAAGGAAAGGGGCTGGGCACCGCTGTTCAGGGTCTTGGACTTTATCCCTAGAATTCTAACCCCCACCCCCGACACACTTGTGGAAGGTGAGGCAGGAGGATCAGGAGTTCAAGGTCATCTCTTGTGGCTTTTTTTTTTTTTTTGGTTTTTTTCGAGACTGGGTTTCTCTGTGGCTTTGGAGGCTGTCCTGGAACTTGCTTGGTAGTCCAGGCTGGTCTCGAACTTACAGAGATCCGCCTGCCTCTGCCTCCCGAGTGCTGGGATTAAAGGCGTGCGCCACCAACGCCCGGCTTCTCTGGTGACTTTTTGAGTTTGGGGCTAGCTGGAACGCATGAGACCCTTCTCAAAAGAAAAGAATCAACGTAGCTGGGCGGTGGTGGCACACGCCTTTAATCCCAGCACTCGGGAGGCAGAGGCAGGCGGATCTCTGTAAGTTCGAGACCAGCCTGGACTACAGAGAGAGTTCCAGGACAGCCTCCAAAACAATACAGAGAAAACCTGCCTTGAAAAACCGAAAAGAAAATAAAAAGAATTGATGCTTTGTCAACCTAACAGTTAGCTAGGGTTATCATCTGCTCTTTACCTTGTTAGATTAGAAGAGAGACTCAGAGGGGTCAGGTGACTTTCCTGGGGTCACTCAGCAAGTTCATGGTGCTGCATCTAAAACTGGGCAGTGAACTTAGAGCTAGGCCCCCTGTTGCTCTCCGGGGACAACTCCCATGATTCCTTGGAAATCCCCAAATCTGACTAATTCCCTAGCCATCCCCAGCTTGGCAAATTCCTTCAGGCTGACAGGGTTGAATACACCCTAGCCTGGGCAAACTGCCCCCATTTGAAGCAAGATTACCCATAGTGACCTCTTGGCTTCCCATGGTGGACATGGCAGAGGTCACTTCCATGCCTTTCCTTAGGTGACCTGGGGCTAGCTTCAGGAAAGTCCTCTGTCTCCATTTCCCCCCTGGGAAAGGCAGGTGACACCAGTCCCCGTCTGCGAGAGACTGGAGTCTCCCTGTGGGTGACAAGTTAAACGTGGCTGAGACTCTTCCATCTGTGTGTGTGTGTGTGTGTGTGTGGACATGGGTACAATGCAGGTGAGCCTTTGTGTGGAGGTCAGAGGTTAGCCTGGAAAGCTGCTCCTCAGGGACTGCTTGCATTGCTTCCGGGGGTATGGTCCCTCATTGGCCTGGACCGTGCCAGCTAGGCTGGCTAGTCAGAGAGTTCTAGGAATCCTTCTGCCTCTATACGCTTGCCACTACTCCTGGGTGTGTCACAGGTACGCTGGGGTCAACCGTGGGTCCTCGTGCTTGCAATCATCTCCCAGCCCACTCACTAACAGGCATTTGAAAAGCTTTCCTTCCTTTCTGCCCAACTCCAGACCCAAATTTCCACAGCCTTGCTCCATTTGGTCCCGTAGTACCCTTACTGTGATGCTGAGACCCTGCCTGTGCCCTCCTCCCTCTATGCGTGGTCTGTGCGAGGATGTATAGTCCCAGCTTTCTCTCCCAGGGGCTTCCTGGGGGCATAATAAAGAACCAGGTCCTCATTCTGGGCATTGGTGGCGCGCGCCTTCAATCCCAGCACTCAGGAGGCAGAGCAAGCAGAGTTCTGTGAGGTCAAGGCCAGCCTGGTCTGCATTTCGAGTTCCAGGACAGCCTGGGCGGCATGGAGAGAAAACAGGTCTGTACTGAGAAGGGAGACAGATAAATGGGAGCTGCGGTGGGCGTGAGGAAGGGATGGGACCAGGCACAGCGGTCTAGCCTCGTAACACCAGCGCTTGTGCGGTGGAGGCTGGCGGATGTTTGTGAGTTCTAGGCCGACCAAAGCAAGAGTGAGGCTTCGTCTGGAAAAAAAAAAAGAAAGAAAAAAAGGAAAGGAAAGAAAAAGTAACCGGCTTCCTCCAGATGGTTCTAAGGGAGCCAGAGATTGCAATGATGTAAGGGGCTGGAGGGGTCTGAGCTGAGAGTGTGTCAGTCCGGGGCTCCTGGGCCTGTGCAAAGACGTGAGGGGAAACTGAAGACCGCACTGTTCCGAGGGATCAAGTCCGTGTGTTGAGGCTGGGGTACCCTGAAGGTTCGGGTCCCTGCGCTTCCCAAGCCCCGCCCCAGTCCCAACACGCCCCGCCCCCCTCGCAGGAGCGGAAGTGCGAGCCGCCGCCAAGATGGCGCCCAGAACCCGGAAGTGAGCGGCGGCGGCCGAGAGGCTCCGGGAAACCGAGATGGCGCCGCGGGCTCCGCCACCCGGTCTGAGGTGAGGCGCCGGCCAGAGATTCCGTTGTGACCCCTCCGCGACCCCCGCGCGGCTCACGTGGACAGGCCCGGGGTCCGCGGTTCTCGCGGGCGTTCGAGGGCTGCAGGGCGGGGACGGGGGCGGAGGAGAGCGCCGCACCGCGACCTCTGACCCTTCCCGCGACCCCCGACCCTGCCCCCAGTCGCGACCCCGCCGCCCCCTCCCCTCTCGCGTGAACCTTGACCCGGCGTCCGCGGCGGCCTCAGACTCTGTCTGGCCCCGCGACCCCCGCGACCCCGCGACCCCAGCCTCGGTCAAGCCCCTTGCTCGTCCTCTGCCTCCCGCGTAGACGCCTCGGTCCCGCTTTGACCCCGCTCCCTGCGAGCCCCGACTCCTGCTGCGACCCCCAGGGTGCATCGTTGACGCTGGCCCCGAGTTCCTGTGACCCCCGACCTTTGGCGAACCCGAGTTCCTTCCCTGGGAATCTTGACCAGAGCCTGCTACTCGGCCTTGACCCTGGGCTTGGGAGGTCCCCCTTCCCCTTCCTGCGCCTCGGGCCCCGGCAGTCTCCCGCCACCCTCTCTTCACTGAACCTTAATTTCACCTCTCGTGGTGAACTTTAACCCCACACCGCGGACCCCGTTCTCCTGGTGAACCAGGTCCTGCCCTCTGAGCCTCTGGTTGTTCCCCTAGGACCTTGACCACTGCCTCCCCTGAGACTCCTGCCCTTGATCCCAGTCCTGGGAGTGAACCCCAGCCGGCCACTTGTCCTGTGACCCCTTGACCCCAGCCTGCCTCGTGGCATCTAACCTTCCCTTTCTGGTGTTTTCTGTCAGCCCCTACCCCGTGTCCTTTTCTGAGGGTCTTTGACCCTGGAGCCACTGGGGTGCCTTTGCCCCACTTGCCGGCCCCAGCCTGGGGGTTCCTGTGACCCTGACTCTCCAGCAGGGGTCTTGTCACTGTGTGGATGGCGATCACCACTGATTCAGCCATGTCCCTCTTGGTTGGGGTGGGGGACTGGCGGGAGGAATGTTGAAACCAAGACTCCAGGGAGCTAGGAAGGAGAGTGGGTGTCACCACCCCAAGTGCTGAAACTGCACTGGGCTGGCCTGGTGGCGCGGCAGGGACCTCAGGGTGTCTCCCTGTGTGTCATGATTAACTCTGTAAAGTTAAAAAAAAGGCATGAGTGTGTCAAGTGTCCGGGACATCCCCCGGCTCTGCTTCCCGGAATGCCGTAGTCCCGCCTGCTCGGGAGCGGCCTTCCTGCCCTGGCTGTCTGGTGCCAGCCGCCGAAGCCTGCGAGTGGCGAGGAGTGCGGTGCTTGGCCTTGAGGGTGGCACGGTTGCTGGCAGTTTGGCTAGTGGTGAGTTTTCCAGCGGGGTGAGGGGCCCGAGAGGAGTCGGGGTCGCAGCGAACTTCTGCTCGAGGAAGCGTTGCAGGAGTGATTGGGACCAGCTCGTCATAGAGCTCTGCTGTGTGGGGCTGGGGACATTTGCAGGGACAGGCAGCCTGGGCCGTCTGCAGGTGGGCGCGGGAAGACAGGACTGAGCCTGCTGCTGGCCCCTGCAACGCTGCTGCTCACACTCCGCCATGCAGCCCTGGCTGGACGTGCCGGCTCCTCGAGCAGGGCTGGCAGGAAACCCTGACCCAGAGACAGAATAAAGAGGCGACTGTCCCTGCCGCCTCCCCCGTGGGGGTGACACTGGTTGCTTCCCTGCTAGGGATGTGCGTGACATCGTCTGAAATTGTGAGCGTGGGGAGGCTTAAGGGGGGCAAGCATGGCCTCTGAGGATGGTCCTCATCTCACGATGCTGACATGCCTGTAGGCTGCGCCCCTCTGGCTCACACATGTGACTTCACGTGTGTGCTGGCCACTGTACACAGACAGCGCTGTCTCCTCGCCTCTTCCGCAACTAAGGGTCCTGTGGTAACACTGCTGGGGGTGGGGGAGTAGGTGTGGAACACAGCCTGAACACAAGGTCGTGCAGGTCATCCTGGCTTGTCCTCTGCACACCCCCAGCTGGGGGTGACCCCCAGGAATGCCAAGTCTGCCTCCTGCAAGGGCTTGTGGTGAGGAGCTGACTTCCTCCAGTGCTGCTGTGGACAGTGGCCACCACCTCTCTGGTTACCCTGCTTCCTCCCTGGGAGAGGTGGGTACCTCTTTTGGTCTGGCTCAGGGGATAGTAGAGCCAGGACTCCAGCTGAGACTGTCATCTTTGTGCTGTGGTCACCATGTGCTTAGGACACGGTTGGAGGGGCCTCAAGGATATCGTGTTCAGAGCCACAGACAGAGAAGGCCACACATTCCCTGTGGCGGGAAGTCCCCAGAGCAGGAGAATCCGGACAGGAGGAGGATTTGTAGGGCTTGGGGCAAGGATGGGGATGAAGTGACTACTTACGGTGGTGACAAGTCTTCCTTTGGAGGAGGTCATAGAATGTTCTGGAGCTAGGATATACTGGGCACCAGTGCGTGACAAACTCTGCAGATGAACTTGATACATGAGCGTTGTTTCCTAAAGCCAGGCTGGTTGTGTACCTCAGGGGTCCATGGGTGTGACTGCAGGCTTGGGAATGGGCCGTAGGTTTGGCTCCTCGATAGCTCACATCAGGGACACCGGAGAGTGACTGGGAACCTTGTCCTGGGCCCCTTGGGGCAGAGCACGCTCAGTGGCCTGCACGGCCGCAGTTCAGCTCTGTCTTTAGAAGGCAGCTTCCAGGAACCAGATGCAGATGCCATGCTGGGTACCTGGGCTCCTGTGAGGAGCTGTGTGCCAATGCTGCTCAGAGTAGCTCTGGTGTCAGCAGTGTGACCACATTCACACCTGCCTTGTCAAAGGGACCTGTGACAAGCAGCCCATTAGACTTGGGTCAAGTGCTGAGGCCTGGGGACAGCAGAGATAGCCGGTGTGTTGGCGAAGATTGGCTTGGCCACAGAGGAGATGGACAGTGTGTGGAACACAGTGGGTGGCTTCAGACCTGCCTGTGACACGCTTGTCCTCCAGGGGATGTCCACCCTTCTCCCCGTCTCCTGTCTCCAGACCCTGTTGGGTCTCCAGGATGTACCTGTAGGCTGCTGCTGCAGACTCAGAGGTCTCTCATCAAGACACCCGATGCGGTCCTCAGTGGGGACCCAGCACAGAGTGAAACCGAAAGGGGCAGGGCCTGGGATGGGCCAAGGTCCTGCCTCGTCTCAAAAGTGACAGCAGCGCAAATCCTAGAGGAACGCTGGTCATTTGCCTTTCCCGGAAGACCCCACCCATGGGGCGGGGGTCAAAGGCCGCAGACACTGGACAGTTGAGGGTCCCAGGACAGCAGATCTAGGTCTTTATGGTGGTGACTAATTGTGACAGGGGTGGGGTGACTGTACCAGGCCTGCCAACAGGTCAGAGGGAAAGTAGTCCTGGTGCCCGAGCAGCAGCTACCCAACCCAACTGCTCCCCATTCAGTCCACGGCCCAGGGTGCCCTTCTGAACACCAGGCAACCCAAGGCAAGCCTTGCCTCCCTGGGCAGCGTCCCCCACCCCAGTCTGCTGCAGGCCGAGAGGGGCAGGGTGCAGTTCAGGCTCTGGGGAGTGGATGCTGTGGGGAATCCAATGTGTCTGGTGCTGTTACAAATGATTAAGAACTGTCGGAACATTCTGGACTGGACCAGTGAGGGTTCTGGTTCTGTGCATACCCCAAGTGTTATGAATTAATTGGAGTACATCTGAGTCCAATTCATTGTTCTGCCCATTGGGGTTCATGTCTGAGCCTGGCTAGACATGAGGAAACCTGTTAGTGTCACCTGGGCACAGGTGTCCTGGAGCCCTGTAAGATGGCCACTTAGACTTTGAAGCCCAGTCTTCGAGACCTAGGTAGAGAGAGGTTGAGGACTCGGGATGGCTGTAGGGGTGTCCTAGAGTTGACTTCTCTTCTCTGGCTTTGTGGGAACCTGGCGGTCCTCAGCATTAGGGGCTGGGTGTGACATCCTGTGTTGCCCACTCTGGATAGTCAGGGGCTGCCACCCCAAACTCCGCTCCAAGTCTTCTCCTGAAAAACCAGCCTGTCTGGATACCCAGGACCACATTCCTTCTTCCTGCCCCCTCCTGCCATGCTTGGGCCTCCCCAGCATGCCCCACCTACCTGCTTCCTCCACCGGAGGGCGGGGCTGACTGTTGAGCCTCTGAGAAGCTGTGGGGCTCCAGATACCCCAGTCTGTCGCTGTGCCTGTGGAGCCCTGCTGGCCATTCCAGAGTCTTAATTTGGGGCATGTGGCTGGCCTTGGGTGGAGTTGGGGTCGCAGGTCTGGGCTAAAGGACCATCAGAACAGCCAGCCCTATGGGCATGTTCTCTTCCATGGTCAGGAAGAGTCCTAGGTGAGAGGCTGTTGCTCAGTGGTTAGAGTGCTTGCCAGATATACACACACAAAGTCCTGGGGTTTATTTCCAGTACCATATAAACCTGGTGTGGTCGTGTATACTGTGGAGTTCTGCAACAGAGTGAGTTCAGGGACAAAATCCTGGGTGTGTCTGAGTGGCCATGGTGTCCCTGGGGTCCTAGCAGGCAGAGGCCTCTCTGGCTGTGGAAATGGGGGGAGCAGGAGTCCTCTGGATTCAAATCGTACCCACTGACAGCGTTGTAGATGTGAGGCTTCCCCTCCCCACCGACCTGGAGCCTACCCTGGGAACCGGTCAAGGTCTGGACCCGTCTGGAGGCTCCTTGCCTTACATTGCTGGAACTCCATTCTTGTCCGTTCTCACCTCAGTAGAGAGGAAGTGTGTGCCTCGGGTTGCTGCGGCGTCAGTCACTAGTCACTCGTGTGGAGCATGGCACCTCACTTTTGTAGGCACGCTCTGCTCCTGTCCCTACAGCCATCCCCGAGCTGGAGTGAGCCTCCATTTTCTTCTGGGCATTGAGTAATCTTCATGCTGGGATGGAGTTGTTGTTGTTGTTGTTGGCACCGAGGCTGGACCAAAGGAACCCTAGGACAGTGGTGGCCACTGGGACATCCTGACCCAGTGATGGTCAGCCCCGCCACCACTTGAGTCTCCCACTGAGCTTGAGGTGGGAGTGGCGGCAAGTGTGGATGGGTGGTAGAGACACCCCTGTATGCTGATCGTACACATGCAAGGCCGTGTCACTTCAAAGGGTGGGAAAGCGGGCTGGGGGTGGGGGGGCTGACTTCACACCTGCTCAGACCACGCATGAGACCCTAACACGCCTTGTCAGATGGAGACACCCTTGTGGAAGATGTGTAGCCACCTCAGGAGGCTGTCCACGTGAACCAATGGGCAGAGGATTGAAAGCAGCAGGTCAGCAGTTGAGGTAACATCTCCAGGGTCTGCCACCCCCCCCCCCCCCCCCGGCTCTCCCCAAGGCAGTGAAACTACCCAGAGTGGTCAGAGCAGGGCTAAGGCCCTGGAGACCCAGGCTGAGGCTCAGCCGTGCCTCTGGACGGGCAGCTGTAAAGTTAGGCGGTATGGAAGACTGTACCCCAAAGCTGGGCACTGGGAAGGTCCTGAGGCTGTGACCCCTGACTTGGTGGAGCTCCAGGGTACCGTGCCTAGTGTGGCACCCTCCTCCCTCTGTAGCGGGAAAGGTGTGTGTGTCCACGGGCTCTGGAAAGCCAGCTAAGACACAGTGGGGACTGCGAGTCTTCACGTGGTTGCTGCCTGGCTGTGTCCCAGCTGTGGTGGCATCTGTGGGGCTTGGTATCTGGAGCTGACCCCTCGGGCGAGGGTTTCCTCATGGCAGTGACAGCATGCATCTGCAGGACACTGACTGAGAGCCAGGCTTGGTGATGTATACCTGCCATCCTAGGACTTGGGGGCTGAGGCAGCAGGAGTTCAAGGCTTACTTGAAGTAGGTGAGACCGTGTCCCAAACGACAGAAAGCACAGCACCATAGCTCAGTGTGCGCCTCACCCTTCTCTGAGCGTGAGAGTCCCTGCTCCTGGTCCACTCCCAGGGTCAGGTTGCGGGGACAGGCAGCTAGGCATTCATTCTTACTCACTGTCCCCTCCTGGCTTTCCTCCAGCCTCATAGGGATTGGCTACGCCACCCCTATGCTGTCTGGTCATGCTTTGTGGTTCCCCCAGCACTGGGGTCGGACTAGGGCCTTGAATTCCCCCATGCTCTCTCCTGAGAGGCAAGGGCATGGTCAGTTGAGGGGATGCCAGGCCTGGGACACTGTGGCTGCTTCCAGCATTGGCATTCTTGTGGCCAGCTCTGCCAAGGCTACAGGGTCTCCTTGCTCCTGAAAACACAGCTGTCATCCCACCCCAGCATCCAGTCCTGTGGGCAAGGTCTGGCTAGATCAGGAAGTGTCGCAAGAGAGGGTGGGCAGTTCAGACGTCTGCTCCAGGCTCCTTCCTGATCTGCCACTCTTGTCTTCTTACATTCCCTCCCGTCCACTGCTGTCCCTTGGAAGGTCCTGGAAGGCGAGGGTTGGCCATTCCATCGGAGATAAAGGTGTTGTGCTGAGACCCCATCCCGTGACCACTGTTCCCAGGACCTGAGTGCAGGCGAGAGTGAGGGCTTTGCAAGGGACCCTCAGGCCAAGTCCCCCATACTTTTCTCTGAGGGGGATCACATGAGATTGATGGAGGGGCATCTTGAGCTGAGGGTGCTGGCTGAGGGGTCAGAACTGGGAACCTGAGGTACAGTCCGTGTGCAGACTCTGCAGGCACCCTGTCCCGTCGTCACACACGTGGCTCCTCCCACCAGCCTGCTTGTGACACCCTGTGCCCGTGTCCGGAAGGACCTGGGGTTAAGCTGGCCGTGGCCTCTGCCTGTTGTTGGCATCCCCATTGTTGTGTTCCAGCGGAACTCTCTGGAAGTCTGAGGCCACAGGCTGGGCCAGGCTGCTCCCGGTGCACAGCTCAGACACCCCCATTTTTAGCATCTGTCACAGCTCTACACCCTGTGACTCCCCAGGTGCAGGGCTACCCAACCTGGGTGGTTTGAAATCCTCAGGAATGAGAACCCCAGAGCCCTAGCCCTGTGTCCTGAGTCCTGATGCCCAGTCCCACCCGCGCCGTCCCAAGGCCAGGACTCTGAACTCGGAAACTTCACCTCAACTGCATAAGTCAGCTACTCCTGCCTCTCCTGTGTCAGATATTATGTGATCTCCAGACAGGGCTCTCAGTGCCTGCCTGTGCCCTCAGGGCTGAGCACCCCCTCCCAGGTGGTGACCACTTGCACAGCCAGGGTAGAGGGCTCTGACCTCTTCAGACCTGGCCCTGTACCCACCCCAACCCATGGCAGGGAGAGATCAGCCTGAGTTCCTGGTGTCTCATGTGCTAAGATCTGCTCTGGTGAGACTGCCCAAATTACTCATTTATTTTTACGCTAATTTGTTGTGGTGGGGTTCGGTGGGGTGGTGGTCGTGTGTACCACAGCGTGTGAGTAGAGGCCAGAAGACAGCCTGTGGGAGTGGGCGCTCCTGTCCAGCCCTGTGGGTCCTGGGGATCAAACCCAGGTCACCAGGATTGGCGGCAAGCACCTTCACTTGGTGAGCCCTGGTGCTGGCCCACGTCACTTCTTTGCTGGGATCTGCTCCTGAGGCTGGGGAATAGGTTTAGGGCTCTCTTTTCAGACCCCAGTCCCAAGTTCCCACAGAAGCCTCAGGTTTCTTGGCTGTAAGATGGGAGGGGAGACTGAGTATGTGGGACCCTTGCCAGACACCTGCAGTCACAGGCACCAGCCCATGATTGGAACATCCTCCCTGTGTGGACTCAAGACTCAGCTCCCTACCCCAGGCCTCCATCCCCACCCTCAGGGCTTCCAGCGATTCAGAGTGGGAGGCCAGGACTCAGAAAAGGAAGGCCCTGCTAGGCTCACCCCAGCTCTCCAGAGCCACTGCGGTCCAAGGCCATATCTGTGGTTTACGAGAAATTCCAAGGTCTTGGGGACACCCTGGTTAACTGTCCCTGAGAGTATGGGCAGCCCAGGGGAGGAAGCAGGCACGCTGGGCTCCTGGGAATGGGTGTTGGCCTTGTCTCCTGGTTTTTGACTGAGTACCATGGCAGAGGCACGGAGGAAGGGGTTTCTCTGGGTACCATCCCTGTCCTTAAGGACATGGCCTCTCCCACAGCCAGGCCAAGAAGGAGATGTAATGTTAGGGTTCTTGGGACCCCAGGCCCACCTAACCATTGGGGAAGGGGTCAGGTATATTGGCTGGGCCAGACTGCCAGACTGGTGTCCTTGGCCAAAGTAAAGACTTTGGGCTACGGGGAGACGGTGCCGAGACTGCCCGGCTCATGGTCGCTATCGTGAGCGTTTGCTGTGGGGGAGGCTGAGGACCATGCCATGTGCTGCTTCTGTGGACACTTGAGGAGTGGTATGAAGGGACACAGTCGTCCACACCTCACCCGTGCACACAAGGAACTTGTGTGTCTGTCCCTGAAGCCAAGGACAGGTTACTGGCTGCCTCCCGCTGTCTCTTCCCTCTCTAGGATCGAAACAACTTACAGGCCAGGGCTCAGCACAGCATTCCCCTAGCCTGAAGCCCTGGTTACCAGATGAGCCTGGTTTGGGAGACTCAGATTCCCTTCTGTCATGAGTGATGGTGGCTGGGTATGTCACCTGTGTGGTCTCTGGTGCCCCTGGGGCTTCAGTGTGAGCTGTACCCCCCCCCTGCATGTGGGCTTACATGAGCTTGCTCTCAGCCCTCTGCTTGAGTCAATGGCCAGGGTTTGTGTGACTAAACCTGGGCTCTGGAACCCAAGTTCCCACGTGCACTGATAGGAATCTGGTCTTAGTTTTGTGGGTTAGGAAAATAAGCCCTGGACTTTGTACGTGCCACTCAAGTTTTAAAGCCTTTTTTAAAAAAAAAGACTTATTTATGTGTATGAGTGCTTTGTCTGCATGTCCCTCTGCATTAGGTCCCATTACAGAGGGTTGTGAGCCACCATGTGGTTGCTGGGAACTGAACTCATGACCTCTGGAAGAGTAGCTAATGCTCTTAGCTGCTGAGCCGTCTCTCCAGCCCCCAGTTTTAAAGCTTTTAAAATTATCATCATTACTGCTATTTTAAAAGATTTTTATTTATTTATTTATTTTGGATTTTCAAGACATGGTTTTCCTGTATAACAGCCCTGGCTGTCCCGGGACTCGCTCTGTAGACCAGGCTGACCTTGAACTCACAGAGATCCGCCTGCCTCTGCCTCCCGAGTGCTGGGATTAAAGATGTGGGCCACTATGCCTGGCTCTTATCATTATTTCTAACTGTACCTCCTGCTTTTATTATAATTTTTGGATTTACGTATTTTTAACTCGTGTGAGTGTTTGCCTGCATGTGTATGTGCACCGCGTGAGTGCCTGCTGCCCACAGATGTCAGAGGAGCGTAGAGCTAGTGCAAGCTGCCGTGGGCTCTGGGAACCGAACCCGTGCCCTCTGTGAGAGCAGCTGCTCTAACCCTGAGCTGTCTCCAGCCTCATTACAGTATTTTAAGAAGAGGGAGAGAGAGCGGGAGGGTGGCACAGTCTGTGTTCCCAGCTGCTTGGGAGGCGCGTGCACGCATGTGCGCGCCTGTGTGTGTCTGTGTGTGTATCTGTGTGTGTCTATGTGTATGTATGTGTGTGTCTGTGTGTATGTGTCTTATGTCTCTGTGTGTGTATGTCTGTGTGTGTATCTGTATGTCTGTGTGTGTGTATGTCTGTATGAGTGTCTGTATGTCTGTGTGTATATCTGTGTGTGTCTGTATGTCTGTGTGTGTATATCTGTGTGTATGTGTCTGTATGTCTCTGTGTGTATGTCTATGTGAGTGTCTGTATGTCTGTGTGTATATCTGTGTGTGTCTGTATGTCTGTGTGTGTATATCTGTGTGTATGTGTCTGTATGTCTCTGTGTGTATGTCTGTGTGTGTGTGTGTCTGTGTCTGTATGTGTGTGTGTATGTCTGTGTGTGTTTGTCTGCATGTCTGTGTGTGTGTATGTCTGTATGTCTGTGTGTGTTTGTCTGTATGCCTGTGTGTATGTGTCTGTATGTCTCTGTATGTGTGTGTCTGTTTGTCTGTGTGTGTATGTCTGTGTGTGTGTATATATCTGTGTGTGTGTCTGTCTCTGTGTGTGTTTCTGTATGTCTGTGTGTGTGTGTATGTCTGTATGTGTGTATATCTGTGTGTCTGTATGTCTGTGTGTATATCTGTGTGTGTGTCTGTATGTCTTTGTGTGTGTCTGTATGTCTCTGTGTGTGTATGTCTCTCTATGTGTGTCTGCATGTCTCTGTGTGTGTCTGTGAGAGGGAGAGAGAGGTGGCTAGCCTTAGGGCACACACATGTAGAGGTCAGAGAACAACTGTAAGATTCACTTGTTACCGTCCACTATATAGGTCTCAGGTATTGAATGAACTCAGGTTGTCAGGTTTGGTGTCAGATTTGGTGGGTAAAGTGCTTTTACCCACCGAGGTATCTCAGAGTCCCTCAAAAAAGATAACAACCAGGTTAGGGCTGTGGCTAGACAGTAGAGTCCTTTGTTAGGATCTCCCAGTGAGGGGCTGAGGGCAAGGTCATGGTGGAGCCCACCTAGAATTCCCCAGTGTGGGGCTGGGAACAGGGTTAGGGGTGGAGCCCGCCTGGAGCCCTCCTGTCCCTCCCCCTCCCCACCAGTGTTTCATTATTCACCTCCAGGAGTCCAGGCCACCTCAGCAGGGCCTCGACTGTGGGTGACACATCTCTAATTATGTCTGCAGTTGACACCTCCTAGTCAGCCCCAGCTGTGCACAGTCTACTCCCCATGTAACGGTCCCAGAGGTTCCCACAAGGCCAGTGTTTGTACAGGCCCTGGGCTCTGTGACCAAAAGGCTACGTCTCCAGGACCTGAGGGTGACCCAGTAGACTAGTTCTCTTACTAGACTGCTCTAGTTGGACAAGTCAGGACCTAGCCAGGTGTTCTCTGGCTCATAGGAGCTGAGCCTCATGAAACCCACCAGCCCCCTGCTGCCCGAGCTAGAACCCAGGCAGAGCTATGAATTCACTGGACTTGGGGGCATGAGAGTCTCGGAGCAGAGAGGTCAGCCCCCCTGAACTCCTGTGGAGGAGGTCTGTCCAATATGCCCTGGCCCTGCTCCTGCCTGTCTAACTCCAGGACATTGTAGTGGCCCCTTGAGGGCAGCAGATTCCTAGGTACCAGACATCCCTTCAGTGGGTTGACTGCAGAGACATTAATTCACCACCCATAGGCTCCGAGGTTCCTGGGGGTCCGCAGCAGCGGCACAGTATGTCATAGGCCAGAGTCGCTTCCAGCAGGGAGGTCCTTTGCTCCTTAGGGTTTTCCTTTGTTTTCTGTTTTGTGTGCTGGTTCTCATGTAGCCCAGGCTGACCTGCACTCACTCAGAGAGATCCGGGTGCCTCTGCTTCCCAGGTCTTGTGATTAAAAGGGTGTGCACCTCTCCTGCCTGCTGGGATGACAGGTATGTACACTACTGTGGTCAAACCCAGAGCTTCAAGCTTATCATTTTCTTGGTTTTTTTTACTCATTTACTTTTGGTGATACAGGGTTTCCATCTTAGAACTTGGGGAAATCCTCCTGCCTCAGTATCCTGGGCACTGGGCCTGACAGCATGCATTACTATGCTTTGTCAGGCCTCTGAGTACGGCCTTGGGCTCTGGTTGGGGCTCCTTGAAGGAGTCTTGTGACCTGGTGAGAAGCCTCATCCAGGCCAGGGTCCTGAAGGTGCTGGAGAGGCTGCGTGAGAGCGGACCCCATGTCCTCCCCACGTGCACAGTGGCCAGAGTCCATCTCAGAGATGGTGAAGTGAGGCAGGTTTGAGCTGCGGGTGTCTCCAGGTCAGCTTTCCTCTTGCTCCTGTCTTGCCAGCTCGTAGTCTCCCGGGTACAACTCCCTGTGAAACTTGGTTGCAGAAGGAAACCATGCTTTCCAACAGCGTGATGGAGATTGTGGTATGGAGTCCATATTCTGTGTGGGGACCAGTGCCTGGCATCAGAGTCGCACCTAAAAATAAACACAGCAAGCCACTTCACCTGGCAGGGCCCAGGCAGAGGCTGCCTCTGTGCCTCAGGCTCCCAGGCGCTGTGTGGTGCCTGTCTCAATTCAGGAATGTGTTTCTGTTCGTGTGTTTAGTGTGTGTATATGATGAGCGCAGCTCAGGACAATCTGCGACACTGCTCTTTCCTTCTACCTCAGGAGTCCAGCTCATTCCGCTGGGGGTGGTGGCACAGCCTTAATCCCAGCACTTGAACGCAGACAGAGGTGGACTCTGTGAGTTCAAGGCCTGCCTGGTCTACATTGTGAGCCCCTGTCCGAAGAGAAAGTCTTTACCCACTAAGCCAGCCAGCCAGCCCCCGGTGTATTCTGGGGGTTTGTGGGACTGGCTGGTTAACCCAGAGTGAATTCAAGGGCAGGAAACAGCACACCTTGGGAGGCGGGACATCCACAGGGGACGCTAGGAAGGATGGAGGAGGCTGTGTGTGTACGTGTGTGTATGCGTGTGCATGCGCAGGAGTGCCATGGATTGTGTGGAGGTCAGAGGACAGCTTGCAGGAGTCAGGCCTTTGCTCCTGCCGACCTCTCGGGTCATCACCTGCCGTCTGGATTTTTATCCCAGGGTCCCTCACTGGGGTCTTTTGTCTGGTTGTCTCTCTGAGCACAATGCGTCCAGTGTCCCTCCCTCCTGTGGCGTGTGCCTGAGCCCCACGCCTGTGCGTGTCTGTGTCATACTCTGGTGTGTGGGTGATACACACAATGTGTCATCATTTATCAAGGGACCCTGGGCTGCATGGATAGTGCCATTTTGAGCTTCATGTGGGATTTGTGTGGCTCTGTGCTTTGGGTACATGGCTAAGAGCAGGATTGCTGGGTCTTGCGACAGCTCTATTTAGCTATATTTTTGTTTGTTTGTTTGTTTTGTTTTTTCAACTTTTTTGTTTTGTTTTTTGACACAGAGTTTCTCTGTATTGTTTTGGAGGCTGTCCTGGAACTCGCTCTGTAGACCAGGCTGGCCTCCAACTCACAGAGCTCCGCCTGCCTCTGCCTCCCAGTGCTGGGATTAAAGTGCACCACCACCACTGCCCGGCCCTGTTAGCTAGATGGCTCTAGGGCTCTGCCATGTTGGCTTGCCTGTGCTCCTTCCTCTTCAGTTCAGGGTGCCAGTGGCTGTCTTGGCAGGTGCCCGTGTTGTCCCGTCACCACCCCAGGTCCAGGTTTGTCCCTCTGTCTGGTCAGAGGAGCCATTGAGGATCACCAAAGCACAGATCCTAAGTCACCTGTGGTGGCTCCTCACACTCAGTGGCTACTGAATCTTGTAGAGAGAAGCCTTTTCCTTGCCAGCAGCTTTGGGTTTTTCCCCACCAGTCGCCTGGGCTCTGCCGCGTTGTAGCCCCCAAATAACACACAAGACACTGTATTAATTATGAAGCCTTGCTTGTTTCTTACTGGCTAGCTCTGACTTAAGTATTTATCCCATAATTGCTAATCTAAGTATTTCTCTTACCGGAGCAAAGTTCTGGAAATCTTATTTCTCTGGCGGGCTACATTGTGACTTCCTGTGTTTCTCCTACCCAGAGTCCTCCTCGACTCCTAGTCCCACCTATCTTGCTTCCCTATTGGCCAACAGTGCTTTATTGACATATACACAGGACTTCCCCAACAGAATCTGACCCCTGTCCCTGACTGACCAAGCATGACCACACCTTCTGGGACTGCCACTCAAAACAGGAGGGGGCACCGTGTCCCGAGATGACAAGGGGGAAGGACACAAGCACAGTGAGGCCCAGCCTGCTCTGCAGGCCCTGAGGACTGTCTGGGATGACCAGTCAGCTTCTGTTTGAAGACAGCAGCCTGAGTGTAGCCTCCAGGCCAGCCTCTAGCTAGGGCTTCGAAGACCCAAGGTCCACAGGTCAAGGTGGAGCCAGGACTGGCCTGCCTGGCCCTGACACCTGCACGTGCGCATTTGAGTGTGGCTGTTGTGCACAGGCTTGTGTGGATACGTACACAGAGGCCAAAGGGACTCTCAGTCTCTGCCTGATCCCTTTGCTTAGAAACCTTAGCTGGATGTGCACATCTTTAAAGTGCACACACACTCCAGCACTGGGGAGGAAGAGACAGGAGGCCAGCCTGGTCTACCGAGTGAGTTCCAGGACAGCCAGGGCTGCACAGAGAAACCCTGTCTCAGAAAACCAAACCAAAACAGCAACAACAAAACACAGTCTCTCAGGCTAGAGAGGTGGCCCAGAGGTTAGGAGCATTGTCTGCTTTTGCAGAGCCAAGTTCAATCCCCAGCTCCTCCATGACAGCTCACAACTGTCTGTAACTTCAGTTCTAGGGGATCCAATGCCGGTTCTGGCTTTTTCCAGCACCAGGCACACACATGTCACACAGACACCGGTGCAGGCAAAACACCCATACACATAAAACTAAATCTTTAAAAAATGGTTTCATGCAACACTGGCTGATCCTCCAAGCCACCGTGTTGTCGAGGATGACCTTAGAGCCCTGACTACCCTGCATTGGCTCTGCTAGTGCGGGGACACACACACACACACACACACACACACACACACACACGCACGCGCGCACACACACGGACGGACACACAGGTGTGCTTGGCAGCACCTTGCGTTTGCTATCGATGGAGTCAGGTCCTTGTATGTGCAGAGCTAGCGTTCCAGCTGCTGAGTCCTAGTCTCCCTGACTCCCTCCCATGAGACAGTCTCTCACTGACCGTTTGGTCGTGTCTGCAATGGTTACTGTTGGGTTGTAAGTGTGTGTGGCTATACCAGGCTTGCTCTGTGGTGCTGGTGATCCAAAACCTGCACCATTGTGCATTTTTATTAGGTAGAGCATTTTTCCAGTACCTTGTTTGTTTCTGAGTTGGGGCTCATGTAGCCCAGGCTAGTCCTAACTTCCTATGTAGCCCAGAGTGACCTCCTGATTCCCCTGCTCCATCTCCCTAGTACAGGAAGACACTTGAGCACCACCACAGCTTATTTACAGGGTCCCGAGGGTCAAACCCAAAGCTTCGTCTGCCCCTGTCAAACTGCCAAGCAACACCACATAGTCTGTGGGGTTTTTTTTGCTTTTAGGTTTTTTTTTAGATGTATTTATTTATTGTGTGTACAGTGTTCTGCCTGCTGTTGTCCTTGCAGGCCAGAAGATAGGACCAGATCTCGTCACAGGTGTTTGTGAGACACCATGTGGCTGCTGGGAATTGAACTCAGCACCTCTGGAAGAGCAGTCAGTGCTTTTAACCTCTGAGCCGTCTCTCCAGCCCCATAGTTTGTATTTACTTTCTGGAGCCCAGTCCAGTCTTCAAATTGTTATCTTGCTGCCTCAGCTTCTCTAGTCCCAGGGTGACAGGCTTGCAGCACCCAGGACTGGGCAAACGTTCATCACTGAACCATAGCCCCAGTTCACCCCAAAATATGAGGATGGCCAGTCCCCCAGTGTCCATCCACCATGAGCTACTCTGAGTGCTGTCCCGTTGTGACCAGGCTGTCACAGGTCTGGGCTTGCAGAGCTGACCTGGGACTAGTGGAGAGCAGGACTCTGGACTTGCTGGCAGTCTTGCCTCTGCCCCCTGGGCCCCTTTCCCTGCCTCCTGCCACTGTCCCCAGGCAGGACCTTCCCCTGGCTGGATTACACAAGCCACTGCCTGCTGCTTGCGGCCTGAGCTGTGGGCAATTACTGGAAGGCCCAGCTCTGCTCCAGGGCTTGGCTGGGCGGTGGCCTTCTCCCCTTCCTGCCTCTTGGTGATTAACCTTGTGGCTGCCTGCCTGAATTCCACCACCCTCCTGGCTGGCCTGGGGTTCAAGTCTAGGCTGGTAGAGAGCCTGGGGACCTCCACGTGCTCTGGTCTGTGCCACAGACCTGGGGCAGGGCATAACCGTCCTGCATTTGGCTGTGTGGGGGTTCAGGGCTCATCACCACCAAGCTAGGAATACCCTGAACAGGGTCTTCCTTGGTCTGACCCAGTGGGAACTTGTGAGAGACTTGGGGCTCCTGGCAGGCTCTGGGTGTCTGCAGTGTCGGTAGGGAGCCTGACTGACCCTCCCTCCCTATTGGGCCCCAGGGCTGTTTCACTCCTGGTGGAGTGGTTGGACTCAGTGGGACCTTCTGCCCTGACACCTTCCCAGATGGGCGACACAGTCAGTTCAGGATGGCCTCCTCTCCCTCCACAGGACATGACATCACACCCGCTGCTGTCAGCACCACAGAGTGAGGAGCCCAGATAGCCGCCACCTGAGGGTCGCGGAGCCCCACTGCCAACCCACCTGATGCTGGCAGTGGAGCTCACCATGGATGGGGACTTCCCTTCGCATGAGCTCCCGCCTCCCGGAGGTGGCGTCCAGCTGCAGGTGAGCCTTGTCCTTGGTCTCACAACCACCCCAGGGGATGTGGTTGCCCTGATGGCAAACTTGGCGATGGCAGCCTTTGGAGCATTCGGCGTACAGAGTCCTGCTCCCCAGCTCCCTATGACACCCTGTAGTTGGCAGCGGGGGAAGGGGGGGTCTTCTGTTTGTTTTGTTTTGTTTTGAGGCAGTGTTTCGTGTAATCCAGCCTGACCTCAAGTTTGCTGGTCTGGGAGGGTGATCAGGAACTCCTGGCTCCATCTCTTGAGGGGCCGGGTGACGGGTGTGCGCACCACACCTGGTGTCTGTGGTGCTGGGGATGGAACTCAGAACTTACACGGTGCAGACAGCCCCAGCTCCAATCCTACTTTTGGGTTCTGTGAGACAGGGTCTCACTCTGTTGCCCAGACTGACCTGAAACTCATAGCAGTCCTCCTGCCTCAGCTCCTGGCAGTGGCTCTTCTTTTTTTTTTTTTTTTTTTTTTTTTGGTTTTACGAGACAGGGTTTCTCTGTATTGTTTTGGAGGCTGTCGGTCCAGCCCGGCCTCGAACTCACAGAGATCCGCCTGCCTCTGCCTCCCGAGTGCTGGGATTAAAGGCGTGCGCCACCAACGCCCGGCTGGCAGTGGCTCTTCTTAAGGGAGACTGCACCCTCTGTGTCCTCCTCATTCTGTGACAGGCTCTGAGGATGCAGGACACCCACACTGTTCCAGGACACAGGAAGGGTGGGTGGTCAGATGGGGTGAGGGTAAGCCAGAGCTATGTCATAGCATCGTCCCAGGAACACAGATGGGGACAGCTGAGACTCTGGAAGGGCCAGGTAGGACGGTGCTTACCCAGCGTCCACACCGTGTCCCCTGTGTCACCACGTGCTCTGTGGGGACACATGAAGAGGAAGAGTCATTGATGGAGCTCCCGGCTCATGGGGTGGGGGAAGCCACAGCTGCTGATACCCAGAATGTCACTCACAGCTCAGAACCCTTGGCTGGCATCCAGGACCTGTGGCCAGCGTCAACCAGGCCATGTCCAGCTCCTGTCCTTTCTGCTTGGCCCTCCATGTTCCCCGCCCACTGTTCCTTCATCCACAGCCCATAATTTACTTAATTATTTCCCTATTGTGGGGCCTTTGGAGAAAGTCCAATTTCCTCTGCTATAAATAGCGCTGCATTCTCCTCCCTCCCTCCATCCCCCTGGTGTGATTCCCACACAGGATTCCAGGGACAGAACAGCGATGGTGGGCTCTCAGTGAATGGTGCTGGGACCGCCCAGATGTGGTCCTTTCTGGTGACGTCCCAGGGCTGCTCACTCAGGGCAGCATCAAAGCTGGGGTGGAATGCGGGTCCTATTGAGGTCTTGAGTGAACCTCAGAGCCTGGCACCACACCCCAGGCTCAACCTCTCCCAAGCCCCTCACTGAGGATTCTGAGCAGGGCTCTGCCATGAAGCCCTAGCCCTATCCCTTTGAGCTTAGCCTCCTGGGATATGGGAAGGGAACATACTCAGCCTTCTGGGGGCCATGCACTCACACTCGGCGTGTCATTTGCTCCCTGCTGCCCTCTTTGCAACCCTTCATGCTTCCCTTGTGCACATGGGGAAACTGAGGCACACTGGGGCCTGCTGTGCTCATGCTGTACCTGATGCTGCTGTGTTTCAGAATCGACTCATGCACTGTCCCTGGTGGAGCAGCTTCTCACCTGCCTCGTACCCCACCTTCTCCAGTGAAAGCCAGTAAGTGCTCAGTGGGCCTCACCCCAGCTCTGCGTGGCCAGAGGCCACCCGTGAGGAGAGCAGCCCGGAGGCCATGTTTGGAGAGCGTGTTTGCGGACAGGTCCTCTGGGTTTGACATGGCCGAGGCTGCTGGGGTGGGGACCGCAGGGCACCCAAAGAGTCCTGGGTTTTGAAGGCTTGGAAGGACTTTGCCTGGGGAGCATGCCCTGAGCAAAGCAGATGTGGTCAGAGCCTCCGTGCCAGGGTGTGCGTGCGTGCATACGTGTATGTGTGTGCGTGCGTGCGTGCGTGCGTGTGTACATGTGCATATGCATGCGCCTTTACATGTGGAGCCCGAAGTCAGTGTTGGGTATGTTCCCTAGTCACTCACCACCTTCTCTTTTTCCCTTGAAATTTGAGACAGGGTCTTACTCTGGAGCCCTGACTGGCACTCCCTGTGTAGGCTTGGAACTCACAGACATCCACCTGCCTCTTCTTCCAAGTGCTGTGATTAAAGGGTGGCTGTCACACCCAGTTCATTTATGGGTATTTTGACTGCATGTGTGTTTACATATGACATGCATGCCATGGAGGCCAGAAGGGTGTTGGATTCCCTAGAACTGGAGTTACAGGTGGTTGTGAGTCACCACGTGGGTGCTGGGAACCGAGTCGCCTGTGCTCTAACCACTGAGCCATCTCTCCATCCCCATCCACTTGTCTTTTGAGATGGGATCCCTCATTGGACCTAGAGCTCTGCCTGTCCCAGTGCTGAGGTTCTCGGGGTATGTGGCCACACCCAGCGACTTGGTGAGGGTCCTGGTGCCTGCACAGCAGCTCCTGGTGCCTGCAGGAGCCAGCTCCTAGTCAGTCGCTCTAGGATTTGTTAGGTGTGCCTCTGTGTGTGTGTGTGTGACGGATGTGCCTCTGTGTGTGTGTGACAGGTGTGCCTCTGTGTGTGTGTGACAGGTGTGCCTGTGTGTGTAACAGGTATTCCTGTGTGTGTGACAGGTGTGTAAACCTCTCCAGATAAGAGGTAGAGGCCCTAGGGATGGCCACTGCCCCTCTGCGCCAGGGACCGTGAGGACAGAGTTGGAGCTCCACGTGGAGAGGCTCTGGGACCAACCGCCTCCCTCTGCCCCTCCCCCAGGCCCAGTGCAGCTCACTGCATCCACCTCATCAGCTGCAGTGCGTCTGACAGGACTGATGTCTGTCCTGTCCACACTCTTCTCCTTACTGTCCTTAGCCACTGAGAACAGGGCAAGGTGCATGCAGATGGTCTTAGGTCGTCCTGTCTGGCCTGTCTGGGTGTAGAGTCTGGGGGCCATGTAGGAGGCGGTGCTGGCTGGTGGACTGACTGAGGCCTGGCCCAGGCTTCTTGAAGCTGTGTGTCCTTCTGAAGCTCCTGGGCTGGATCCATGGCTGCCCAGCGCGGCAAGCTGAGTCTCATAAGCCATGTGACTGAGCTCCTATGAGTTGACAGGGGTCCCCCCTTGCCTCACTGAGCCCCATGGTAACTGTCCTTATTTCTTTTTGCAGACAGTTGGTGGGTTCCACCCCATTCCTTGGTGGCCAGTCCTGCCCTGACACCAGCTACCCCACCACAGCCACTGTCCCCAGCTTCTTCTCCAAGAGCAACGACTTTCCTCAGGTAACAGTCACCCTGCACCACTGCACAGGGCTCTGAGCTGTGGCCACCAGTCTTCAGCAAGGCTGGTGGGACAGGGATTCAAGGCCACTGTGGTCAGGGAGGATCAAGTCACCCAGACTGCTCTTGGCATCCTGGAATAGAGAGCTGTCACTGGCCTTTGTCAGGGTTGTGTCCGGAGATGACTTTTCCATAGCCAGGGTAGCTGTATGAGGAAGACCGAGGGCTGCCAGGGCCTGAGGCCCACAGGTAGATCATCTGCACTGGCCACCATGGGATCTCATGCCTGCCTCACACCCTGCACTGTGGGGGTCTCCCTGCAGGCCTTAGACAAAGCGGCCATGCCCCGTGTAGCATGAGGTGGTAGTAAAACCCACTCACAAATCACAGGAAAGGGTCTGAGTCCATTCCCCATGGGCAGCCAGCGTCTGCCCCCCACCAGCCCCTCTTTCTACCACCCAGCTGTCCCAGAGGGCTCTGCTCGGTGACAGGGCAGTGGCACATGTCTCTGCCACCAGGTCTGTCCAGAAGTGTAATGAATGTTGTGTCATTAGGCTCCTCAGAACACAGCGAGGAAGCCAAGCCTGTCAGCCTCTTCTGCCTTTCTGTCTATCTTGATGTGTCTGCCTCTCTGTGTCAGTCAGGATCCTAAGGGATAGAACTAATGAGTGAATATGTAACATATATTATATACGCACATAGATGTAGACACATTCAGTAGTGTGGCTTATGGGCTGTGGTCCAGGTGACCCTCGTCCAGCAGTGGTTGTCTCTGGTAGTTGCTCAGTCCACGAGGCGGATGTCTCAGCAGTCCCAATCCAGCGCTGGAGTCTGGAGGATTCTAGGGAACTGCTGGCCTTCAGTCTGCACTGGGATCCTGACCCTCCTAACACGGTGAAGGAATGTCTCAGCTGCAGGGTAGATGCAGAAGAGTGAGGGAGCCGGCAAAGAGCAAACGCGTTCTCCTTCCATCCTTGTATGTGGGCCGCTACCAGAAGGGGTCAGGGTAGCGTTAGTCAATCGAATCCCCGTGGGTGTGCCCGGTGCTTGGGTCAGCTGTCCCGAGTGTGACCCAGCTCTGTCTGTAGTGCCTCTCCCTCTCATTGTCTCTGCCCTCCTGTGGTCTCAACCCTATTTGTCCCAACACATTTGGCAACATAGTGGCTAACTGTTACCTCTCATGGCAGATGGTCAATCCATCCTGTGGGTGAGCATTTATTGAGCACTTGCTGTATGTGTCCTGCACACTGTCCCCAAGATGCCTGTGGAGGTGCCCACCCTCATGCCTGTGCCTGTCCACAGAAGGTTGGACCCAGGAGACTCTGTTAAAACCACTGGTTGTAGTCTTGCCCCGCCCCCCAGACTTGTCACCTGCCTCCCCCTCCCCCTCCTCCCCAGGCTGTGAATAGCCTTGAATTCCATAGAACAAGGAGCCAGACCTGACCCAAGCCTCACAGTGGGGCAGAGGGAACATGGAGAATGCTTAAGTGAGGGTCCTGAGCTGGGATGTCTCCCTGGGATCCTCAGAGGGAGGCAGGACGGTGTGAATCCGGGATCCCGGGAGATGCCATGCTGTGGGCTCTGAACAGGGAGGGGGGCTGCGAGTCCCCTGGAGATGCTGGGCTGGCAGGGTGTGGTGCCAGCCCCTCCCACCCGGGCGTAGCGCTTCTGCCTTGCTGGCAGCAAGCCTCTGTGCTCTAGACACCCCAGCCCTCACATGGCCTCTGAGCTACCTGTGGGCGTGTTCACTGTCGCTGTGTGAGCCAGGAGTTGGACAGAAAACCCAGCCCTGCTGGAGCCAGCAGAGAAGAAGCCCTCAGGCCCCTGGGAACTAAGCACGAGCCCCTGAATTTCCTGGTAGAAGAAGCAAAAAGAAAAGAGATGAGCCATGTGACTTAGCCCCCTCTGGGGAGAAATTCCTCCTGTCGTCCCCGAACTCAGGGAGCCAGGCAGGACGACAGAGAGTCTGGGGTGCTCCTGGGCTACACCTCGAGATTCTGTCTCAAAGCAAGAAGAAAACTACAGAAACGCAGAGTTTGGTCTGCCGTTCTGTCTGTCCCTTCCTCGTGGGTAGGAGCCTGCTCTGCTCAGGGCACTTGGCAGTGGCCTCTGCTGTCTTCTGCTCAGGCTCCTCCTCCAGTGGGGTCATGTCCCATGAGGCTGCACACCTTCCACACCTGGGGCCCCAGTGGCTGCCGACTGGACCTTCCCATCATGCAGTGTCACTCAGGCTCCCAGAGTGTCTGCAGTTCCTGACCCTGCCTCTTGCAGCCCTGCCTTCCTTTACAGCCGGCCCCAGCCCTCAGCCACCCGCTTCTACGAGGAGAGGGCCCTGTGCATCCCTGCTCTGCCTTCCATCACCAGGTGCCATGGAGCCCCCACCCCATGGGCTCTGATATCCCTGCCCCGTGACCGGAACAAGTCCACAAACCCCTGTGGGGATAGCCCACCCTGGGCTGTGCAGGTGCGTGGGTGCTCAACGCCTGGTTTTGTCTCCATTCTTCAGTTGGTTTTTTTGTTGTTGTTTGTTTTTTTAAAGTTGAGACATCACGTGACTCGAAAGCTACCATGTCACCCATCTCATGAACTACCACCTCCCTCTCTCAGTCCCCAGCACCCAAGAATCCTTTTCCCGTCTTTGGATGCTCCCGCTCTGGGCATTTCCTGTTGTGGAGTCCCCACACTGTGTGGCCTTCTGCGTCTGGGTCCCTCCACACTGTGACTGTGTCATTCCCTCCACGCTGAACAATGCCCCACATGTGTGTTGTCTGCTCATCTGCAGAACTTGTTTACCCGCTCGACACAGTTTCCATGGGGACTTGTCCCGGTGGTTCTCGGCGGGTGCAGACCAGAAGTGGAAGTGTGGGCAAAGGTCACCTCCCCTGTAAGCTGTAGCTGAAGGAAGCTCCTGTTTGGGGGGATAGACGGGTTGACTGTTTCCTGGGAAGAGCAAAGTCTGACTCAAATGAGAGTGAGGGGTGTTTGTTTTGTTTTTGTTTTTTTAGACCAGGCTGTCCTGGAACTCTCTCTGTAGACCAAGCTGGCTTCAAACTCACAGAGATCCACCTGCCTCCGCCCCTCAGTGCTGGGATTAATGGCGTGCGCAGCTGCCACCACCGCACAGCTGTGAGGGCTGCTTGAGGCAAAGGGAAGTGACTGCTATCCAGCCACTCACCCTTCTGCAGGCTCCTTAGGCCTCTCCTGGCCTGTGCCCCTCCTGGAGTGCCCTGGGGTCCTTAACTTTCCAGGGACCACCAATCCCTGCATCTCCTTTGAGGCTCCTGGTGTGGGTGCAGAGCCGTACAGACCCCTCATTTTTAGCCCTGTACAGTGAGCACGGAGTCCTGTGTGTACAGGTAGGCCTGCACCCCAGGCCCCCCACTTTCCCTCCAAGACTGTGTGTCCTGTAACATGCGGGTTGCTGGGAAGCTAGATGAGCTCACTCTCAGGAAGGAGCCTCCCGCCTCCCGCCTCCCCCGCCCTGCACGGTGGCCACATCGACTGCTCTGTGAATGCTCGTCGGGATCAGAGGTCTGGCCACTGGCTGCCCAGCAGTTACCGGCATCAGGGAAAGGAGAGCAGAGAGGGGTGCTTGCTTGCGGGAAGCCACACTGGCTGCTGCCACTTGTCGTGAAGTGGGCTTGGGGAGGGCTGCACAGCGGGACCCACAGCACTGTGGCCCGGGCTGCGCCAGCCTGTGAGCCATGGGGAGAGGCGGGGAGTGGGCAGGGCCTGAGGAACTGCAGCCAAACCTCTGAGCCTGGCTTGCCCAGCTGGGGAGCCTAGCGTGAGGCCAGCATGTGCAGCCCCTCTGGTCACTTCCACCATCCCAGTTACCTAGATACCCTGAGCCTGTGTCACAGCTCCTCCATGTGTCTGCCCCTCTGTCTGATAGAGTAAAGCTAACCCCGACCCTGCTGGGCTGTGTTGCTAGAGGCCAGGCCCCGATGCAGGCTGCCCTAACAGGAGTGGGGTTTTTGTTTGTTTATTTAGTTAGTTCTATTTTATGTGTGCATTTGTCTGTGAGGTGTCAGAACTGGAGTTACAGACAGTTGTGAACTGCCATGTGGGTGCTGGGAAATAACCCTGTCCTCTGGAAGAGCTGCCAGTCTTTTAAATTTAATTTTATTGTTTCAGTTTTTTGAGATAAGATCTCATGTAGCCCAGGCTAGCCCTGCACTCCCTATGTAGCTGAGAATGACCTTGAACTCCTGACCTTCCTTCCTCCACCTGCCACACCTGACTCATGTGGTGTCTGGAGTGTGACCCTGGACTCTGTTGCCCACCATGCACTCTGCCTCCAAGTGCCGACACTGAAGACGCAGGTCACCAGGCCCAACTTACTTCATTTTTTAAAGTATTTGTTTGTATTTCATTCGCATTGGTGTGTGTCTGTTTGAGGGCATCGGATACCCTGGAACTGGAGTTACAGACAGTTGTGAGCTGCCACGTGGGTGCTGGGAATTGAACCTGGGTCCTCTGGAAGAGCAGCCAGTGTTCTTAGGGGCTGAGCCATCTCTCCAGCCCCCTTGTTTCATTTTCTTAAAGACAAAAGTTTCATTGTGTAGTTCAGGCTGGACTTGACCTCATGATAGTGCTCCTGCCTCAGCCTCCATCCTGAGAGCTGGGGTCACAGCTTGAGCCTCCCTGTGACATGGACAGTGGCTCCTAAGCGGCTGGGATGACCTGCAGGCTGCCTGCAGCGTCCACGCCAACCCTGCCACCCCCTCCTGGCCGTCAGCAAACTTCACACCACTGTGCTTTGTGCTGTGGCCTGGCCCTTCTGTCAGGATCCCTCTTCACCCTGTCCCCAGCTGTCCCTCCTCCCAGGCTAACTGGTCCCAGCTACTCTGTCCCCTGGCCTTGAGTCCTCCTGGCCCCTAGAGACCCCTTGCCTGGCTTCCAGGGGCTATGAGTGCTCTCTCCTCATGACCACCCAACTGTGACCCCGGGGAGCGCCCTCAGGCCCTGCACCCTCAGGCTTGGCTTCCCTCTGTCCCTGTCCTCCCGAGCCTCCCCAGCATGTACGCATGTGCACATACAGACACATATACACAGGCACGTAGACACACAAACCACACACACACACACACACACACACACACACACACACACACACAGACACACCATACACACAGATACAGACACACACACACACATATATACAAGGTTTCTTCTCTCTGTCACCTTGGCTGTCCTGGAACTCACTATATAGACCAGGGTGGCCTCGTATTCAAGATCCACCTGTCTCTGCTTCCCCAAGTGGGAGGATTAAAGGTGTATGCCACCACATCTGGCCAACAGGTATTTTTATTTATTTTTATTTTTCGAGGCAGGGTTTCTCTGTGGCTTTGGAGACTGTCCTGGAACTCGCTCTATAGACCAGGCTGGCCTCGAACTCACAGAGATAGATCCGCCTGCCTCTGCCTCCCGAGTGCTGGTATTAAAGGTGTGCGCCGCCACCACCCAGCACCCAACAGGTCTTTTTAAATCAGGAGTCACACAGCTCTACAGACTACGCTAACCACCCATGGGAGGATCAGGTTAGCCTTGACTGCATAGAGTGTATTTCCAGACACAGGCAGCCCTCACCTCTATCCAATTCTAGAACATTCTGTCTCCTCAAAGGAAAGTGTATCTGCATGAGAGTTTATTCCATCTCATTCCCAGCCCTTGGATCCCCACACCAAGTACGCTATTGTGTCTGGTTCTCACTGAGCCCCGTGTCCTCAAGGTTCTGCCACGCGGTTTCACACTGGCGTCTCTCCTGTTCGTGGCTGTGTAGTATTCCTGCCTGTGGACGAAGTGTGCTGTGTGCGTTGGTGGACAACCACTGTCCAACCCTTCATGTACTGTGACTCGCTGCTGTGGGCGCTCCTAGTTTCCCCACGAGTGTCTGGAAATGTGTTTGTGGAGTCAACTCTAGGCCAGCGTTTGCCACTGAGCGACTAAGAAGTTGGCTGACTGCTTCCCCAGAGTCCTGAGGCTTCAGCTCCCCACACCAGCGTCAGCACGGGCCATTGTTGGCTTTTGAGTCTGGCTATCTTTGGATACGTTTATTGAGATAGGCTCCTGCGGTGTAGCCAAGGGTGTTCTCACAATCCTCCTGTCTCAGCCTCAAGGGTGACTGGAATTAGTGCCTGCTCGGTGCCTGCTCAGTCTACTGCAGTACAGTACGGGGCTCCTGGGTAGGGCTGATGCTGCCGGGGTTGACGAGGGCTGCCCGGGGACGTGGGTTTGCTCTGGGGCCTCTGTCCTGCGTGGCCAATGGTGTGAGGATCTATGGGAACCCTGTGGCCCTGTGGTCCTGACAAGATGGCCAGGGCTCTTTGTCCCTGGATGGGATCCTGCTGGCCTGGGCTCCTCAGCCTCCTTCCCAGGAGCTGACACTGTCAGGAGAGGCCCCAGTGCCCAGGGCACTCGTAAATGACTACAGCCCTGTGGGGATCACACCTCTGTGCCCACATTGGAAGTGTCCTCTCTCTCTCCCTCACAGTCCCTGACACCCCAGCTCCCTCAGGGACACCAGGAATGAGCACTGGTGGCCGTGGGGTGAGGACTCTTGAGAACATGGTGTGATGTAGGGCTGGGGAGCCCTAGCTCGGCTAAAAGGAGGGACAGAGGGACTTAGACCTCAGTTCCCTTAGCCCAGTCCCCTCCAGCCCCTCATCCTTTGTCATCCTTGGTGGGGTGGGGGGCAGAGCAGAGCTCAGTGCTTCAGTAATCCTGGGGAAACTGAGGCTTTCTCTGCCCCCATGGGAGGAGTGGGGCAGAGCAGGCGCTGAACCCGGCAGGGTGCGCCGTTGTTGACAGCCCTTCTGGACCGATCCGCCCCCTACAGTAATTCTCCGCACTCTGCCAGTAACTGCCCTGACTTACCAGGCAGGCATCATTTCCTGAAACTCAGCCCAGCCTTAGGGGAAGTCGGGAGCCGGTGACTAACCCTCATGCAAATGGGGCCGGCAGGATCGCTGCTGCCTCCGTGCCCCACGGAGCTGCTGAGCCTGCGGCCACCGTGGTCATGAGTGGTGCGCTCAGGCAGCTCTTCCAGGGGGACACAGCGGCCACTGCCCCACACCCCGACCATGTCGCAGCTGCGCTTCTGGCTGCAGTTCGCCTCACTCAACAAGGTAACCGGCCAGGGACTCGCAGAGCCACCTGTGGCGCCCCTTGCGCTCCCACAGGTGGCAGAGCTGTGGCGCTGGGTGCCCCCAGCCCTGCCCACTCTGTCCTTTTCTTGGCAAGTCACGGTGAACATACCAGAGTTTCTTAAGCCAGTGATTTGGGATGCAGGTTAGTAGCCGGCATGGGGGTGGCTGGGGAAGGGAGTTGAGGGTGTCATTGTCAACACCTCTTCCTGGGCTAGGGCAGGACTCAGTCCAGCCAGGTCCAGTGGGGTAGGTAGAGCCGGGAGCCCATTGTTCCTCTGGTCTCCCAGTCTTGAAGGCGTGGGGGCTGGGGGATTTCTGTGGAGTCTTCCTGGGCTGGGGAGGAGTCTGCTCTGTGACCTCAGAGTGGCCTAGGAAGATCTAGGGTTAGCTCCTGCAGGTTCCCCTCCCCCTAGCAGGCCTACCTCAAATGCCACAGCCAGTAACCACAGTGGGGACCCTCCCAACCTCACTTCGTGCCACCCAATAGGTTCATGCTCTTGCCTCTAGAGATATAGCAGGGAGCAGCTACATGGTATAGACTTTGGAGGGGCCTCACTAGGAACCCCATTCTCAGAGCATCCTGCAGGGGAGGCCCAGGGTACCCAAGGGACCGGGCATTCAACTGTGACATTTCTCATGGGGGGGGGGTCGCCAGTGTGGGTTTGTGCAAATTAGCTAGTGACAACTGAGAGCTGGGTCCTGGTGTGTCCTGGGGTATTGGCACTCACAAGTGAGCAGGACCTCGGCACCCCAGAAGCCCTGTGTCCAGATGAAGTATTTATTGTCCCTGAGCCCAGGGTAGCTGGGCTGTAGGGAGGTGGCATCAGGATGTTTGTTCTTTACTGGTTTTGTTGGTAAAAGTTTTAGAGTGGTGTTGAAGGTTCCAGGTGAGGTGCTCGCCTGTCGCCTAGCATTGGAGTTAGAGGTATTGAGGTTGGCGGTTCAAGGCCAGCCGGAGCTACATAGCAAGTTTGAGGTCAGCCCGGGCAATGTGAGACTGAGTTCCAGGTTGGCACGGTGCCCACCTCTGCCCTCGCATTCGGTCCTCATGCTGCCCTTGCACTTCACAGTGAGGGGCTTTCCACTCACACACGCTACCCTTAACTAATGGCCTGTTATGTGTATCTAGTGCCTCAGTTTCCCGCACTTCCTTTCTCTGTCTTCAGGACATCAGCCACCCTGCCCCCTCAGGCTGCCTCCTGGGTTGAGGCCACTGTGGAAGTTACTGGGTTCGCCTCCCCCAGCCATGTCTCCAGAGCCCGTCCCAGGGAAGGTGGGGACAGAACCCGGGTTGCTTGTTGCCATTGGCTTTGCTGTACCTTGGTTTCTCCTCCGGTACGGGCCCTAGTGACCCACTGACTTGCTAGGGCTGTGCGGGAGGGCGTTGGGCACCCTGCTGTCCTGGGTTTCAGTGCTGCCCCACCAGGGTTTAGACTGGATGTTATGCTGGGGACAGGGAGGTGGGACAGGGCGCGGCACATGATGGGAGCCCATGGCACCCTTCTCTTCCCCTGAAAGCAGGCTGCCGCCTCTGCAGTGGGGTCACAGAGCTCTGAGCCCCATAGCAACCCAGGTTCACTCAGGGTTCTCCAGGAAGCTGCCAGGTACCCAACCAGTCACCTCCTCTGGCCTGGGTGAAACCAGATGACCCTGGTCTGCCTCAGCCAGGGGGCTGACACTGCTAGCTGACCCCATACCAAATGGAGAAAGTGGTGGTTCCCTAGGATCTACCCTAGGACCAAGACTCCTGAGTTCAAGGAGACAAGCCCTGGAGAGCAGCCTCAAAGTGGGCTGGGCAGGCTTGGGTCATTCTCTGGGCTCTTTTGTCCCTCCTGACCTTGAAGCCTGGGACCCCTGTTGCCTTGTCACTTCTTCCTGTCTTCAGAGGCACAGTGGGAGACCTCTAATTTGGCTAGCAGGGTCAGGGACAACCCCTGCACCCAGCACAGCCCCATTCTCCTAATAAGCTGCCCTGGCAGACTGCAGCCTGCTGCGGGGGTGTCACTGCCAACGGCCAGGGTGAGAAGGGGCTCCCACAGCGGGTCACCCTGGCTCTGATGCCGCCCCAGGTGGCTTCCTGGCCTCTAGCTGTGCCAAAGAGATGCTCCCCAACGTCCCAGGGCCATGTGTCAGCAGACCCAACCCTCTGGTCTCTGCCGCAGGGCACAGGGAGGCAGGGCAGTTCTGGGATGGCACCCTGGCCTCAATCACTTGTCTGTAAAACCTGCAGGCTGCTTTCAGAGTCTCTCGGTGGAGGCAGTGGCCTGGAGGCTCATGGAGGGAAAAGGATTGGTGTGAATTTGAGGCCAGCTTGGGCTGCAGAGCAAATGGACTCAGGTGTATTGAGTTTGATCCGTATTCCACATACTTCACTCGTTTAAAGTGTACATTTCTGTGGTTTTAATGTATTTGTAGCTGTGTATTTAATGGCTTCTAGAAGGTTCCATCCCATCAGAAGAAATCCCATCCCCTTTTAGCCATCACACCACTCATCCCCTGCCCCGGAACCCCGGAGTCCATTTGTCATCACTGGGTTTTCCTCTTCCAGCATTTGATCATAGAGTCCACACTGGACTTCTGTGTCTGTTTCTCACTGAGCAGCTTTTCCTCAAGGCCATTCCATGTCGTGTGTGGGACTTCACTCCTGTTTGTGGCTGTGTGATACTCCACTGTGTGGCAGAAATCATTGTCACTTGCATGGACTCCCACACAAAGCCAGCCACTGCCTCACCCATGCCTTCTCTTAGGACCCTTCATGCCTCGAGGACCTCTCCAACGCCTCCATCTTCTCCTCCTCTGTGGATTCCCTGTCAGACATCCCCGATACACCTGACTTTGTGCATGTTGACAGCCTCAACGAGGTGTCCACCATCTGGGATGTCAGCACCGCCTCGGCCACCCATGACAAGGTAAACAGAGCCACTCTGCTGACGCGGGTGGAGTAGGGGGCACTGTGGCCTGAGCTCTTCCTCAGGAGTGAAGACAGCAGCAGGCATGCCCAGAGGCTGGAGGGTCAGTCTCCACACCACCACACACCCATGTTCCCAGATGACCCCTGCTGGGCACACAGGCACACCCAACAGAGACACAGTGGTTTGAGCTTATTTTCTTTTGTGTCTTAGTTTCTGAGCTGTAGTCTCACACAGCCCAGACTGGTCTCAACTTTGCTCTCTGGCCAAGGTTGAACTTTAACTCCTGATCTACCCACCTCAGCCTCCTGAATGCCGGTGTGTGTGTGTGTGTGCGTGCGTGCGTGCGTGTGTGGTGTGCCAGCATGTCTGACTCTGAAGGCAATTTAGGTTACCAGTTCTTACCTCAAGAACTCTGCCCTCGCTGGGCGTTGGTGGCGCACGCCTTTAATCCCAGCACTCGGGAGGCAGAGGCAGGTGGATCTCTGTGAGTTCGAGACCAGCCTGGACTACCAAGCGAGTTCCAGGACAGCCTCCAAAGCCACAGAGAAACCCTGTCTTGAAAAACCAAAAAAAAAAACAAAAAAAACAAAAAACTCTGCCCTCAGTGGGCCCCAGAGACATGCTTGACTGTCTTAGCTAGGGACGACCTCATGCTTGACTGTCATAGCCAGGGACGACCTCTGGCCTGGGTAGGTGGTAGTCAGTGACCCTGCTATGCTCCCTGCAGGACCCAGGATGCCTCTCAGGGCTATCCAGGGTGACACTTAGCTGGTGTCTCCCAGGGGACCCTGGCTTCTGGGACTGACCTCTTCTCTCACTGCACACGCTGGATGGGTTTCCACATGGGCAGCACCGCAGAGCTTAGTCAGGTGATTATAGGGTGCTCAGGGTCAGGGTGTGCAGGACACTGACCCAGAAGGCCCTTGTTCAGCAGGTAGTTCCCCCCCCCCCAGGACACTAATGACCTGTATGGTCCCAACCTGGGCAGCCCTTGGCATGGACAGAGCCTCGCCAAGCCTGACATGGTCCCTAATCCTAGTAATGCGAGGAATCCAGTCCAGGCCTTGCTGGGGTCTTCCAGATGGAAGCTTCTAGACTTCGAGAGCATAAGTTAGGAACGCTGTCAGGAGTCTGCAGGTGGGAGACCTTGATGCCCCACAGCTTTGACGTAAGGGCCAGTGGGGCAGTTGTCACAGGGCCAGCACAAGGACAGGCTGCCTCTCCACTCCGTGCTGTGAGGATCCACAAAGGCCTGTGCCTTGCTGAGATCAAGGCCACAGGGTACTGCCCACCCCACCCAGGGCCCCAGGCTGCTGTGGACCAAGCCCCATATCTGAAACCTAACACCCTGCACTGCCCCAGCCCAGCCTGTAGGCCGGAACATGACTCAGCCTTCCAGGAACCTCCACCAGTCTGTTTGGGTTTTTGTTAATTTAAGAAAGAAAGGAAAAAAAAAAAAACAGAAGAAAAAGGCAGAAGGTTGAGTGTGGACTTGTAACCTTCCCAAGCTTCCGCTGGCTTTCAACACCCCTGGCCCTGTTCCCAGAAGAGCAAGGGACATGTGATAGTGACTGTCACTGCAGTGCCCCAGAGACTCCTGTCGTTCCTCAAGGATGCTGAGTCCCCAGTGAGCCCCGCAGGTCAGGGCTGAAGGCCTGCCTGCCATCAGGAGCTGAGACCAGCAAGGCCCCGTCACTGAGCAGTGCCTTGCTCCTCCATCTGCCAATCAGAGGGACCAGGCTCAATGGGCAGAGTGCTCCCTTAGCATGCACAAAGCCCTGGGTCCTGTCCTCTGTGCCACGGGAACCAGGTGTAATCGCAGCACTCGGGGCACAGGCAGGAGGATTGGGGTTTTAGGCTCCTTGGCTGGATAGGAAGTTTGAGGCCAGCCTGGGTTACGTGACTCTTATTTTAAAAAACCAAACAAAAGAGGGGGTGCGCTGGCATTGCAGGCTTTGTCCCCGACGTCTCCGTGGTGGATCACAGCCGTCTCTAACGTAATTTCAGGGGGTCCAGGCCTTCTGGTCTCCATAGGTGCTGCATGCACACAGTGCACCTACATACATGGTGAATAAGTCTTTACATGTATCCATATGTCTGAGAAAGAGTTTGCAAAGGAACCACGTCCCTGCAATGGCTACAGACTCAGCTCATTGGCCAGGCCACACCGTTTGTCCACATGATAGGACGCAGGGCCATCCTTCTGTCCTGTAGAGGAGTGTGGTCACAGTGTTGGGGACACTCCTACCTGATCTCCCAGAGGAGGTCTTCCAGGGACATTCCCCCGGCCTGCGGTGTCCGAGTGTGTACTGGGACTACTTGACTGGCTTTTACCTACTTTTCCTTGGTCCAGAAGCTACTGCCTCACGGTCCCCCTTGTGCCACAGGGCAGTCTGTCCTCAGCCATTCCTCCCAGAGTCTCCAGGCCCCAGGCTGAGGGGGTTGGCCCTGAGAATGCAGCAGCCCCCACCTATGGGTGCAGGCACTGCACAGAATGCTCACACCCTCCCCACAGCTGTTCCTGCCCAGCGGGCCATTCTCGGCTCTGGAAGACACAGTGACGTCACTCTCCAGCACTCCTCTTCTCGTCAGCTACCAGGTAACCGGGTGGCTGGCCGTTTCCTGGGGACGAGACACAGGCCCTGAAGGCATCCCCAGTGTTCTGGGCACCAGGCAGCCTGAATGCTGGGCTGCCCTGCCCATTTTACAGTTGGAAAAACTGAGACCTCTACTTAGGGGTAAAGGTAGAGCCACCTCTGCCCCCAACACTGTGCTGGGCGCACTTTGTATAGCATGGCTGCTGTCCTTGAGGGGAAGTTAGGTCACTGCAAAGCAGGATGGACCCCTGAACTGTCACACCTACAGTCACACAGCCAGCCTGAGGAGGAGGAGGGAGAGGAGGAGGAGGAAGCAGAAGAGCTGGGCCACGCTGAGACCTATGCCGACTACGTACCGTCCAAATGTGAGTTCTGCACTAGGGACAGAAGGGAGACACCCCCTAAGACAACTGTGAACCCCAAGGGCTGGTGGCCCCTTTCCCACATCCATAGTGTGGAGGCATCGGGAGCAGAGTTGTGCGTGCAGGTGGACAGCTGGCATCCTACTGGCCGCTTCGACCCTGCTGCTCTGTGTGCCAGCTGTGCTGTCTGCCCCCTTACCAGCTAAGATCGGGAAGCAGCATCCAGACCGCGTGGTGGAGACCAGCACACTGTCCAGTGTTCCTCCCCCAGACATAACCTACACCCTGGCACTGCCCGCCTCAGACAGCGGGACCCTGTCTGCTCTACAGCTGGAAGCCATCACCTATGCCTGCCAGGTAGCCAGCCCCACCCTGCCCCACCCCACCCAGCCCCTACCAGGCTTGTAAGGAGGGCACCACGCACCCAGACCTGACCTGCCTCTGCTCGCCCACAGCAACATGAGGTCCTGCTGCCCAGTGGGCAGCGTGCTGGCTTCCTGATTGGGGATGGAGCTGGCGTGGGCAAGGGCCGCACAGTGGCTGGCATCATAGTGGAGAACCACCTGCGGGGGCGCAAGAAGGCGTTGTGGTAAGCCCCTGCCTGGCCTAACGGAGCGGGCGGGTGGGACAGGGAGCGGTGCCTGACCAGGCCTCTCCCCAGGTTCAGTGCCTCCAATGACCTCAAGTATGACGCAGAACGGGACCTAAGAGACATTGAGGCCCCAGGCATTGCAGTGCATGCACTGAGCAAGGTAGGCAGGCCACGGGGAGTCAGCTGAGTCCACCCTCTGTACTACGGGAGACGCTGAGGGAGGGGAGTCCCTGCATGCATCCCCATGTCTGAACCTGTGTCTGCAGATCAAGTACGGTGACAACACTACCTCAGAGGGCGTCCTCTTTGCCACCTACTCCGCCCTAATTGGAGAAAGTCAGGCAGGTGGGCAGCATCGCACACGCCTCCGTCAGATCCTGCAGTGGTGCGGCGAGGCCTTTGATGGTGTGGTATCCTGTAGCCAAGGGCGGGTGGGTGGGTGGGTGTGTGGATGGATGGGTGGATGGATGGGTGGATGGATGGGTGGGTGGGTGGGTGGATGGGTGGGTGGATGGATGGATGGATGGATGGATGGATGGATGGATGGATGGATGGATGGATAGGCAGGGCTGAAGGACTAGGGCCTGAATGTGAGGGCCTCAGCCTGGGAGGGGAGAGCAACAGAGGGACCCAAGACGAGACCGAGGCCTTGGTGTGCACTGACCAGCGGCTGGGAGCTCATCATCAACAATGCTGACACGCTTCTTTCAGAGTAGAGGACAGGACCTGCAAGCCATCTTTCCCCCGAGGCTTCCCGATCTGGTCCTAGCAAGCCTGTAGGCGACACCCTGTAGTGTTAGGAGCCTCTGGCTGACACTGTGGGACAGAGCTTGTCCATGTGGGGATCCTCAGTGTGGGTAGCCCTCAGGACCCTGGGCACAGTGTGTGCCCATGGTGAATGACACTAGCCCTACAGGTATATGCCAGGGGTGGTGTCCCTGAGGCCCACAGGGTCTGTGCTCCTGTGGCAAGGAACTCTACCCGGCATGCATTCCTTCTGTCCTTCCCTTCTTGGTATTATGGTTGCCGTGCAGTCTTACATTGGTACCTCTGCTAAGCCCCCCTCCTGCCCCCCCCTCTCAGGGGCTGCCTTGACAGGCGGGAGCAGCCAGGCCTGGCTTATGTGGTTACTGAGGAGGACCTCAAAGCTCCCTGCCTGCTAGATAAGCATGCACCCCCCAGAGCCACATTGCCCCCCAGCACTTTTTAACACACTCCAGATAGCATGTGTCCTCAGATGCCCCGCCCTCCTCTCGGTGACACATACTGCCACTCCTGTGCCTCTGACACGTTGTGGGGTATTTGACCAGGGACACCTTCCACCCTTCTGGAATATTCCTTAACCCGGCATATCCCAGATTGTGTTCGACGAGTGCCACAAAGCCAAGAATGCCAGTTCCACCAAGATGGGCAAGGCCGTGCTGGACCTGCAAAACAAGCTGCCCCAGGCCAGGGTCGTATACGCCAGCGCCACAGGTGGGCTGGGAGCAGCAGCTGAGCTGGGTGGGCGAGCTCATCACGTGTGTGGCCTCTTGAGGTGTCACCCACACAGGGAAGGAGGGAGGGAGGGTGTCCTGACAGCCGGGCAGGGGACTTAGATCTATTTCGTTTCTACTTGGCACCTGGAGCAAATATGGAACTTGCTGTCCCCAAGCCTCACTTCCCTTTGCTGGTGGGCTCAGGCTGACCTTGGGTACTCCTGACATGTTCCCTGCTTCCAACTGTAGGTGCCTCCGAGCCCCGCAACATGATCTACATGAGCCGCCTGGGCATCTGGGGAGAGGGCACACCCTTCCGGACCTTTGAAGAGTTCCTGCATGCCATTGAGAAGAGGTGAGACTCGATCTGCCTGTGGGGGGTGACCGTCCCTGCCAGGCATGCCCAGGGCCCTTAAAACATACATCCCAGGGCCGGGCGGTGGTGGCGCAGCCTTTAATCCCAGCACTTGGGAGGCAGAGGCAGGAGGATCTCTGTGAGTTCAAGACCAGCCTGGTCTACAGAGCCAGTTCCAGAACAGCCTCCAAAGCCACAGAGAAACCCTGCCTCAAAAAACAAAACAAAAAAACCCATGCATCCCATCCTGTCTCTCCCCGGCACCTCCTGTACCCTCAGAAAGATGAGCCCCTTCTCATGAGTCCTCTGCTCTGCTCCCCTCTGGCCACCAAGTCTCTCCAGGCCCAGCCCCATGCCTCCCTCATGGCCACAGGGCCTCTGCTTCCTGCCTCTTTCCTGCCTGCGATGTCCACCCTGTGCCCAGTGGGACACAGTGCTCAGAGGTCCTGTCTGTCTGCAGGGGAGTGGGCGCCATGGAGATTGTGGCCATGGACATGAAAGTCAGTGGCATGTACATCGCACGCCAGCTCAGCTTTTCAGGGGTCACCTTCCGCATCGAGGAGATCCCGCTGTCCCCCGCCTTCGAGCAGGTCTATAATCGGGCAGCCCGGCTGGTAAGCTGGGGTGATTGTCTGCAGGGAGCCTTGTCCCTCCTCCTGCATCTGTGTAGCAGAGTTACGCCATCCACACGTGCCGCACATCTCTGTAGCAGGGAGCAGATGCTTTCTGGAGCCCACTGTCTACATTGGTTCAGCTGGAGCAATTGTTCTTTTCACTGTTACCTTTTTTTTAAACTTATTTTTATTACATATAGTGTTCTGTCTGCATATTTGCCTACAGGCCAGCAGAGGGCACCAGATCTCATTGCAGATGGTTGTGAGCCACCATGTGGTTGCTGGGAATTGAACTCAGGGCCTCTGGAAGAGCAGTCAGCTTCCTAGCCATCTCTCCAGCCCTAAAATGTCCAGTGTGGGCAAGACCACTCAGTAGGAAAGAGCAGACCGGCTGTGGCCACACACTGCAGTCAGCCATGCATTCAGGAGGCTGGGGCCAGCCTGGACTACATAGGAAAACCCGTCTCCCAACATAACAAAAGGTCACAATGCATGGTTCTGGCAGAGCCATGCTTTGGAAACCAACAGGGACATCTATGGTGCCTGACCCTGTGGCCTCCGGGAAAGATGCTGTACCCAGAGACCCTAGGACAAGTGTGGCTCTCCTGAGTGGGGTGGGTGTAGCTCCCGGCAGGGACTCAGGACCCTGCAGAGCCTGGGATTCACCACAGACGATGATTGGGCCTGGTGACCCTGCTGCCCGGGGACCTTGATTTCACCTGTTCTGTAGAAACTCTGACACTGGATGGGGGTACAAGTCTGTCATCCCAGCACTTGGGAGGCAGAGGCAGGAGGATCAGAAATCAGTTACCTTTGGCTACATGTCCAACTCAAAGCCAGCCTAGGGTACATTAAGCCTGCGTCCCGAAGCCCCGTTCCCCAGTGAGAGAGGCTTTTAAATTGGACATGAGATTATTTTTCGTTTCTTTGGTTGGTTGGTTTTCTGGCTATCCTAGACCTCAACTCTGTAGACTGGGCTGACCTCAAACTCAGAGATTCGCCTGCCTCTGCCTCCAGAGTGCTCAGATTACTGGCAACTACTTGAGGTTCTTAATCAAATGACAAAAACAGCCTCTTACAGCCCCATGCTCTGTTTTGAACATTGTCTGACATCTTTGTATGTGAACGTGGCGTGTTTTGATCGCATCCGCCCCTGCCCCGTGCCTTCGCTGTGACACCCTCACTGCACACTTTGGCTGTCCCCGTGCTGCCTGCCTGCCCCCAGAGCCCCTTGCCTGCCCCCAGAGCCCCTTGCCTGCCCCCAGAGCCCCTTGCCTGCCCCCAGAGCCCCTTGCCTGCCCCCAGAGCCCCTGCCTGCCCCCAGAGCCCCTGCCTGCCCCCAGAGCCCCTGCCTAATCTGGCTGGCCGGCTCAGCACAGGCCTTGCTCTTACAGTGGGCCGAAGCCCTGACCGTGTTCCAGCAGGCGGCCGACTGGATCGGCCTGGAGTCTCGCAAGTCCCTGTGGGGTCAGTTCTGGTCGGCACACCAGCGCTTCTTCAAGTACCTGTGCATCGCAGCAAAGGTGCAGAGGCTGGTCGAGCTGGCCAAGCAGGAGCTGAACCAGGGCAAGGTGAGCGCCACGGCCAGCCCTGGGGGAGGGGTGGCCCCTTGCCTGCTGCCTGCCCTGGTGGTCTGCGGTGGTGGGACGCCAGGAGGCCAGGCAGGTTTCCCGGGGCACCTGATAGGATGGGCAGTCGCCTGAAGCCCCCCTCAGACGCTCCGTCCCCGCAGTGTGTGGTCATCGGGCTGCAGTCCACAGGCGAGGCGCGCACGCGGGAAGTACTGGATGAAAACGAGGGCCGCCTGGACTGCTTCGTCTCTGCTGCAGAGTGAGTAATGCGAGTGGCGGGACACACACCAGGCACGGGCCGCCGTTGACGCGTCTCCCTGGTGCCCACCTTGCTGTGTCCTATTGCTGCCCCTTGCCCCTCAGCAGTTTGGGAACAGCCACCCGGGGGCAGGACCAGACAGGAATCTTGTGGGTGGCCCCTGGGTCTGGAGGGCACAAGGTAGTGCCATTTCAACACAGTTCCATGGGGTCGTCAGGCCTGGTGCTGTGGCCCCCACAGGCCTACACGGCCCTGTCAGTCCCCCAGTGCGGCTCCCTCCTGCCTGGGAATCCTCTCCTTGATGCTGCATAACGGGGCTGGCCCCCATACTGAGCACCCTTTTCCTTGCAGAGGTGTCTTCCTGTCCCTGATTCAGAAGCACTTCCCCTCCACCCGGAAGAGGCGTGACCGGGGAGGCGGGAAGAGGAAAAGTAAGCCCAGCAGGCTCCCCTGGCTTTGCGCTCCACTCCACACCCCACCCCAGAGCTGCCTGTGGGCTATCCTGATCTAGTGTCCCGCACCAACCAGCTGGGAGTCTGCACAGCACGCAGAGAAGCAGAGTCTGGGGCAAAACCCCTGCAGGCTCCAGCCTCAGGCAGGCCCCCTGGCCTGTGCAGCCAGCCCCCACTAGCCAAGGCCCTGGGCACCCCAGGGCCACCATTGACCCCAGTTCCTGCCCCACTTGCTGGCAGGAGGGCAGCCTCTGTGCGTGCCAACCGTGTGTGTGAAGGACAGCGCAGGGCTTGTGCTGCAGTCCCCAAGACGTCCGTAGACCCCTCCCTCCTGGCAGCCACAGCACGGGCACACGAGGGCCCTGGACTGGTCCCTTGACGGGGCTGTGACACCCTCTGAGCCCCTTGGTAGTCCAGCCATGAGGCCAGCCAGAGCTGAGGATGCGGACAGTGTCTCCATCCACCTCCCCTGCCCAGAAGGGGGCCCAACACACGGCTGACCACACAGGCCCCTCCCTCCCTGCCGCTCCGGCCTCTGGCACTTGTGCGGCCCCCCCACCCCATGAGCTGAGCCGACCCCTCCCACAGGGCGGCCTAGGGGCCGCGGCGCCAAGGCTCCCAGAACGGCACTGGAGGCGGCAGGAGTCATCCGAATTAGTGACGGCAGCAGCACGGACTCGGATGCCGGCCTGGACAGCGACTTCAATTCGTCCCCAGAGTCGCTGCTGGATGACGATGTGGTCGTCGTGGATGCCCCGATGCTCCCCACAGATGACCGAGGTGAGCCTGTCACCAGCCACATGGCGTCCTTCCCCACACGATACAGATGGGGAAACGGAGGCTCACAGCCAAGGTCAGGGCCATACTTCAAACACAGGCAGTGACTCGGTGCCTGGCGTCCACCCCCTGCTGCGACTCTCAGCCTGGCCCTGCCGGCCACTTCACTGGCGCTCTCCCTGCCCCCAGGTCCCCTGTACCCGCTTCAGAGAGACCTGCAGGGCCCTGGTGTCCTGGAACGTGTGGAGCGGCTGAAACAGGGCCTCCTGGCCAAGGTGCGCACACTGGGCCGCGAGCTGCCTGTGAACACGCTGGACCAGCTCATCCACCAGCTGGGGGGACCCGAGCGCGTGGCCGAGGTGAGCTTGGCAGCCACAGACTGCTCTGAGGTCAGCCTGGGGACACAGCCGCGTTACAGGCTAGCCTGAGCTAAGTGAGAGGGGGCCTTACCAGCAGACGAGAGCACTGCCCGCCCCCGCCCCTCGAGGACCTGATGGCAGTAGTGGCAGGGATCCTCGTGGCTGCTGAGGCCACACTGGACACCAGGTCCCTGCACAGGGCCCCAGTGGAGCCCCGTGTACCTCAGACGGCCACCGCCCTGACAGCCAGTGGCTCCTTTCCCAACCACAGATGACCGGAAGAAAAGGCCGTGTGGTGTCCAGACCCGATGGGTCCGTGGTCTTTGAGTCCAGAGCAGAGCAGGGCCTGTCCATCGACCATGTGAACCTCAGGGAGAAACAGCGCTTCATGAGCGGCGAGAAGGTGGGGCCAGGGCTGCGGGAGCTCCAGCTCCGCTCTGCCAGGGGATGGCTGCGGGTGGGGGCAGGGCGTGTGTGCCTGTACCCCTGAGCGGAGTAGCCCTGGGGACCCGAGCTGAACAAGAGGACGGCCCCCAACACCCTCCCCCCCCCCCCCCCCGCAGCTGGTAGCCATTATCTCTGAGGCCTCCAGCTCAGGGGTCTCCCTGCAAGCCGACCGCCGAGTGCACAATCAGCGACGCCGGGTGCACATGACCCTGGAGCTGCCCTGGAGCGCAGACCGCGCCATTCAGCAGTTTGGTGAGGCCCCAGTCCCGCCCCAGGCGGTCTTTCTCCCTGACCTCCACCCAGTCTCTTAGAGCCTTTTTTGGCCTCAGGCCGCACCCACAGGTCCAACCAGGTCTCAGCACCCGAGTACGTCTTCCTCATCTCGGAGCTGGCTGGGGAGCGCAGGTTCGCTTCCATTGTGGCCAAGCGGCTGGAGAGCCTGGTGAGCAGGCGGGGCCTGGGGCTGGGGGCGGGGCCTCGCTGGGCGGGGCCTTGGGTGGACCGGGGAATGCCGGAGTCTGAACCACACATGGTCCTGGGTCACCCTGGCAGGGTGCGCTGACCCACGGAGATCGCCGGGCCACCGAGTCCCGAGACCTGAGCAAGTACAACTTCGAGAATAAGGTACGCGGAGGGCAGGCGGCGGTGGGGAGGCCGCGCCATCTGCCCCGCCCCACTCATGCCGCCCGCCCCCCCACAGTACGGCACCCGAGCTCTCAGCCGCGTCCTCACCACGATCCTGGGCCAGACGGACAACAGGGTGCCTCTGCCCCAGGGCTACCCGGGAGGGGACGCCGCCTTCTTCCGGGGTAAGCCCGGGCTCGTGAGGCTTTCTGGGAGGCGGGGACTACAGCGGGCTGGGTCCTTCTAGCGACAGGGTTTGGCAGGGTTGGCCCCTGGGATCCAAGGACCAGCGGCTGGTTTTCCCTCGCAGATATGAAGCAGGGCCTGCTGTCTGTGGGCATCGGCGGCCGGGAGTCGCGCACAGGCTGCTTGGATGTGGAGAAGGGTGAGTCCGGGGAGTACCCGCAAGGTGGCGGTGCAGGGATGCAGGCGGCCGGGAGGGAGGCGGCGGCCTGAGACTCAGCTCTGCCCACAGACTGCTCCATCACCAAGTTCCTGAACCGCATCCTGGGGCTGGAGGTGCACAAGCAGAATGCCCTGTTCCAGTATTTCTCCGACACTTTCGATCACCTCATCGAAATAGACAAGAAGGAGGGCAGATACGACATGGGCATTCTGGGTAAGCTGCTCGGCAGCCATGCGGGATCCATCTGAGCCCCTGGTGGAGTCCAGGGGACAATGCCTCATATGTGTGAAGTCCACTGTCTAGACAGACAGACAAGGGCCACAGACTGGTCCAAGCTGCTGTCATAGCAACAGCGTGCTCACCTGGAGTTCACACTTGAGACACACTGCAGCTATCCCCCTGCCTCCCGCCCCAAATCTTAATGCTTTCAGGAAGCCTGTCTTTGTGTCAGCTGCAGGGAGAGCGGGCCTGGGCTGCATGCCGCTACTGTAGAGCTAAGGGTTAGACCCTGAAGCAAACAGGCATTTGTGAGTGTCAGTGGCACCTGCCTGTCCGCCCAGCACCGGTAGAGGCAGGGTTAGGTCAAGACAGCGAGCGTGACAGGCAAAAGCACTTGGCTGCCTTCCGAGCACAAATCTCACCCCACCCCACCCACGCTACAACTGCCTCTCACACCCTCTTCTGGTCTCCGTGGGCATTGCATGCACATGTGTGGATACATTGAAAACCTTTTTTTTAAAAAGACAGCCATCCTTACCAGCAGACACAGTCCCTCTGGGCAGCTGTACACAGCAGGACACCAGGTGCCCTAGACCAGATGTTTTCCTGCTACCCACCCACAGAACAGCTGGTCCCAGGGTTTTGGTTCCTCTGCCCACTTAGGGGGTCACCTCTGGGTGTATCAGAGAATCGGCTCCCACAGCCTGGCGTCTGACCACCTACCTCCTCCTCAGACCTAGCCCCTGGTATCAACGAGATCCATGAAGAAAGCCAGCAGGTGTTCCTGGCACCTGGGCATCCACAGGATGGGCAGGTGGTCTTTTACAAGGTGAGCAAGGAGGCAGCCAGCCCTGGCCTGGCTCCAGTCCTGAACCTGCTAACACACCCCTGTCCTGCAGATCAGCGTGGACCGCGGCATGAAGTGGGAAGAGGCGTTCACCAGGTCTCTGGAGCTGAAGGGCCCCTACGACGGCTTCTACCTCTCCTACAAGGTGAGTGGGCCCACGCGGGGTAGGTGCCCCGCCAGCCACCTGCCCAGAGACCCTGATGGCCTCACCACTCTGGGGCCCTAGGTACGAGGCAACAAGCCCAGCTGCCTCCTGGCGGAACAGAGCCGCGGCGAGTATTTCACCGTGTACAAGCCCAACATCGGCCGCCAGAGCCAGCTGGAGACCCTGGACAGCCTGTGCCGCAAGTTCCACCGGGTATGGAAAGACCTACCCTCCCATTTTGGCTGGGAACACGTGGGAGTCCCTGAGCCTCAGTTTCCCTGCTGACTTACGGGCCTGCCTCCCCAGGTCACTGCGGATGAGGCCCGGGAGCCCTGGGAGAGCAGCTACGCCCTGTCGCTGGAGCACTGCAGCCACGCCACCTGGTGAGGCCTGGGCGGGAATCCACCGGGAGAGGGCGGAGCCGGGCGCCCAGTGTCTGGGCCTTGTGGGCTGGGACAGTGCTCCCCGCGAGCTGACCAGCGCCCCCGGTGCAGGAACCAGCGCTGCCGACTGGCACAGGACGGCAAGGGCTGCGCCCAGGGCCTGCGTCTCTGCCACCACTACATGCTGTGCGGGGCGCTGCTGCGCGTGTGGGGCCGCATCGCCGCCGTCATGGCGGATGTCAGCAGCAGCAGCTACCTACAGATCGTGCGCCTCAAGACCAAGGACAAGAAGAAGCAAGTGGGTGAGTGGGGGCGGGCGGCCGTGGGGTCCCCAGAAAAAGGGTTCCCAGGTGTGGTCCCTGGCCGGACCCGACTGCGTGTCTGCACCGCAGGCATCAAGATCCCCGAGGGCTGCGTTCGCCGTGTGCTGCAGGAGCTGCAGCTGATGGACGCCGAGGTGAAGCGCCGCAGCACCCAGGGGCGGGCCGCGCGCCCCCCCACCCCACGCGCGATCGCGCTTCCCTGCGGTCCTGGTGAGGTGCTGGACTTGACCTACAGTCCCCCAGCCGAGGCTTTCCCGCCGCCTCCACGCTTCTCCTTCCCCTCGCTGCCGCTCCCAGACCCCAGCTCTCTGATGCTGGGTGCCAGCGACCCTTCAACCAACCCCGCGGAGCTGGCGCACCAGGGCTGCGACATCAACTTCAGGGAGGTGTTGGAGGACATGCTCCGCTCTCTGCGCGCGGGGCCCGCTGAGACCCCTGCGCCTCTGGTGGGCATGGGCGGCGGCACGGAGCGGCAAAGCGTCATCCACTTCAGCCCGCCCTTCCCGAACTCGTAGGCAGCCACCGTGGCCCCTGGAGTACAGCTGTCCGGTGGGCAGCAAGACCCACCAGCTCCTCTGCGAGCAGAGAAGTTCCCATAACTACTGAGGGCGCCCGGCCGCAGTGCCTTCCCCTACAGCCAGCCTACTGCGGGGCCGTGCCCAGCCTGGAGGCCGTGCGGTTCAGTGGCCCCAGAGAGCTGGTAACTCAGGAAATCAGGTGCTGAGGCCCCGCTGTCTATGGGGGCTCCACGGGGCAGACCCCGTTAATATATGCAATCCCCTGCTCCCTAAATTATTGTCACCCGCCCCTTCCCAGCCCCGGAATCCGTGGGCAACCGGCGGGCCCTGGTTTCTATGTATTTATAACTCGTGTACATATGTAAAGGTCTTTTTTAAATATATGCGTCTTTTGCCTACTTCCCAGTGTGCTGCGGCTTTCGAGTCAGTGGGGGGAGACCTGAGGGTCACAGAGCAACCCTGCTGGACAGCAGACAGGTGACAGGACCAGTCGGCAAACCTGTCCCCTTGTTGGCTGGTGGCAGCAGGCTGGGGAGATGGAATTCACCCAGTAGCTGCTGCAGTTGGGGCTGGGGCTGAGGATCTGGGTTCCCTGGCCTTGCAGAGGAGTTAGGGAGGAGCGGGTCCTCAGAAGAATAGCAGCAAAGCCAAGGGAGGTGGCCATCTGCCGGCACCTAGTTCACAGTCATGGGGTCACTTAGCCTGGCAGCACAGCCCACAGGAAGAGTGGTGGCCATGCAAGTGCTCCAGGACCAGTCCATCAGAGAGCCTCTAAGACTCCCAGACCCACCATGTCACCACAACTAGGCTCCAGAGGCCCAGGCTCAACCACACCCACTGTGGGTGCTCCCTAGATGGCCACTCTGTTCACACACACACACACACACACACACAACCCTCACAGAGAATGAGGGACAGCTCACACACACACACACACACACACACAACCCTCACAGAATGAGGGACAGCTTACACACACACACACACAACCCTCACAGAGAATGAGGGACAGCTTCCACACACACACACACAACCCTCACAGAGAATGAGGGACAGCTCACACACACACACACACACACACAACCCTCACAGAGAATGAGGGACAGCTTACACACACACACACACACACACACACACAACCCTCACAGAGAATGAGGGACAGCTTCCACACACACACACACACACAACCCTCACAGAGAATGAGGGACAGCTCACACACACACACACACACACACACACACAACCCTCACAGAGAATGAGGGACAGCTTACACACACACACACACACACACACACAACCCTCACAGAGAATGAGGGACAGCTTACACACACACACACACACACAACCCTCACAGAGAATGAGGGACAGCTCACACACACACACACACACACACACACACAACCCTCACAGAGAATGAGGGACAGCTTACACACACACACACACACACACACACACAACCCTCACAGAGAATGAGGGACAGCTTACACACACACACACACACAACCCTCACAGAGAATGAGGGACAGCTTACACACACACACACACACACAACCCTCACAGAGAATGAGGGACAGCTCACACACACACAGACACACACACAACCCTCACAGAGAATGAGGGACAGCTCACACACACACAGACACACACACAACCCTCACAGAGAATGAGGGACAGCTTACACACACACACACACACACACAAAACCCTCACAGAGAATGAGGGACAGCTTACACACACACACAGAATGAGGGACAGTTTACAGGTCACCATCGTCTTAGGAACAGCCCTGCCCATACTCAGGTCCTCCCACTGGCCTGAGCAGAGCCTCAGGGATTACAGGGAACTGTGACCAGCTGACCTGGACTGCAATCTGCAGAGTCCTGGGGCATAGGCAGGGCCTGCTCGTCCCCAGTGCACTTGCCCAACTGCTGACATGAAGACACAGCACATTTCTACATTTTATTCCCACAAGGCAGCCAGGTGAAGCTTGAGCCCAGGGCCACAGGCCTCCGAACCTTCCTCCGGCGAGGATGCACGCCAGGTCCTCGGGACTGCCCCACCAGCAGGCTGGTTTTCAGGCAGACCGTCATGAGTGCCGGGGTGGAAGGTTCCAGGGGTCACGGGGCAGGGGGGCTCAGTGGGGTCACACACTTGTAGGGCTAGAGATAGCACGGCAGGTCCTTCTCTATCACCTGTGGGGAAACAAGGTCAGACTGACCCCCCCCCCAACAACCACACACAGCCCAGCCCTGGCTCACCCCAGGCTGATCTGAGGCCTTACCAGGGGCTCTTCCATGGGGCCGTAGCGTTTCATCACGCAGCCGTTCTTATCAATGAGAAACTGGAACAGAGAGAGCATGGTGACAGGGTATGGGGGAGTTGGGTCCTGCCCTGTCCCAGTCCTGTCCCCATGGTCGTCTGTCCGACCGTCCATCTGTTTGTGTGTCTGTGTGTGTGTGTGTGTTCGCCAATAGTATGTCCCTCTTACCTTGGTAAAGTTCCATTTGATGGCGCTGTGAGAAAGAGAAAAAGAAGGGTTAGGAGTGGTACCAGCCAGGACCCGAGGTGCACACCTTTAACCCCAGCACTCAGGAGGCAGAGGTAGGGTCCAATTCCTGGCACCCATGTCACAATGCCTAACAAGTTTGTGACTCCAGTTCCAGGAAATCACAAGCCCTCTTCTGACCTCTGAGGGCACCAGGCATGCACGTGATACAGACAGGCAGACAAAACCAAACACAAAATGAAAACCATCTGGGGAGGGGAAAAGATGGGGGGTGGCAACATCAGTGCTACAACCTACCAAACCTCTGTAACTCCAGGCCAGGTGGTGTACATAAATACACTCAGGCAAAGCAATGCATGCACATAAAATACAAATAAATAACTCTGAGGCCAGGCCAGGTGGCCTACACCTTTAATCCTAGCACTTTGGAGGCCCGGCAGGCAGACCTCTGTGAGTTTCACACAAGCCAGAACATCACAATGAGACCGTGCCTCAAAACAAACCAAACAGGCACCTGCTCCCACCCTGCTCCAGAGTCATCTGGCTGCCCCTGCAGGCGCCCCCAGGGACACTCACTTTCCCAGCATGCCCCTGCCCTTGGGCTGGACCTTCATCCATTTCCACAGTGGGTGGGCATCATCCCCGTTTACACAAATCTTGCTGTACATGTCAAACTTGACATCGTAGCCGGCTGCAAACTCCTTGATTTCTTGATTACTTCCTGGTTCCTATGGGTTGCAATAGACTGACTGGTAAGGTGCACACCACTACACACAAAGAAAGAGACAGACAGACGGACGCACACGAACACACACACACACACACACACACACACACACACACACACACACACACACTGCAGCGTCCCCCACTCCGGACCGTTGCCTGGGGATAGCCACGCACCTGCTTCCCGAACTGGTTGCAGGGGAAAGCCAGGATCCGTAAACCACACTCAGCGTATCGGGCATGCAGATCGACTAGCTGAGTGTAGTTTACGTCGGTTTTGCCTCATTGCGAGGCCACGTTGGTGACGATGCACACGAAACCCCTGGGAGGAAATCAGTAGGAATGAGCCCACGGTCAGGGGAGCCCATTTTTTTTCAGACTGGCTTTGCACCACCCACATAACCAGGCACCCACCTGTACTTATCCAGGCAAATCATGTGACCGTCGATGTCCTTGGCTGAGAATTCGTGCATGGAGCGCGCACAGCGCCAATCATCACGGGATGCGCACTGCAAAACAGGGAAACTGAGTATTCCATCCCAGGTCTCGCAGCAGGAGAGAGAGTCCCTTATTAATGAATACCAAAAAAAAATGCCCTGCGGCTGGTGAGTCAAGGCTCCTCCCCCTTCCGTACTTCTGCCCCCTTCAGGTCGTCCTGAAAGGAGCTGGTAGCCAGAAGACGCTACCAGGGAAGGGGGCGGTAGGGGTTCCCCCTGGCCTCACACCAAGCCCAGGAGCTCGGCGCAGCTGCTGTCCTGGGGAGGCTCCTGCAGCAGAGGCTGGGGATTGAAGGGCCCGGGAAGCGGAGCCGTCTGGCGACGGCGTGCCCTCCTGCGGCGGCACCCGCGAGCTTTCCTCCTCCTAGGAGTGCCCGGACGCTTCCGAGGACTCCGGCGTCGAGGTTCCCTTCGTCGCCGGCCTCCCGGGTACCCGACACGCTGCCTGCAGCGTCCCGGGTTGCCGGCGGCCGCACGGCCCATACCTGCGAGTCTGGGCGTCCAGAGCGCACCGCGGGGACAATGAGCCGGTAGCCAAGGTGCTGCCCATTGTGACGCACCAGGCCCGGCGGGGCGCCGGACCAAGCCAGAACCCTCTATGTGGCCCCGACATGGATTCCCATCCCCGGGGGCCCTCCCCAGACAAGGCCCGACCTTGTTCTCTCTGCCCCGGGGATGCCACCCGGAGTTCGCCTTCCCACCTGGGTGCCCCCTAGTCTAACTAACAGACCCCGCGACCCCCGATCTCCGCCCCGACACGGTCACCCGACCCGGACCCTGCCCCCACCCACGACCGCGGGTCCCGGGTGCGCTCACCATGGTGCCCGCAAGGCCAGGCGCAGCCAGAGCCCCGCACAGCAGCGCTGGTTTCAGCAAGCGGCTCAGACGGCCCCAGTTCATCGCGGCGGCCGGAGCCAGAGCTCCTCCCCTCACGCAGCCGACCAATGGACTTGCGATGCAGAGTCTGGCTTGCCCGCCCTCGGCCACGCCCACTGACGTCTATTATTGGCAGGGTGCGCCTGCGCCGAAGACGCAGCCAATCGGAAGCCGGAATGAAGAGGTGGCGTAGCAGGGTGGGGCTTGCGGGTTTGTTGTTGTCAGCAACTGCGCGTGCTCAGTTGTGGCACGGCCGGGGAAACCGGAGCTCAGGGGGCGCTGGCTGCGCGCTGGACAGTTAGTTATCCGCGAGGTGCTGCAGGTTGCCAGGGAGCTTAGGGGAGCCCCTGGGCATAGAAAACGAGGCAAAGCCACCCCCTAAACAGCCCCTTTGACCACAGGAGCTTCCTATTTCCACTGGAGACAAGAGTCTCGTGTAGCCCAGGCTATCCTTGAACCCTCCTCGCCAAAGCACTCCCACGGCCCCTCCGCTTCTCTGTTCTTGTCAGAGCTGGTGTCATGTCGTCCAGACTGCCCTCGAGCTCACTCTGGAGCCAGGACAGCCTTACCCCTGACCCTCCTCAGAGCTGGGATGACAGATTAACCCGGCCTTGCGGTGCTGGGGGCGGAACCCGGGGCCGGGAGCTTGCTCAGTGAGAGCTTCCAGCCCAGACAGAGCTTTCCCTAACTCAGCGATCCTCCCGCCATAGACTCCTGAGTGCTAGGGTAACAGGCCTATGACAATCCAGTCCCTGCAGATGCCAAGGAGGACTGTACATACTGAACTAGTGAAGACTGGTTTGAAGGGGTGTGGCAAGAGAGCTCAGCGAGTGCCGCCACTCCGCGAACACCACCGAGAGCCCCATTCAGACCCCAGTGCCCCGTCTGCAATCCCTGGTGTAGGACTCAGGCACTAGGCTGGCCCGCGCCTGGCACCTGGCAGAGTGCGCTCAGGCTGTGCCCTGGCTAGCCCAGGTGCAAGGACCCGGTTAAAAGACAGACCCCGCCCACTCTCGCTCTCTTTCCGCTCACCTCGCTTTTCTCTTTCCCACTCCGCTCTCTCTATTTCTCTCTCTCTCTCACTGTCCCCTTGGAGCAGACGACCTTTCCTGTCTCCCTCTTCTCTTCTGTCCTCCGTCCCTCTGTCTGTTCACCTCTTTTCTGCCCCTTCCCCTTTCTAATAAAACTTCTCACTTAAGCTCTGTCTGCCTGGCGTGTTTGTCCCTCCTACCTCGCCCGCCAAGGAACCCGCCTAGGCACCCCTCAAGCTTTATCATAACACCTGGGGCTAAATCAGGACAGTCAAGTGCTTGGGGTCAGTGAGATAACCCTAACCCTCAAAACCAAGATGGATACCCGCGTGGTGGCCACACCCTTAACCCCAACCCGTGGAGGCAGACGCCAGCCTGGTCTACAGAGCAAGTTCCAGGTCAGCCAGGGCTACACAGAGAAGCCTGTCTTAAAAAACAAGGTGGTGGGAGATTAAGGGAGGCTAACATGTCTTCCACACATAGACGCGGTTACTGTGTGACCTCAGAGGTCCTCACACATACAGAAGCAGCCAGCAGTCTGGAGGGCCTGGGGGAGAAAGTGAAGGTCCCACGCCCACAGCTCCTTGCCCCTCACAGCCAGCACTGGTGGCCCTTTGCCCTCCTGGTGTGGAGGGCCCTGCACACAGGTGTGACTCATGAAATTCCTCAGCACAGCTGCGAGTCTCCCTCCCAGTGCCTGAATCGGCCTTTTGTCTTCCGTGCTCCGACCCTGGAGCAGGCCTCCACAACTATGTGAGGACACTTCTGAAGGGCTGGGTGCAGACAGGAGGCTAAAATGACCATTGACCAGGGTTGTTCAGATCCAATCTTGCACAATCCACGTCTGGAGGGTTGTCCAGGGCCCCTTGGTCCAGAATCCGAGTTGGTCTGAGGGCCCTTTCCCAATCAGGGAGTTCGCTTTTCCTCCCAGCCCCCACCCCCCACGTCCCGTGACACAGCACTTACAACTTCCCTGAGATTTTGTGTCACATGCAGCTTGACATTGTAAAGACCGGTGCCCAAAGGCTCAGATAGGTCACACCCTCACGGGGCATCTGGGAGGCCCCGGGCTGGGGCTGAAGGCTGCTGCTCAGAGGAGCCCAGCCCTAGGCTCTGGGAGGGATTTGCACATGGAAGCCACTAGCTCCAGGACAGAGTTCTGGCTGTTACTACTTCGTTATTCTGGAGACAGGATCTCGGGTAGCCCAGGCTGGCCTGGACCTCACTATGGAGTCCAGGATGACCCTGAACCCCTGACCGCCCACCTCCACTTCCTGAGTGCTAGGGTGACAGGTGTCTCTATGCCTGCTTGTGGGGGGCTGGGGGTGACTCCCAGGCTTTGCACATGCTCCAGCCAAAGTCTTCGTCTCTAATCTCTGTGTTCTGAGACCAGGCTTCTCCTCTTGTCCCTGCCTAAGGAGCTCCTGAGAGCTCTCTGCCTGTGGCTTCCTGAGCCCTAGACTGACAGGTGCCCGTCCACCAGCAGAGGAGACCCTGGGAATTAGAAGCTGACGTCATGGAGGACCTGCTAAGCTGATTAGGAGACGTTGTTATGCAAAGTGGGATTTAGCTAAATTAGCGCTCAAAGCCCAGCGGCCACGGAAGGGGCCCGCAGGGAGAATTCCAGCCTCTAAGAGAACTGAACTCATGGGCTGTGGACAGAGAATATGATTCATTTGTTACTGAGATTGGCCAATTAAGGCTGGGGAGGTGGTGGCGCGTGCTTTTAGTCCCAGTTCTCGGGATGCAGAGGCAGGCGGATCTCTCTGAGTCCGAGGCCAGCCTGGTCTACAGAGCGAGTTCCAGGACAGCCAGGGCTACACAGAGAAACCCTGTCTTGAAAAACCAAAACCAAAACAAACAAACAAAAAGAGCTAGTGGACTAGCCTTAGTTAGGGCCCCACATCCATAATTAATAAGTCTCCTTGTCTTTATTTGGGAACTGATTGGCAACCCAAAGAAAATTCCAACTACAGAACGGGGTGTCAGACTCCTGGAGCTCGAGTTACGAGTGGCTGGAAGCCACCATGAGGGTGCTTGGAAGCAGACTCAGGTCCTCTTGCCGTGGGGCCGTCTCTCCGGTCCCCGTTTGCCCATGGCACCCTGGCACCCTCACTCCACCGGCCTTTTGGTGCTCTACTTCCTGGTCCCCTCAGGAGCTGGCAGGTCCAGAGACCACAGGCTCACTGTTGACAGGACCCCACGTTGTTGTAGCGCAGGGGCCTGGCGGGCCCTGGGCAGCATCTGCCTTTTCTCAAATTACCTTCCCTAGCACCCTCGGCTCTGAACAACAGGAAAGTCACAAATCCGTCCCTGTGCCAGTGCCGCCCAGGCCGGGGCTGCCCACTGCTCCCAGCTGGCTCACCCCCTCACCTGGTCCAGGGCGCTCTCCTCTCCTCCTGGGTGAAAGGTGCCCTCCTTCCCAGGCCTGCCTGTCTGTCTTCCCACCTTCCCTATCTGCCATCCCTTCCTGCCCTGCTAGCCCTGGAAGGCCCCGAGTCTCCTCTCTCCTCGCTCATGACACCGCCATCCGCCTCAGCAGTTGGGGGCTCCCTCATCTGCCTCCTGACACACTTCTCCTGGTCTGGCAATGAGGTGACTGCCTGCTGGAGACCCCACAGCTGCAGGGGAGGCACCCTTCCCTGATGCACAGGGCACGGAGGGGCCGAGGCACTAAGTCAGGGCCAGAGCTCAGTGACCTGCAACCCTGTCTGCCACGTGGGGCCGCCTCTTGCTGCTGTGGATCCCATAGAGCTGAACAGCCCAGGAGAGCAGGGCGTATGGCAGCCCCTGCCTGGCCCGAGACGGGACACCCTGTTATGCCAAATTTGTGAGAGCACCAAGGGCCACCTCGCTGCTGCAAACACATGAGGTGTAGTCACAAGCCTCGGCGGGAACCCTGTCCAGCAAACTGGCGCAGCAGCTGCAGGAAAGGCGCCTGGACCATTATCACTTTTTTTTTTTTTTTTTTTTTTTGGCTTTTACAAGACAGGGTTTCTCTGTATTGTTTTGGAGGCTGTCTGTCCAGCCCGGCCTCGAACTCACAGAGATCCGCCTGTCTCTGCCTCCCGAGTGCTGGGATTAAAGGCGTGCGCCACCACCGCCCGGCTCCATCGTCACTCTTTTGTGTCCTTTACTCCTTTTCTTGCTCTTATTGGCCCTATTTCCAGATTTGACTTTACTTTTCAAATTAACCAGTTCTCCGATTCCCTTTTGTTACAGGCCTGATGTCTGACCCGGTGACTGGCAGCCTTAGGTTTGTACTGATGTGCTATGGGCATTTGAGTTTTTTGTTTTGTTTTGTTTTTGGTTAGCCCCTTATACAGGAATAAAGCTGCATCCTACACACTCCTGCCAGTCTGGAGAGATGGCTCAATGGTTAGAGCACTGGCTGCTCTCACAGAGGTCCCAGGTTCAATTCCCAGTACACATGGTGACTTACAAACACCTGTGACTTTAGTCCCAGGGAATCTAACACCCTCTCCTGGCCTCTGTGGGAAAACACACATACAAAATAAACACCAACAAAACCAAAACACCTAACCCACTACAATTTCAAGTACAGTCACTGCCCTCTTGGGTGGGCAGTCATTTCCTGAGTTGGATGCTCCCTCATTGGCCAAGGGCCTTGGGAATGTTCCCCTCCAGAGCTGACTTATAGGAGTAAAAGTGTAATACCTTCCACCACTGAAAACACAAGCACTGGCCGGGCGTTGGTGGCGCAGCCTTTAATCGCAGCACTCGGGAGGCAGAGGCAGGAGGATCTCTGTGAATTCAAGGCCAGCCTGGTCTACAGAGCGAGTTCCAGGACAGTCAAGGCTACACAGAGAAACTGTGTCTCAACACACAAAAGAAAGAAAACACAAGCCCCTCTTCTAACAGACCAAAGACACAACTGAGTCCAAGATGGAGGCACCGTTAAAAAGCTAGGCACATAGACATATAGACAGCGCCAGCATGAAGACAGAGACCACAGCCTGGGAAGTCTCTCAAAGACTTATGGTTTGGCTTCTGTATCTCTGCTTCTGGCCGGCTGTCCTTTGTGCTTGGAAGTTCACCCTGAGAAAGGCTCAGTGCTCCGTGCGATCCTGAGCACCAGTGTAGCTGCTGGACGCCTGATAAAGACTCCATCGGCTGCAACCCGAGTTTGAGTTGTCTTCTCTGGTGGATACCCAACACTCCCTCTTCTGCTGGCTTCACATTCTGCCAAGACAGTCACCAGTCTTGGCAGTCCTCCGGCTGGCTACACTTTCCTTTAAGGGCCTCTATTCTGTAACGGGTAAAGCTTTGTTGATAAGCCAGGCGGTGGTGGTGCAGCCTTTAATCCCAGCACTCGGGAGGCAGAGGCAGGCGGATCGCTGTGAGTTCAAGGCCAGCCTGGTCTACAAGAGCTAGTTCCAGGACAGCCTCCAAAGCCACAGAGAAACCCTGTCTCGAAAAACCAAAAAAAAAAAAAAAAAAAAAAAAAAAGCTTTGTTGATAATCATAGATGGGTGAACTCACTCTAGATCCCTGTTCGAATCCTGCAGGGGTTCAGTTTCTGGTCTAATCCTATGGATTCAACAGCAAGATCAGAAGACCTAGGTGTTGGCCTCTCAGCCCTGGGATTGGCTTTGTGAAGATGAGGAAATTGAAGGCTAGGATGTGGGAGCTTCTAACTGAACCGGTGCGCGCCCCCATGCCCACGGTAGTACCAGCCTCGGGAGCAATGCAGAGAAATTGCTGTTTGCTCCTCTGTTGCCTGGGACATCCAGAACATGGGAATAGGGCTCCAAGAGCCCTCATTGGGTGACAGAGTTCATCCCCTGTCTCGTGAGACATGATGATTAGTTCACACTCCACGCTAAGAGAGCAGGAGGCTCTGATGTGCAGACCTGCACAGCCAGGAGCAGGAGCAGCAGGTGTCCTCGTCCTGGAGCGGGGCCAGCCTGCGCTGTGCCTCTGCGGGGCCTGTGCCACAACCCAGGGAAAGGGCACTCCTCGAGACTGGAGCCCTGATAAGCACATGTAAGCAACTGCTTCTGCTTTGTCATGCCTACTCTGTCAGCGGACTCATCAGCAGTCAGCTGAGAGCTCAGGACCCTTACTTAGCCCACTGGTCCTTCCTCTTTGGATTCCATAAGGCCCGTGCTCCCCCTTGGCCGCCCAGGGCCTGTTCAGTAGCTGTTTCAAGAGGCGCGGCGAGGACAGGGGACTGACAAGCGGATCCCGCGTGGACGGGCGTGGCCCACCCAGGCTGCTGTCTCCACCTGTCCTGCTGCTGATGGGAACAGAGGATCACACCTCGGGGAATGCTCTGTGGGCCTAGAGACCCTTAGGGTATTGATCTTTAGGGTGATAGGTTTATTCTGAGAACATGTAGTGATCCACTATGTATCAGACCCCTCAGGGGGCCCTGATAGCTTCGGTCTCTGGATTTGGGGCAGAAATATTTATTGAAACTACTAAGTTATTTCTCTATCCACAGTCAACAACCAGATAGACACTACCCTCATTTATTTGATTTCTTTATATTTGTTTGTTTTTTGAGACAGGGTTTCTCTGTATTGTTTTGGAGGCTGTCCTGGAACTCGCTCTGTAGACCAGGCTGGCCTCGAACTCACAGAGATCTGCCTGCTGGGATTAAAGGTGTGCACGCCACCAATGCCTGGCTTCTTTCTTTTTTACAAACAAACAAACAAAAAAAGGAAACACACATATATCCCCACAAAAGTGAAGTTAAAAAAAATAGCAAGAGGGCTGGAGAGACTGCTCAGAGTTTAAGAGCACTGGCTGTTCTTCCAGAGATCCTGAGTTCAATTCCCAGTAACCACATTGTAACTCACAACCATCTGTAATGAGATCTGGCACCCTCTTCTGGTATGGATGAAAACAAAAGCATTCATATACATAAAATAAACAAACAAAAAATTTTTTTTGTTTTTCGAGACAGGGTTTCTCTGTATTGTTTTGGAGGCTGTCCTGGAACTCGCTCGGTAGACCAGGCTGGCCTCGAACTCACAGAGATCTGCCTGCCTCTGCCCCCCCAGTGCTGGGCTTAAAGGCGTGCGCCACCAACGCTCAGCGAGGCCAGCCTGATTTAAAAAGCATGTTTCACGACATCTAGGACTGTTACATAGACAAACCCTGTCTCAAAAAAACAAAAATCAAACAAGCAAAAACTCAGAGAGTTGGATACTGGGACTAATGCTGAAGATCAGAGAAGCAACGCAGCAGCCACGAGAGTTATGCTCAGACCAAAGGGGCGACCTGACCTGTCCTCAGACTCCACCCTCTCCTGTCTCCTCCTGCCTTACATTCCTCTCTTCCAGCCACACCAGTCTCCACCCCCTCCGTGCTGGGATTAGGGAAATGTCACTCCCAGTGCTGGCATCGCCTTTGTGTGAGCTCTGTTTTTCTTTTAGACTGGAACTAACAGAGAGATCCTCCTGCCTCTGTCTCCCTAGTGCTGGGATACAGGTGTGGCCACCACTGCCTGACCTCTGTGGTTATCTCGTGTGGCTAGCTTTATTCACTGATCTTTAAGCAAGCTTTATTTGTTAGATCATAAGCAAAACATCACCACAGTTAGGTCTTTGTTTTCGTTCTTGGCAGGTGGTGCTGCGTTTTATGGCCTGAATGGAACTTCCATCATGGAATCAGTTGTGCCCAAGTCTGGGGTGTTTTACACAGGCATCTGTCGTAACGATGTCTGAGGCGTTTCTGGGTGTTATATCCAGTTCGTCTTTGCTGGTGGGTGTTCCATTTTTGCGCTTTCTGGGTCCTGGACAAGAATGTTGGCTGTGGCATTCCTGGTAAGGAGAGTGTCTGCAGTTGGCTGGTGACAGAGGACAATGGAGACCAAGCACAGAGGAAACGGTGAGAGCCAGGAACTAGGGAGACTCAAGCTCACACTAATAGGCTTTTGTTTGTTTCTTTTTAAACTCTATTTAATGTGCTTTGGTGTGAAGACATCAAACTCTCAGGAAATGGAGTTACAGACAGTTGTGAGCTGCCATGTGGGGGCTGGGAATTGAACCCAGGTCCTCTGTAACAACAGCCTGTGCTCTAACCCCTTTTTCTGAGGGGTTTCTCTGTGTAGCTTTGAAGCCTGTCATGGAACTTGCTCCTTAGACCAGGCTGGCCTGGAACTCACAGAGATCCACCCGCCTCTGCCTCCCGAGGGCCGGGATTAAAGGCTGCGCCACACTAGCAGGTGTTATGTATCCTGATGCTGTTTCTTTGCTGATGCAGTAAACCACACCAGGCTGAATTAGAAAGCTAAAGACAGGTTTATTCTGAGCAAAGCAGCTCCCGGGTGACTCCTCCGTCTCCGGAGATCAAGGCAGGGGAGGGGCAGGAAAAGAATCACACGGCCTATCTAAAGTGGGGGTAATATAGGTGCTGGCTGGGGTGACGAGGCTTTAGGCAGGGATTGGGCAGCTTCGGGAGAGGAGCCAGTGTACCCAGCACTCCACCAGGACTTTTTGGTGATTCTCCTGAGCTGGGGGGGGGGGGTTGAGCCAGGAATGAGGTTTTCTCAGCTGGAAGTTTCACACTAGGAGGCAGACTTCCAGGGAAGAGAGGTGTCTCAGGGTTTAAACTGCTGTGAAGACACACGACAATGGTAACTCTTATGCAGGAAAAACATGTTCAGAGGTCTAGTCCATTCCATCGCAGTGGGACACGGTGGCCTGCAGGCAGACGACTATCTTTTCCTGCAGGCAACAGGAAGTGGTCAGAGACCATGGGTGGCATCTTGAGAATATATTGTGGTTCTCCTTCCTTTTTGGTGACGGTCTGCAAGGGGAGCGAAAGCGGGGAACAAGGGGGGGACACAGCCCTCCAGGAGACTTGGATCAATCAGCTCAGCTCTATCCCAGAGTACAGGAAGTACCTAGGACTGGGGAGCCTGGGGACAAACCCTAATTTGCATTGAGTAGCAAGCTCCTGTGTCCTGTCACAAGGGGAGGGAGGACTTCCAGCAGGAAACCGTGCCAAGGGTCACCATGGAGATAAATCAGGCACCCAGGCTCAGAGACAGCTTTTAGATAAGGTCAGTCTTCCTGGGCCTAGAGACATTCCTCATAAGGGCAGGTAGAGGGCAGGAAGTGTCACTGGGGGAGTCCCTCATGTTGGAGAGAGAGGCCATCAAATACATGAGGCTCCATAAGGACACACTTACCTACTCCAACAGAGTCACACCTCCTAACAGCGCCCCTCCCTTTGGAGGCCACCGCAGGAGGTAAGATCAGAGGAGAGCTCCTACAGGCAGACTCCCCTCAGTGGCACTCATCCAGCTGGCCACTGGAAGCCCCTGCCTGTACCCCAAACTGTTTATCTAACGTCCCATGCCCAGGTCCTCAGGCTCTGCCCATTCACTACCACAAAGGTGAGAGGGTTACCTGGAAGTAGTGGCACTCGACTTTAATCCCAGCACTCAGGAGCCAGGGTCGGTCAGATCTCTATGAGTTCAAGGCCAGCCTGGTCTACAGAGCGAGTTCTGGGACAGCCAGCGTTATACAGAGAAACCCTGTCTCCAAACCAAACCAAACCAACAACCAAAAAGAACTGGAGGGTCGTGTCACCTGAAAGTTAATGTCAAGTGCTTCTCCCCATACCTAAAAAAACAAAAACAAAAAAACCGAAGACAGGGTCTGGCCAGGAACTCAGAGAGAGACATCTGCCTACCAGGGTGCTGGGACCAACTGCATCACCATCGCTCCCAGATCTAGATAACTCTCATTTCCTAAAACCTTACTGCGCCTCACAGTGAAACCCACGCCTCCCACCCCCAGGAAGGAAAAAGATGCACAGGCGTTTCTTTTTGTTGTTGTTTTGTTTTTTGAGTCACGGTTTCTCTGTGTAGTCCCGACTGTCCTGGACCTCGCTCTTGTAGCCCAGGCTGGCCTCGAACTCGCAGAGATGCGCCTGCCTCCGCCTCCCGCGTGCGGGGGTTAAAGGCGTGGTCTACGCGCCCAGTTCCCTCTGGCTAACGCTTAAACGGCGGTGGCCGATCATCGCGACGTTTTCACGATGGCGCTCTCGCGCCTCCGAGCGGAAGGGGCGGGGACGGGGCGGAGGGCGGGGAAGGGGCGGGGACGGGGCGGTGCCGTTATTCCGCGCAGGCGCGTTGCGTATGTGAGTGGGGAGCTCCTTTCGCCTTCTGGCGCAGGCGCAGAGCGGGCGCGCAGGCGCAGCAGCGTCCGAGCGGCGGCAACATGGACGACGAGGAGGAGACCTACCGGCTGTGGAAGATCCGCAAGACCATCATGCAGGCGAGTCGCGCGTACGGGGTTCGGGGCGGGCGCCGGCGGGGTGGCCGCGCTCGCCCCTGGCTGGCGGGGCGCTGGGGATGGACGAGCTCGGGGTCTTCTGCGTCGGCGCAGGCCCAGCACCCGCGTGGCCGCTCCCAGCCGTCGGTCACCCCGGCGTGGTGGCGCGGGCCTTGAATGACAGCACTCGGGAGGCGGAGGCAGGCGATCTCTGCGAGTTCGGGGCCAGCCTGGTCCACAGAGAGTTCCGGGACAGCCAGGGCTTTGTAGACAGGCCTTGTCTTTTTTTTTTTTTTTTTGGTTTTACGAGACAGGGTTTCTCTGTATTGTTTTGGAGGCTGTCGGTCCAGCCCGGCCTCGAACTCACAGAGATCCGCCTACCTCTGCCTCCCGAGTGCTGGGATTAAAGGCGTGCGCCACCAACGCCCGGCTCAGGCTTGCCTTAAGAAACCAAAATAAACAGAAGGCCAAACTGCCGTCTGGTAGCACGCGCCTTTCATCCCGTCACGCGGGCCGCAGGCAGGTCAGGCTCTGAGTGCAAAACCAGAACGGCCTGTTTTGAAAGTTTGAGGTCACTCGGAGCTTCATAGAGTGACCCTGTCCCAAAAATAAAAGAGACTTAGGTTGGCTGGGAAGTGGTCGCGCACGCCTTTAATCCCAGCACTGGGGAGGCAGAGGCAGGTGGATCTCTGTGAGTTCGAGGCCAGCCTGGTCTACAGAGTGAGTTCCAGGACAGCCGGGGCTACACAGAGAAACGCTGTCTCTGAACAACAAAAGACAGAAAGGGGATGGTGAGGGAGGGGACAGGCCAGACCCCAGTGAAGAGCCTGTATGCTTCATAGGTTTGATTCTCCTGTTGGCTGGACCCCAGGGCCTGGTCTCTCAGGCCTGCCCCTCAGCCCCGATCTGGATTACTCTCTGCTCTTCCTCATCAGGCCCAAGACCCAACAGGGAGTCCCCGAGTTGAAGAGGGGGGGTACTGACAGGTCGAGGATCAGCCCTGGCCTGCCAGTGACGCTGGGGTGGGTGGGCCTCTCCGAGCTTGGGGACCCGACTGGCTCAGCCACACAGCATGCAGCGCTGCTGGTCAGTTAAGTGCCCCCTTCTGTCCCCGCCAGCCCTGGCTGTTCAGGGTTAGGTCTGGGCTCTACACGGCCCAGCCCTCATGCTGAGTGTTTATTTCCTGGCTCTGCGTCCCAGCCCTCATGCTGAGTGCTTATTTCCTGGCTCTGCGTCTCTGCAGCTCTGTCACGACCGTGGTTACCTGGTCACCCAGGATGAGCTGGACCAGACACTCGAGGAGTTCAAGGCGCAGTTTGGAGACAAACCCAGCGAGGGCAGACCCAGGCGCACGGACCTGACCGTGCTGGTGGCCCACAACGACGACCCCACAGACCAGATGTTCGTGTTCTTCCCAGGTGGGGCCCCTGTACCAGTAACCGAGGCCCTGGCTCTGGTGCCTGTCCGGCAACGTGTCACAGCACTCCCTCTGGGGTATCCCGGCTTTCTGCCCAGCCTTACCCAGCTTTGCCTGCGGGACTGCTGCCGTCGCCAACCCGCTTTTGCCCCTGGAAACCTTTACTTGTCCAGGCGGTGTCCACTCTCTACCCCTTGGGTCCCAGCACCAGCCCTCAGACCCCGTGGCTCCCGTCTGCTGCGTTCCGTGGTTTCTGCCTTACAGCCCAGGCAGCCCCGAAAGGCGTCTCATGGGAGGGGGTGTTGTGCAGCTGCCTCCTGGTCTCCCCAAGCAGCCTTTAATACCCTGACGCTTTGAGGCCCTGGGGCTAGTGTGAGAATTAGTGTAGGGATGGGTGTAGTAGCATGTGCCCATTTCCCAGCACCTGGCAAGCAGAGACCAGGCAGGTGGTCAAAGCCAGGTCTATACAGAGAGTTCTAGGACAGCGTCGTAGAGCATTGCTTCTCAACCTTCCAGATGCTGCGACCTTTTAACAAAACAGTTCCTCGTGTTGTAGTGACACCCAACCGAGAAATTCATATCTGTAATTCTGCTACTGTTTGGAGCCATAATAATGTAAATACTTGTGGTTCCTGTGGTGTCAAAGGGGTCAGGACCCACCGGTTGAGAGCCATTCGTGCAGAGAGCGCCTGTCTCAGAGAAAAGTGTCTTTGCAGACCCCTGGGCCTGCTCTTCCTCATTTGGGTCCTGATGCTCCAGTGAACCCCATCTTTCCTTGAGGCTGTCCAAGCTGGCAATACTATGTGTCCTAAACCTCAGAGCAACTGAGGACCTCCATCCCTGTTCCAGGAGGGGCCCAAAGGGTCTGGGTACCCTGCAGTTTCCTGCCTGCCTAGCCCCATTCATGGCTCCTGGCCGTTGTGGTCTTCCCTTGCACATAGAGAAACCCAAGACCACAGGCAGGGCAGGGCGGTGGTGGCCCTCAGCAGTGAGGTCGTGCTGTGTGTCCACAGAGGAGCCCAAGGTGGGCATCAAGACCATCAAGGTGTACTGCCAGCGCATGCAGGAGGAGAACATCACTCGCGCGCTGATCGTGGTGCAGCAGGGCATGACACCCTCCGCCAAGCAGTCCCTGGTGGACATGGCCCCCAAGTACGTGCTGGAGCAGTTCCTACAGCAAGAGCTGCTCATCAACATCACGGAGCACGAGGTGTGTGTCTGTTCTGGGGCCTCAGGCTCTGCCATCATGTGCTGGGGTAGGCTGGTACCCCAGCTCTGGTGCTGTGACCCGAGCATCCAAATTGGTGGTGTTGGTAGCATGGTCCTGTCCTTTGTCGCATGCTGATGGCAATATCCTCCAGCCAGTTAGGGTCTGTTGAGGTCCCTGATGGCTTCATGGCTCTTGGCCGGTCTCTTGTCTCCACAGCTGGTTCCTGAGCACGTGGTCATGACCAAGGAGGAGGTGACTGAGCTGCTGGCTAGATAGTATCCTTTATCCCGTGCCCCCCCCCCCAGTGTGAGCACCTCATCCCATGCCCTCCCAGTGTGAGCACCTCATCCCGTGCCCCCCCCCGTGTGAGTGCCTCATCCCATGCCCCTCCCCCGCAGTGTGAGCACCTCATCCCGTGCCCCCCCCCCCCCCGCGCGGCCAGCCGCTTCCTTGACTGTGACCCAGCAAGCTTCGGGAGAGCCAGCTGCCCAGGATCCAGGCCGGGGACCCAGTGGCACGCTACTTTGGGATCAAGCGAGGGCAGGTGAGAAGCCTTGGCTTTTGTCCCCTTCTGAGGCCAGGGCTGCCATGGCTAGGGGACAGTGGTGCCTGTGGCCCTGCCAGCCCCAGCTCTGCCTGCTCCCACAGGTCGTGAAGATCATCCGGCCCAGTGAGACTGCTGGCCGCTACATCACCTACCGCCTGGTGCAGTAGCCCAGCCTCTCACATAGCGAGGGCTCAGCACCGTCCCTGGATGAGCCCCACCTGCCACCAGACCCTGCTGCCTGTTCGTGACTCGAGACGGCCCGAGCCTCCTTCCCCGGCCCCACACCGCCGCCAGGGTCCCAGCAGGGCTCCATCCTGCTCTGAAAAGTAGGACATTGGGTGAGACGCAGCCAGGCCGTTTGAGAGGACCCACTTGGTGGAAGAGAGAGACTGACGCTTCCTGCAAGCTGACCTCTGACCTCATGCATGCACCATGACAGCTGCGCATGTACCCACAAAAATTCAAATCTAATGGGAGTGCAGACTAGCACCCAGGAGGCAAAGGCAGGCCAGCCTGGGCTGCATCCTGAGATCTTATCTCAAAAAGCAAGCTGTACTGTTGCCAGGTTAAACCCTAGCCCTCTGGAGACTGAGGCAGGAGGATTGTAACTTCAGAGTTTATGGCCTTTGAGCAAGAACTGGTCCAGCATTCTGGCGTGAGGCCCTCGTCTGAGAAACAATAAAAAGGAACCCCACACAGCAAGGGCCATGCTCAGAATCCCCTCCACACCAGCTGATCTGCTCCTCCCAACTCCCCACACTCTCCTGCCAGCTCCCTGATGGACAGTTGGTCCCTGACTGCTGCTCGCGTGGCTGCCAGGGTATGGGTCATAACCTGTTTGCCTTACAGGGCTTCTCTGTAGCTTTGGAGCCTGTCCTGGGACTCGCACTGTAGACCAGGCTGGATCCACGTGTCTCTGCCTCCTAAGTGTTGGGGTAAAGGCTGTGTGCTACCACCTGACCTGTATCTTGGGACATGGCCCTGGACAAGGCCAGCACCACAGTCCCTCCCTGTACAACCTCAGAACAGTGTCTGCACCCCAACTCTTGAGGTCCTTATCCTATTTAGAGTTCTCCATTCTCGTAGGACTCTTGAGAATTAAAGCTAGTTTGAACAGATGAATTGTTTGGCTAATTTGGGCTGGGCTGTGCGGGATGAGAACTTGGGTGCATGCCATGTACCACTTGTAGCCAGAAGTCACTCCATGAATGGTGAGAATCCTGCCTGCTCCCTGAGCAGCCAGAGCACTGCCTGCCATTACCTGCTCAGACTGGAAGATAGGCCTTGCTGTAGGGGCTGGCAAAGGCCACAGACAAGCACCCTGCCCCGGGGCCACACCCAGCCCTGGCTTTATTCTCCTCCAGGACTCCAACTCACCAAGTTGCTTTCCTGACCCTCCCCAAACCTGGGGTGACAAAGCCCCACTCCTCGGCTCAGGCTGACCTGGAAGACCCTGCTGCTCCCTTGCCTGTGTTCTGCCCCTGGTACTGAGGCCCTGGCTGCCCACAGCCCCTTCTGACTTACTCAACACCTGCTGCTGTGCTCCTGACACAGCTCAGGACTGTGTTAATACATTCCCACGGCCAGCGTAATCCCAGGACCCACCACTCAGGCCATCGATCTAGCTCCCCTTCCGGCCTCTGAGTCCATTTCCTGCCCCAGGTTCTGTTTTTCGAATTTCCCACCATTGTCCCACGCTGGCCTTTCTCGTGACAGCTTTCCTGGGGCTCCACCGCAGTTGCTCCAGCTTGCCCGACGGACGCTCCATTGCGCACTCTGCCTCCACTGCCACTGTATCAACCGGCTACTGTGTCTGCCTAACTCCAGAAGCAGAGTGCCTGTTGATGTGTTGAGTGCTTTTGTTTGAGGTCTCCTTGTGTACGCAGCCAGGCTTACATGCCCCCTGCCTCAGCCTCCTGTGTGCTGGGGTGACTGTGCACACCTCCACACGTGGGTTAAAGCATGTTTTTACCTTTACTTCCTGCTGGGGGGTGGGGCAAGCGTGCACGCATGCCAGAGCAAGGCCACACCCTGTACGTGGAGGTCAGAGGGTAACAACCCAGGCTAGCCCGCCAGAGGGCTTCTGGAGTATCTTCTGTCTCCACCACCCATCCTGCCCATAGGAGGCTCGATTTGGGCGTTCAGTATTTATCCGGTTTCCACATGTGTTCTGGTGATGACAGCCAAGGCACTTTCTCCCTCACCGTGCTGGCTGGGAACTCAGGTCTACCTGCCTCTGTCTCCCAGAGCCATGTGACGCCATGAATGCAGGTGCTGGGGGAAGCCAGAGGCTCATAGCCCCTGGAACTGGAGTCATAGATGGTTGTGGACCACCATGTGGGTGCTGGGAACCGAACCAGAGTCTTCTAGAACTGCCAGTGCTTTTAGCCTCCGGGCTGTCTCACACACCTCGGTGGTTTCAGTGAGGGCTTCCATCCTGCTGGGGCCCTGCGTCCTGTGACCAGGTGGGAACTTTGCCCTGAAATGCAGCTCACTGCTGGTTCCTGGCCCCTCCTTTGGTACTGTGGGGCCCCAGACACGTAGGTGGGTGTCTTCCACTTATGAGTGAGATTTCTGGACCTGCAGACACACAGACTTCCCCTCCTGTCAGTAGGAGGGCGTCTCCTCCAGAGCAGCGGTTCTCAGCCGGTGGGTCGTGACCCGCTCACAGGGGTTGAATACCCGATATTTATGATTAATAGCAGCTGAAGGAAGCTTAAGCTATGGAGTGGGGTGAATAGTGGGGGGGGGGCACAGCATGAGCAGCGCACTGAACTCGGAAGCTGGGCCACAGGGACAAGCCTGCCCGGCATGGAAGGGCATGGGAGTCTCACTCCAGAGGCCCTGTAGACAAGAGTTGGGAAGGTGGGGACACAGGGCAGGGATGAAGTTGGTGTCTACGATGGGACAAAGCTTTAGGCGTTCTGGAGATGGGTGGTGGGGCGATTGCACAGCCATGAAAAGGAAACCTAAGCACGACAGGTGACCGGGAAAGCCCTCGGTAGCTCTGGTCACCATGGGCTGCGTTCACCCTCTATGAAGTCACAGGTAAGGCTCACACACCCATTGTGTCGCTCAGTGGGTTGGTGGTCACCTGTCTCACCACGGCGGCCTTTTCGTGCCCTGTACTGTTGGTGAAGTAGGCCCGCTGCTCCTGAGCCCCGGGTAAAGTTCTCGTGACTTCTTAGAAACGAGAATCAGGATCATGGTGGGGCTTGTCTGAGTTCCGGCCAGCCAGGGCTACATAGTGAGACCCTGCCTAAAAACAAAAACAACTTCAAAAACCAAAACCAAATCGAAGGTACACCGACTTCGACAAATACCTTCACTCTCCACTGGCTGAGCTAGTTCCTCTCTCTTGAAGAACTGAATCCAGACTCCTTTGGCCAAGAGCCAAGGCATCTTGTTTACCAAGAGCAGGGCATTTTATCTGTGCCTGTGGTTTGCTGCAGGAGGCCGGCTGACCCCTCCCCGGGAAGCCCCCCCCAGCCAGGAAGGAAGGCCCTTCCCCTTTGCTGGTATCAGGGCGGCAGGGAATTCTGTAGACTCCCATGACTGGGATGACAAACTGATCTCTGCTCCCCAGGGTCACCATGTGGCTGAGGAAGATGCTGACCCTGCTCCTCCTGCCTCCACCACGCTGGGGTGCACCACCCCCAGCTTATGAGGAGCAGGGCATGAATCTGTGTCTCAGGGCCACCACCATGCAAGGATTGGGAGGGGAGTGAGCGTCACCTCCCCCTCCCCTGGCTGAGGCTCTAAGGTAGAGGATCCTTTCCCAGAACTGCAGAAATATATTTAAAATGTCGTTTGTAACAAAAAACAAACACTGATGTGGTGGCCCATGCCTTGGTCCCAGCACTTGGGAGGCAGGAGGATCTCTGTAAGTTCGAGGCCAGCCTGGTCTACAGAGTAAGTTTCAGGGCAGACAAGGCTACACAGAGAAACCCTGTCTCAAAAAACCAAAAACCAAGCAGAAGATCGATAGGCACACCTAGCCTAGATCACACAGCCAGGAACTAACAGAGGGACCTGGAACCCTGGCCACACTCCAGAGACTAAACTATTTTGTTGTTGCTTTTTTTCAGACACGGCTTCTCTGTGTGGCCCTGGCTGTCCCAGAACATGCTCTGTAGACCAGGCTGGCCTCCAACTCAGTGATCCTCCTGTCTCTGCCTCCAGAGTGCTGGGGTTAAAGGTATGAACCCCCATCATCTGGTGAACATAAAACTAGTAAAACAGAAAGTTAAATGGAAGCCAGGCATTGGTGGTTAGCAAACTGACCTAACATGTAAGGAACCCTGGGCTCCATCTCCAGCACCACGCAAAGCTGTTTCAGAAGGGCCAGCCTGTCATCCCAGCACTCTGGAAACAAGGGCAGGGAGATCAGGAGTTCAGTCTTCTTTGGCTACACAGCAAGTTCAAGGCCAGCCTCTGAGATCCTGTCCCAAACAGAAAAAGGTAAAATATGCCGGGCGTTGGTGGCGCACGCCTTTAATCCCAGCACTCGGGAGGCAGAGGCAGGCGGATCGCTGTGAGTTCAAGGCCAGCCTGGTCTACAAGAGCTAGTTCCAGGACAGCCTCCAAAGCCACAGAGAAACCCTGTCTCGAAAAACCAAAAAAAAAAAAAAAAAAAAAAAAAGGTAAAATAAAAACATACACATACATTTTCAGGCAACTCTGCCCTAAGTGACCAGAAACTGTCACACAAATGTGCCCAGGACTGACTGGCACAACAGTTCCTGTCACTGGGCAGCCCCCCAGCCTGGGCTGCCACCTTGCTTGAACTCTTCAGCAAAGGGATGAAGATGGGTTTAACACATAGGTCAGGCTGGCTCTTGCACAGGACCCAGGGAATCTGAGACCCTGTTTCCACTGTGCACACACATGGCGCTGAGCTGCACGGCAGGTGTGGTGGCACATGCCACCTTTAACCCCAGCCCTCGGGAGGCAGGGGCAGGCGGATCTCTGAGTTTGAGGCCAGCCTGGTCCACAGAGCAAACTTCAGGACGGCCAGGACTACACAGAAACCCTGTCTCAGGAAAAAAAAGAAACCCCCAAATGAACGAATAAAATAAAACACACGCAGCGGCACACGCTTTTAATCCCTGCGGGTAGGAGGCTGAAAGGCTGAAGTAGGCGGAGTTTGAGGCCAGCCTGATCTACATAGGGAGGGCTACAAAGCAAAACCCCATCTGACAATGACAACAGATTGAGCCTGTGGCTCTGCTGGTTAAGTTTACTTTAAGCAAAACGGGGGTACGTGTGAAGAACCTGTCCACAGCACCTTGGGAGAGGTCCACTGTGTACCCCCACCTGTCTATCCGCACCCAGCCTTCTGCCAGAGGCCTGACACCAGAGTCAGCTCAGCTTCCCACACAGGGCCTGAACCCACCACACGGGTCCCGAATGGCCTCCAACCCGTCCAGACACGTCCAGAGAGGGGTGTGGCTTGCATTCCAGGCTGATGGACACCACAGGATGGAGATGGGGGTACCGTGGGAATTCAGCTGCTGTATCCGTACAGGCATAAGAAGGCCAGCGGAGTCAGCCCACACCCCACAATGTCTGAGCCCCTGAGTAGCTTTCTCAGGGTTGTGGGGAACCAACCCCCAAGTCAAGGGCCCTTAGTGACCCTAAGAGTGTCCGGCAGTGGGTTGACAGTCACCATCATCACCACGAGGCTCAGACGAACTGTGGCCGCCGGTCCCCACTGCTGCCACCTGTGAGCTGCCCCGCTAGGAGCCGCATGGCGGGCAGAGGAGCCGGTGCTGTGTTGTTGGACTGGTTGCTGTTGAAGGAACACAGCCGCTGGCCCGGGTCTCCATCCTCAGCCTCCAGTTGCTCCTCGCTGCCACTGTGGCTCTGGGGACCCTCCTCTGGGCCTGCCTCAGCTTCTGGCTGCTGCAGGAAACTGAGGCGGTGCAGGGCGCTGGCATCCGAGGATGACAGGGCATCCGGATCAGAGGCCTCTTCCAGCTCCGAGTCTGAGTCATTGGATGCCACGTGGGATTCTGTGGCCAAGAGGAGGGGATGCAGAGATAGGGATGAACCCCGAGATACAGTGAGAAAGGGAAGAGACAGGCTCCTGTGACCAAGGCTCAGCCACCTTGGCCTCCAAGGCTTCCCCCGCCCATTTTTCCCCTCCGCTTGCCCTGTGGCCCTGCCCGCTTGTCCCCAGATGCTCCCAGGCCCTCTATCCCCTCCCTGGGGTAGACGGGCCACCAACACATAGAGGAAAAGTCTGAGCTGTCTGCCTGCGCCCACTACTCAGGGTCTCGGGTCCCTCTGCACCACTCACCTGGGCCTCCATCCTCCGTCTCCTGCAGCGGGAAGACCAGGCCCTCAGCCGTCTCCAGCAGGACACACTGGGTGGACGTCCCCTCCTGCATTATGGGAAGGTATCAGGGGTTGGCTGGCTCCCAGTATGCCCCAACTACATTTCCATCTTGTAAATTTTCTTTTTATTTATTTAATCTTTCTGTGTCTGGGTGTCTTGCCTGTGCATACACGTAGGTACTGTGTGCCTGTGTGTATTTATTTATTTAATCTTTCTGTGTCTGGGTGTCTTGCCTGTGCATACACGTAGGTACTGTGTGCCTGTGTGTATTTATTTATTTAATCTTTCTGTGTCTGGGTGTCTTGCCTGCGCATACACGTAGGTACTGTGTGCCTGTGTGTATTTATTTATTTAATCTTTCTGTGTCTGGGTGTCTTGCCTGCGCATACACGTAGGTACTGTGTGCCTGTGTGTACGCTTGGTGCTATCTGGAGCCTGAAGAGGGCATCAGATCCCCCAAACTAGACTGACAATTGTGACCCGCCTCGTGGCAGCGGAGAGAGCCCAGGTCCTCTGCATGGGCAGCCGGCGCTCCTAACAGCCGAGCCCTGCATCTCCTTAACTTTCATTTACTTGTTTGGTTTTTTTATTTCGAGGCAGGGTTTCTCTGTGTTGTTTTGGAGGCTGTCCTGGAACTCGCTCTGTAGACCAGGCTGGTCTCGAACTCACAGAGCTCTGCCTGCCTCTGCCTCCCGAGTGCTGGGATTAAAGGCGTGCGCCACCACCGCCCGGCTCAGAATTATTTTTGAATGTATTAATTTACTGTTTTGAGACAGGGTTTCACTATGTATCTATGCTGGTATGGAACTCTCTATGTAGTTCAGAGTGGCCTGGAATTCAGAGATCGGCCTAACTGTGCCTCCCCAGTCCTGGGATTAAAGGTGGTTTTTGGTTTTTGGATACAGGTACATGAGGGTCTCACTTAGCCCAGACCAGATTCAGACTTGCTCTGTAGCTGAGGATGGCCTTGAACTCCTGGTTCTCCCTCTGCCTCTCAGTGCTGGGATGAGGGAACCACCTGGCTTACTGGTGCTAGGAATGGAACCCAGGGCCTCTGGTGTGCTATGCCGGCGTCCTGCTATTGAGCCATGTCCGGGATCCTCCAATCACTGTTTGTGTTGCTACCCACAGCCTGAGGGCCCCCACACCACACCCCTTCTCTACCTGGCCGCCAGGTGCCTCCTCTGGCTCCTCCTCGAAGATCAGGCCAAAGTGGACGATCAGAGTCTCAATGACCCTGGCCTGATGCGGGTAGTCTACCAGGGAGGAGAGGGACACGGTGGCTTCCGTGGGCCGAGGCCGCAGCAGCGTGGGCCCGAAGACGATGCCCAGGTTCCCAGGGGTCATCTTATTGTCCTGCTCCACTTCTACGATCCTGGGGCAGGGCGCGGCCAGAGACAGGTGTGAGTGAGTGGGTGGCGCCAGGGGCTCCCTGTCGGCTCTGCTCCCCACCAGGGACCCTCACCTTCGCAGGTGCCTCAGCAGGTACAACAGTGTGGCTCGGTTCTCAGCGGGCAGGTCCCGCGTGAGCTCCCGCAGGCGGCCCACCATGGCCGCGGTGGCAGCCTCACTCTGGGACCCATCCTGCCGGCCTCTGCTGGTGGCCTTGGCCTCAGCCTCCGCCTTTAGACTGTCCTTGGCTAGCCCCACCAGCTCATGGTAGAAGCGGAAGGAGATGAGGGGCTCCGGCAGCTGCGGGGTGACATGTCCGCACGGGGGTCACAGGCCCCGCCTAGCAGGGGTGAGCACCTGATGCGGCCTCGCTGAAGTTAGGGGCCCAGCCACTAAGGCTCCCCAGACCTGCCAAGGCCATGTCCATCAGCCTTGCCACGCCCACCACATCAAGGGCCCACCCACTGTACTGCCTAACCCCGCCCCATCCCTGCTCTGGTCCCTGTGTGACCACTCACCTCTAGCTATAGACCCTGATTTGGGCGCCTGCCCAGCTCTGACCACGCCCACCACACTAGGGGCCACCCGGTTTTAGTCCCCCCCAGATGCCGCTAGGCCCTTGTGGATGGTTGCCACCCATAGCCACACCCACGCAGCTCTAGCCACACCTATTAACGTAGAATGTGACCCTTTCCTACCACCCCAACCCCTCCCACACACCCACCTTCGCCCCAAACTCACACTGGGGGTCCACCCACAGCAGCTCGACTTCCCCCACGCCAAGGCCCCATCTGCTCCACTGACCACGCCCCTCCAAGACCCCCCCCCCCCCCCCGCCGCTTCACCTGCCGCAGGTAGAGCTTTAGGACATTGCTGATATCGTGCGGCGATGCCTGCGACAGCTCCACGAGCTCTTTGCCATTCTCAAAGGCCTGGCACAGCTTCTCAACACGCGTCTTCACACCGTTGACGCGGTAGATCCCCTGGGGAGCCAACAGTCACCCGAGCCTGTCCTCTGCCATCCCCGGTCTCCCGTATCCCCGTCCCCCTCACATCCCTGTCCCGTCCCCCCTCATCCCTGCATCCCCGTCCCCCTCATCCCCGTCCCCCGCATCTCCATCCCCCGCACCCCATCCCCCCTCATCCCCGCATCCCCATCCCCCGCATCCCCGCATCCCCATCCCCCGCATCCCCGTCCCCCCGCATCCCCGTCCCCCTCATCCCCGTCCCCCACATCTCCGTCCCCCCCCCGCATCCCCGTCCCCCGCACCCCATCCCCCCTCATCCCCACATCCCCATCCCCCCTCATCCCCGCATCCCCATCCCCCGCATCCCCGTCCCCCGCATCCCCGTCCCCCCCATCCTGTCCCGGCCCTCACCTTGGTGTGCAGCGCCCGCCGCTCAATCTCGCAGACGCACTTTTTGACTATGAAGGGCACTCCATCGGGGGTGCCGCCGGCTGCGTGGCTAAAGTCCTGTCCAAACAGCTGCAGGCGGCCCTGAAGCTTCTTGTGGCCACACTGGATGGCCAGAGTCTCCAAACACTTTTTGTGACAAGCCAAACAGCACTGGAAGACAGCAGAATAGGACTCTTTCAGATGGCCATTGTAAAGGCCAGGTCCCACTCCAGCCACCTCCCAGATTCCAGGGCCTTCGTGCCCCATGATCCTCCACCTGGGGGGACTGGCGGACTGAGAGCCTCCCAGTCCTCTGCAGTAGGGTTTTTCTGTAAAGCCTTAGCTGTCCTGGCACTCGCTCTGTAGACCAGGCTGGCCTCGAACTCACAGAGATCCGCCTGCCTCTGCCTCCCGAGTGCTGGGATTAAAGGCTGCGCCACCCAGCAATTTTGATCTTTCTGAGACAGGGTCTCACGTAGCCCGGTCTAGCTTCAGACTTGTTACATAGCCGAGGATGACCTTGAACTCCTCATCCTCCGGCCTCCAAGCTCCCAAGAGCTGAGATGGCAAGCCTCTACCAGCATGCTTCAGTTGTGATACTGGGGATGGAGTCCAGAGCTCCGTGCGCGCTAGGCCAGCCCCTGCGCTTCAGTCCCCAGGGCTGTGGACACCAGGCCGGGCCTCCCGGCCCCACACACCTCCTCACACTCCGCTCCCTGGAAGTACACGTAGCTGTTACACTCTCTGCACTTGGCCGGGGTCCGGAGCTTCCGAAGCCGGTGCGTGCGAGCCGCCTTGGACAGTCCCACATGGCGGAAGGGCCCGCTGGGCATGGCCACAGGTAATTCAGGGTCCATGCCGTTGAGGTCAGCTGTGGGCAGGATGATCAGCCAGTGTCATGACCCAGGAAGAGGCAGCTGGGTAAATCATGTTCACACCCCTCCACTGTCCTGACCCCCCTGGAGCCCCTCACCTGAACCAAAGGGCGAGGTCACCAAGCCAGCTTCCTGCTCTACCAACTCTTCACTGGACGACATGGTCCCACTGGACGACGTCCGATCGAACTTCTTAAAGTCCCCTACATGGGAAACAGGGTGTTGCAAGCTGGAGCCACCTGGCCAGGGACTCGCCATGTGACAGGCACTCAGCTGCCCCTTACCTGAGCTGGCATCCAGGTTGACTTCAGTGTCTGAGATGGAGATGGGCCAGGACTTGTGGACCTGGTGGCCTCGCCCACCTGCAGTATGAGAGAGAGGGGTGAGAAAAGGATGTCTCCAAACCGGATTGCAGCGGCCACGCGGGCACCTGCGGGCACTCACCCCTGTAGTCCTTGCTGGGAGCCCCATCGGAGGGGCCGCCTTCCTCGGGGGGGCTGCCAGCCGCTTCAGGGCCCGCAGCATCCCCAGGGCTGAAGCTGCCCTTCCGTGTACGCATGATGGGGGACCTGGGGGTGGAGAGAGGTGTCAAAGGGGCCCCCACGCCCGCGCCCCACCGCCCACACCCCTCTGCAAGTGTGGCTGCAGCCAGCGCAGGTACCAGGCGTTGGCGGAGACGTGAGGCTCAAAGTCGTAGCGCACGTCTGGCTCCTCGCCTCGCTGCAGCTGGCGCACGTGCGACGCGTACTGCTGGCCCGGGTCGTACAGCTTGCTGCTCTCGCACAGCATCTGGAAGTGCACTGGCAGCGGAGCTGTCTGCATGTGCATCAGCTGGTAATAGGAGATGGTGGCCTGCGGGGGCCGCGCCCAGTCAGAGGCGGGGCCGCGCCAGCAGCCCCGCCCCACACCAGCAAGCCCCTCCCACAGCCCCGCCCCCAGCCCCAACAGCAGGGAATGGTGACTCTTTGCTGTCCCCCAAACCATTGGGCGGCACCCACCAGACGCTCCTCCTCTGCCGAAGCCCCGCCCCTCATAAATCTCACGCGGGACCAGGCCCTCGGAAGGGCACTTTGCCTGTCCCATCTACTAAACCCCTAAAAGACTAACACCCAGGCCAGCCCCTGCCCAAAGCCCCGCCCCCGCCCCTCAAGCCCCGCCCCTTGGCTGGGCCTTCAGCCCAGGGCAGTCTCTCAAGACCTGGCAGACCGTGCTGGGACCCTGCTGTACGAGGCTGCTAGTAACGGACTAGACCTGTCCTAGCTGGGACCTCTGCAAAAGGCTCTAGCCCTGCCCCGCGACACCTACCCACGGCTCCGCCGCACTGGACTCTCCCCCGCCCCGCCCATCGCCCCGCCTCTCCAAGCCCAGCCCACCCGCGCCCATCACGCACCGACTTTATGGTCTGATCACTCTGCCTGATGACCTCTTGGATGTGCCGCAGAGCCGTCACCTTGGTGTCCTCTAGCTCCTGCTTCTGCGTCTTTGCGTCCGCCACGCACGTGCGGTAGGTGGCCATTGCCTCGTCGGCCTGGGAAGACGGGGCTACTGAGGGTCTTGACACAGAGACCCCAGGAGAGACCCGCATGCTGGGCAGAGCTGTCACCGCAGTGACAGGGAGGCTGAGGGACAGGCTGGCCGTCTCTAGAAACGTTGTAAGACCCAGGGCGGGAGCCGGGCGTTGGTGGCGCACGCCTTTAATCCCAGCACTCGGGAGGCAGAGGCAGAGGCAGGCGGATCACTGTGAGTTCGAGACCAGCCTGGTCTACAGAGCGAGTTCCGGGACAGCCTCCACAGCCACAGAGAAACCTTGTTTTGGAAAAACCAAAAAAAGAAAAGAAAAGCCACAGACCGTGTCTGGGGAGTGGGGGAGGGGGGCACACTTGCTACCTCACAGAGGCCCTGGGCTGGGCTCCCGGCATCCACACGGCTTCTTTATAACCCCAGTTCAGGGCATCTGATGCAGACTGTCTTCTGGGCACCAGGCATGTATAGTGCAAATGCAGACAAAACTCTCATATGCATGAAATTATTAGAAGAAAAAAAGCTTACAAAGTGACACTGCAGTTTGGTGTTGGTGGCGCACACCTTTAATCCCAGTACTTGGGAGACAGAGGCAGGGGATCTCTGTGAGTTCCAGGACAGCCAGGGTTACACAGAGAAACCCTGTCTTGAAAAAAAAAAAAAAAGACCCAGGGCGGGGCTCAGGGGTAGATCCCCTGCCTAGAATCCACAAGGGAGGGGCTGGGGGCGTGGCTCAGAGGCGGAGCACTTGTCTTCCAAGTGGAAAGATCCAGAGGCCCATTCTCAGTACAGTGAAAAATTAATAAAGAAATAGTAAGAGAGCCGGGCGGACGCCTTTAATCCCAGCACTCGGGAGGCAGAGGCAGGCGGATCTCTGTGAGTTCAAGGCCAGCCTGGTCTACAGAGCGAGGTCCAGGACAGCCAGGGCTACACAGAGAGACTCTGCCTCGGAAAAAAAAAAAAAAAGAAAGAAAGAGAAAGAGAAAAGAAACAGTAAGAGGCAGCCGGGCATAGATGGGGGGGGAAGGACACCGGCCTGGAGGCGGCAACTGCGCACACGCCCCCTGGAGGCGGCAACTGCGCACACACCCCCTGAAGGCACCTCCAGCTAATGCACCTTGTTTTTGGCCTCCTCCTCCAGTCGCCGCCTCTTGTCCAGGGCCTTGGAGGCCGCGGTCCCAGTTCCTGGGCCCGAGCCCTGTTGCTCCTCCTCGGCTTTGGCCACCTGGAGCCGGGCTTTGTCGTGGTCTTCGCAGCGCTGCTTGTAGCCCTGCTTGGCTTTTCGAAGGTTGGCCTCGGCCTCTTGCTGCGAGAGAAAAGAGAGGCTCCGGGCTGGGCCTCCCTCCACCCGTCCTCACCGGCAGGGACCCCACATTCCCTCCCAGACGGCAGGGGACCTTGACAGGAGACACGGGGCGTGTGCAGTGGCATCGCTCGGAGAAACCCAGGCTCAACCCAGAGCTGAACAGGAAGGCAAACTGAGTCACCTCTCCATTCCCCTGAGCCGCGTCCCACAAGGTTTCACTTCCTTTCTTACAGATGAAAACACAGAGCCGCCCAGGCAGGAAGCCAAGCACCCTCGGGTGACCAGAAGCACTGAGTCACAAACTAACGGGTCTGGGTGTGGGAGCCCACACCCCACAGCCTGAGCGACAGAAACCTAAACAGGAAAGCCTGAGCTCCAGGGGAGATGCCAGGGAAGCAGAGCTCGAGCTTAGCCTGGGATGTCAACCTCAAGCTGGGCGTTGGTGGCGCAGCCTTTGATCCCAGCACTCGGGAGGCAGAGGCAGGTGGATCTCTGTGAGTTCAAGACCAGCCTGGACTACAGAGCGAGGTCCAGGACAGTCAAAGTTACACAGAGAAACCCTGCCTCGAAAATGAGAAACATCAGAATAGAGCTGGGGCCCCTTCCGCAGGGTCCCTAACATTCACCCTGCGAATGAGGATCCACAGCAGCAGCAGAGCACGGGGATGCCGGAACAATGAGAACACGGGATGCTTGCAGGGTTAGGAAGGTTGACAGCCACTGGCTTAGCCGGTAAAGGCACTTGCCACCAAGATGAAGGACCTAAATACATATTCAATCCCCGCATTCGCGGGGTGCGAGCAGAGAACTCATCTCCACAGGTTCTCTGAGCTGCAGGTGTGTGACACCCCACCCCATAAATAAATAACTGCAAAAAAACAAAAGAATTCCATTAAAATCTGATAGCCTTTGTGTGTGTGTGAGAGAGAGAATCTCTACATAGCTCTGGCTGTCGTGAACTCACTCTGTAGACCAGGCTGGCCTCAAACTCACAGAGATCCACCTGCCTCTGCCTCCCGAGTGCTGGGATTAAAGGCTGCGCCACCACTGCCTGTCCCCTACCTTATTTTTTGAGATGTGGTCTCTCACAGAACCCAGATTCAGTCAGGCTGTCGGGCTAGCGAGCCCGGGGATCCACTCAGCCACCTCCCCAGTGCTGGGATTTCGGACGCCCATGCCTAGCTTGTATGCGGGTGCTGGCCACACGGGATCCCCAAATTTTCCTGTCAGGTACCTCCTACACAGTGCCCACCTACATGCCTTTAAATGACCCCAAAGAATAACGGGATCGATGTGCACAGACATGGAGAGCGTGCCAGGGCTGAGACTGTGCCTCGGTTTCCCTTCCCATTTCTCTTCGGCTGACAGTGTGTGGGACCCTTGAGGCCCCCTGCCGGGCCGCGGGACTCCGAGGAGGGACAGTTCCTTGCACACTGGGAGTGTGCACTGTGGCAGACGTTCTGGCCACACACCCACCCCACCCCTGCCGCCCCTACCAGCTTCCTCTGGGCTCGGTGCCAAGACTCCTTGATCTCCTTCCGTCGTCTCTCATGCTCCAAGCGCCGCAGGGTCAGGGGCTAAGCAACGGAGACAGGGCTGCGAGTGAGGCGCCGGCGAGGGTCGCCCCTGCCCAGCGGCCACCTCAGCTGGGGCACAGCCCACCTGCATGAACGTCTGGGTCTGCAGCGTGCCCGCTGCCTGCACCATGCCGTGACCAAAATCCAGATCCTGTTCCAGGGCCAGCGAGTAGATGGACAAGAGGGGCATGTGGGGCTGTGGGCAAAGGCGGCTGGTCACAAGGGAAGGGACCCAGGCGGTCCCAGAACCCCGAGCCACTCCTGGCCCCAGGCAGGCAGGCCCTCCAACAGAAATCATCAGTCGAAGACAGCGGCCGGGCCGTCGGACTCCCACGCACCTCTCAAATGTCTCCCGTTCGGCCCAACGCACCTCGTGAGTGATGCTCTGTCTGCAGCTGTGAACGACCTTCTGCAGACCTTTGGCGAATTCCATCTCTGCCAGAGGGGGTGCGGAGCCAGGATTTGGAATCGGCCTCCCGCGGGCCCCGCCCAGCTCGCCCGCGGGCCCCGCCCAGCTCGCCCGGGCGTCTCCCGGCCCCTCACCCAGAGCGGTGCGCTTGTCCAGGTAACCGATGAGGTCCTTCATGTACTTGGCCATGTCTTTTGCGTACTGCAGCGCGGCGTCCACGCCCCCCTCGCAGCGCTGGAGGAGCAAGTCCACCTCCTCGGGGGGCAGGCAGCCTGCAGGGGCGGGGCAGGGGGCAGTCCTGACGGCCCCACCCCTCCCCTCTCAGTCACTGCCGCCTGCCTCCCACCCCCCAGAAAGCACTCACCCTCCTCACATTCCTCCACACTGGGTGGGGGCCCCTCGCTGCCGGGTCCGGGTCCGTAAAGGTTCTCCATGGACTGCCACGAAGAACATCCCATTCCAAGACGTGCCTCTGGCTGCCCGTGCTCTGCTCTAACACCGTCTTTGGCTCCCCATGCCCCAGGAGGCAGAGTCAAGCAGGTTTGTTCCCCCCGCCCCGAAATCCCGGGCAATTCTGTAGGAGCTGGCCATCCCTTCCCACAGACACAGTGACCCCTCTGCTCACCTGGCTGGGGTCCCCGGGGGGCACGGCCAGAAGGGTACTGCTATCCACCTCACCCAAAAGGAACTCAGAGACACTACGGGGCGTGCAGGGGGAGGGGGCGTCATCCCAGAGGCCCAGGAGCCATACTCCCGACCCCGCTCTGCCCCCACTGGCGTCCCCGAGCTCACGTGCAGCTGAAGGACACAGCAATAGTTTCCAGAGCCTTCTCAAACTCCCTCTTATCTGATTCATTGTTGCACTCGTAATGGAAGGCTGAAGGCAGAGAGGAGGCAGGAGCGTGCTTGTCAAGTTCCTAAGCATCCCTCGAAACCCCACTACGGACAGACACGCCCTCCTCCTGGAGGCCGCCCCGCCCCCTGGCTGACCTTTGACCTTGGCGATGAGCGTGCCGGCGGCCGTGAGGGTCTCCACGGTGTTCAGGAGCGGGTACCTGGAGATGACCTGGCGCATCACGCGCAGGGCTTCACCTAGGCACTCGTGGGCCAGCGGCCGGCGGGCCTCCAGGAGGTCTGCGGGGCAGAGGGAGCGTGAGGAGAGGCCAGGCTCCGGCTTCAGTGCTCCGGGCTCGCAGAGGGGAATGGGAGAGGCGGTTTCCCGGGCAACGCGGCGCCGGGGCACGGGAGCTTCACCTCCCCGTTCTTTTGCAGGCGCGGACGGCGAGGCATAAAAAAGTGAATGCCGGGCCGGGCGGTGGTGGCGTCCAGCTCTGGGGAGGGCAGCCTGGTCTCCAGAGCGAGTCCCAGGGCAGCCAGGGCCACACAAAGAAGCCCGGTCTCAGAAACCAAACCTAGCAAAGCCCGGGGGGAGCGGCGTCTGCTAACTGTCCCGCTGTCCAGGTCAGCAGCCCGGGAAGAACCGCGCCCGGCGCGATCCCTCTGGGGAACAGGGAGCCGTGGAAGGTGTCAGGGCCGAGCGTGCGGTGGACATAACGACGCCTCCCCGAGAAACCCAGACCCGCCGACCTCAAACTCCCCACAACCCTGTGCCTCCGGCGCGCAGAGGCTGGGATCGGAGCCCCGTCCTCCAGCGCCCCCCTTCGGAAGGAGAGGCCCCGCCGGCCGCACGGTGAGGGGAGGCACGAGCCCTGGGCACGACCACAGGGCACTGAGGCCCGGAGACCCCCGACGGGAGCTTCCTGGCCCCCCGCAGGCCACCCGAGGCGACTCCCGCCACCTTTCCGTGGCTACAGCCTGAGCCGGTGTCCCGGAGGCGGGCGTGGCCCCAGGAGGCCCCAGCACGCGGGCTGGGAAGCCGCGCCCGTCCTGGGACACTCGGGGCGGGTGCAGCCCGCGGGAGCGCAGAGGCCCCGGCCACCCCGGGGTCGCGCACAGGCCCCGCGCACGCCCGGAGCCCCGGGGCCACGCCCTGCGCCGCCCGCTCACCTGGGGGCCCCGTCTGGCCGCCGCGCTGGGAGCCCGGGGCCGGCGCTGGGTGCAGCGCGCCACAGACACACATGGCTCAGGGGAGCGGGGGGGGGGCGGACGCTGGGCCCGGGTCCCGCGCGTCCGGGGGTCCTCACGGCGACCGCCAAACCGGCTTAGGCTGTCCTCAGGCCCCGCCCCCCCGGAGCAGCCCCGCCCCCTGCCCCGCCGCCGAGGGATCAGGCTGGGAGCGGGTGTGGGCTCCGCAGGGAAACTGAGGCTCAGGGTCGGAAGCCCCGGGCGGGGGACGGCTGCGGAGAGAGGGCCTCGCGGGGGCCGCGCGCGCGCCCCGGCTCGTCCCGCCCCGCGTCCCCGTCCCGTGCGGAGGCGCCAGCCGCAGTGCTGACCCCGCGCCCCGGGCCAGCCTGCAAGGATGCTTGGGCACGGGAAGGGGAGATTAGCGCTTCCCCAGAAAAGCACGGAGCCTCCGCCCCGGAGACCAGATAACCCCGGGGGCTCCCGGAGGGCGTGGTGGGCTGCCTGAGGGCGAGTGGGGCCCGGCACCGAGCTGACATGTGGTTTCCGGGGAGCAGGGGGGGCGCCGAGGCCGGCGCCCGACCCATCTCTCTGGGCTGCCGGAGACAAACAGGAAGGAGGTGAAAATAACTCTTGAGGAAATGGAGCCTTCGGCAGGCAGCCGCGTGCAGGAGAAAACGGAACCAATCCGCCCCAGGCCGCTTACTCCCTACGCGTCCTCTGCCTTAGCATCTCCCGGGCTCCCCCGGCCCACAGCCTCGCACCCAGGGGCCTTCGGCCTCTGCAGCCGTCTGTTCTCACACATCCCTAGTGCAATCTCCATTCCTGTGTTTCTGGGCAAACGCCTAGGACATTCACCCCGTAGGTCGGGGCTGTCATCAAACTCCTGCACACCCCTCAGCACCTTAGCTGGGACACGCACTTCTCCCTTTGCATTCTATCTGGAGCCTCCTCACGGCCCCCGCTTTCCCTTTTTTCTTTCTTTCTTTGAGGTGGGGTCTCACTGTGTAATTCTGGCTGACCTGTATGGAACTCGGGTGCAGACCACGCCGCCCTGGCACTCACAGGCAGCCTCCTGCCTAAGCGCCGGGATGGAAGGCTTGTCTCTCTCCCGTTTCGACAATGCCAGTCAGGGACTCTCACCATCTCGCAGCACGAACTCCTTGAGTTTCTCCAAGCCCTCAGCGAAGCGGGCCACATCAGCCAGCAGGGTCGAGATGTCTTCGACACCATCAGGGAAAGGTCCCTCACTGGGGAGCTCCGTGGGGTTGGCAGCGGACAGCGGGCTCCGGTGTCCCCGGCCCAGCGTCCAGGTGGCAGCCCCCGAGAGCGGGAAGCCGGCGGCACTGGCATGGCGGCTCAGGCTGGTGGGTCTCTTGAGTGTGCCTGCAGCCTTGGCGCCCGTGCACAGCGACGGGGCTGGTGCCTCCAGGCCCGGGGCCTCTGCACACTCCTTCCTGGGCAGTTCCTGGGAGGGTGTAGGGGAGAAGAATCAAAGGGGACCCTTCATCCAAGACACTGCCTCAGTTTCCCCAGGACCTACTCACAGGGGTCAGAGGTCAGGGGGCAGAGATTTGGAAGCCCCCCCATACCTGTTACCCAACATCCTCCTCTCTAGCTTTCACAAACAACCGCCCTGCCCTACCCAAACCACAGCCTGGGGCGGGGCCTGTGGAGGCCCAGGAGGGAGGGGGCACCCCACTTCCTGGTGGGGGTGGGGAGGACCCTCGTGGGTCTCCTGCCTTCCAGCTACCCCCAGACTCCCCCATGGGTGTCCACCTTCCAGAAAACGGACAACTCTGAGACCGGAGGGTCGTCCGGCTCCTGGGTCCCAGCCTCCAACCGTCACAAACAGCCCCAAATTCAGCAGGCACATCCAGAGACCCCTGCACCCCAGTCCCACGCCCATTTCCCCAACGGCTTCCAGAACCCTAAAGTGCCCAAACCCCGTCTCACAGAGTCTCAGACACGCCACTAGGCTCCTGACCAGATGATGGTCATTCCTGGTAAAGATGGGTGACTTGGTGGCCACCCAAGGCCGCCCCTACCGTATAGCGGGCCCCCAGGTTCAGGCCTCTCCATGTCTGCCACCCTGCCTGTTGAGGACTGTAGCTAGTCCGGGTCCCCCGCCGTGGGCCCAGCATGGTGCTGTGTTCGCGCCCTGTGCCCAGCGGTGGCCACAGACTGAGGGTGTCATCCTGGGTCCCCGCCCGTTCTGCGCTCCACTCACCCCTGAGGAAGACTGTGGGTTGGGGCTCCCCGCGCGGTTCTTTTTGGAAATAGAGGGGGTTTTCATAAGTTCTCGTTTCTTCCTAGAGAACATGGTGGAACGATTTCCAGCAGCCCTGGGTGTGGACAGCAGGCCTGGGGGGTCTCAACCCTACGGCTCCTGGTGCTGGCTGTCTCTGGACCACATTGCTCAGGGCCACCCCCTCCCCAGCTGTCAGACCCACGTGATGGGCCTGGCCCTCATTGGCGGGCAAGTCCCTAACACAGGAAAAGGTCCCCAGCAGAGGGAGGGGGAGGTGACACTATAGACACGCCCCCAGTGACTGTCCTGAGTGTCAGTCCTTACAGGACCGCACACCAGCTCTGACACAGGCGCCTCACACCGTCCCCTCGCGGTTTGTTCCTGGCAGGGGTGGCCACCTGACCCAGGCTGGAGCTGGCCATCGCTGGGACGCACTCTCCCAGATAGATGACTTCAGGAAGCACTGTCTCACAGGCACAGTGGCAGGCAGGGCGGAGGCACAGAAGAGGCGGAGGGATGGGGGTCACAGGCAGGTCCAGCAGACACCACCCAGAGGTGACCCCACTTCCTATGACCCCCTGCCCTGCAGTCCGCTGGGGGCCACAGGGCAGGAAGGAGTGGCTTCTAACTCTCCCACCCCGCAACCCGGAAGCCTCACCACCCCTCTGGCCTCCACTTGCTCCCATGGCCACCCGCCTTCCACATCACGGGATGACCCCCAGAGGTCCCATCTAACTTAGATGCCCCACCCCTTAGCTACCCAGACCCCCCACTGACCTCAGCCACACTGGGTGACTCTCCACGACACAGCCCAGGAAGCCTGCAGCCCCCGGTGCCCAGGCCCGCTCTCCAAGCTCTGGTCCAACCACAAACCCAGCCAAGGAGCCCCTTGAGGGTCCCGGGCCTTCCCCCACTCATAATGGGACAGCTGGGCTGGGACTGGGAGTTCTCTCAGGACGTGGCTCTGGGGTGGGCTCCTGTTCCAGCCAGGAAAGCTCCAGGGTCCTCTAAGCCATCTGGGACATTCCCCAAGCCTGATCTCATCTCTACTTCACGGTCAGAAACACTCACAAGCCCCGCCCTTGGATGCCAGATCCACACAGGTATATGCAGGTCAGGGTACATGTGACTGGATGCCCGGGAGTGCCCGAGTCTCACGCCTAGAGTCGCCCCACAGGCGCTGCTTGGGGCCCAGCTGGCTGTAACTGTTAGAGCAGCCGTCACCTCTGTGACCACAGACACATGCACACCCTGTGCATGCAACAGTGTGAGACTCAGTGCGGAGGGAGCCAGGGCTCCTCAAATATAAACACACAGTTGCTGTCTCGTTCTCGTTTCTCTTTATTTCCTCCAGGGCCGGGGGCTCTCTAGGAGTTATTGTGCGGCTCAGGACCCTCTGTCTGGCTTTACCACTCCGCCCCAAGGCAGACATGCTCAGAGCACGGTCTCCGCGGAGCTGGGGTCTTCCAGGAATCGGCTGACACGTTTGGGCTGCTGCAGGCCGGGGGTGGAAACCTCCTGGGCTCCAGTCTCCCGGCAGCAGCCCTCCTCTTCCCCTTGGTCTTTGGAGAAATGTAGGAACACCTGACAGTGGACACAAAGGCGTTGGAGGGACATGTCAGCCAGGGTCACGCGACCCTCAGCTCCTCCCTTCAAGTCTACCCTGGCTCCCGACATCACCTCCTCCAGAGTGGTCTGGCTAACGGAGAAGTCCTCCACGCCGTGGTCCTCGCCTTGTGCAGCCAGCTCTCGGAACACGCGGGCCAGGGTGCAGTCGCCCCCAGGGGGCAGTTGGAACCGCAGGCGACTGCCATGCATCTCCCGCAGCACGGCACCCGGGAATGTGGCCTTGACAAAGGCTATGGTCGGCTCAGGCCGTTCCGGTGGGACCGTGAGGGTCAGTGTGTGGCCAGCCCCGAACCTGGAGGGCATAGGACCAGGGACGCGGGTCATGGCCCTCATTGCTTCTAGAAACCTCCACGTTCCCTACATTCACTCGACTTGTCCTAACCCTGTCTTGTACACCTGGACCTGACCCAGTTCCTCCATACACTGCTCTGCTTGGGAGTCAGGACCACGAATCTAAGAGGCCAAGCTTACTCAGAGGACCTGGCAAACCTGTGCCCAAGGACAGACATCACTTCTAGACCCCACCCAGGAAGCCCCCCTATAAGCACACCCCCTTCCCAGGCTCCCCTTATATTGTCTGGCTCCTAAGAGGCACCACAAAGGAACCTTTGACATATCCTGTGGTGGCTCCACCCCTCACAGCCCGGCCCTGCCAACGTTTGCTCTAACCCTGCCCACATCCCCACGCCACTCTCACACTCTCTAGAGTCCCATGCCTACAAATGACACAACTCAGCCAGGCGGTGGTGGCGCAGCCTTTAATCCCAGCACTCGGGAGGAGGCAGAGGCAGGCGGATCTCTGTGAGTTCAAGGCCAGCCTGGTCTACATACAGAGTGAGTTCCAGGACAGCCAGGGCTACACAGAGAAACCCTGTCTCGAAAAACCAATAAATAAATAAACAAATAAATAAATTACACATTACCTTATCCACGTTCATATACCATATAACCTCACCACACCCTATAATTCTCCCCAACTAATTCTTCTGGCTCAATTCTCTACCCATCATTGGTTCTGCCCTTCACGTGGCCCCGCCCATGTCCTCTAATCCCACCCACCCTCCAGGACCTACACAAGCGACCCACAACCCCCAGGGTCCAAACCCAACTCTTTAGGCTCCACCTCCACACACCTGATTAGTCCTTCTAACCCTACCCACAACCTCGGCGCACCAATCAGATCCTGTATCCCTCCGGTCTCCGCCTCCCCGAGACACCCTGCTCACCTGCCTTTGAGGTGCTGAGGGCTTCCCAGACATCGGAACCGCCCGTTCACCATGATGGCCAGGCGCGTGCAGAGCGCTTCGCATTCCTCCATGCTGTGGGCGACAGTGTGAGGACAGCTGCGCCCAGGGCCAGCCCAGGGGCCATGCTCCGTGCCACCCCTGGAGCTCTCTAGCTCTAGGAACTCACCAAGGTCACGATCACCCCATCCTTAAAGGTGGCGAGTGTGGCTCAGAGCTCACCTGTGCGACGTGAGCACCACGGAGCGGCCCTCGCGCGCCACGGACAGCAAGCTGTTCCAAAGAAATCTCCGCGCGCTTGGATCCATGCCTGTGGTGGGCTCGTCCTGCAAAGCAGGAGCAGACCCGGAACCAGGTGGGACCCCCGGGTCAGCCCCCCGATCTGCTCAGAATCTGCCCACGTCTAAGCCAAAGCACAGGTCAGTCAGACCCCACATGAAAAGACCATGCCCAAATAAACCCCTGTCTTGCACAGGCACTGTCCCCAAGGCCAGCTCAGACCCCACCTCACCAAGGCAGGTCCCACCCAGAGCCCGCCTGCACTCACCAGAAAGACCACGGCTGGGTCCCCAACCAGAGCCAGGGCCGTCGCCAGCTTCCTCTTGTTGCCTCCACTGTAGGTACCCGCGGGTCGGTCGGCATAGCTGGAAAGACCCAGGCGCACCAGGCCGGAGAGCACTGCCTGCAGAGGTGTGTGGGGGTGAGGGGCGGTGTGAGCGTGGGCGGAGCCATACCGAGAGGGACGAGGCCAAGGTAAGCACAGCACAGTGACCGGGCGACTTCACCTGGGCAACCTGGGCCTTGGGCACCCCGCGCAGGCGCGCAAACAGCTCCAGGTGTTCCCGGCCAGTGAGCAGTTCGAAGATGGCATCAGACTGCGGACAGTAGCCCATGCTGCGGTGTGCGGCAGCTGGCTCCTGGGCCACACTGGGGGTGGGGACAAGGAGTGGCTCATGTCCTTGCAGGCCACCCATGCAGGATTTCACGGGTGACTGTGGAGAGCACGGGAGTTCCAGGGCAGAGGGACACAGATACGGGGGCTACTGGCGAAGTGCCGCGTCCACTCGCGGGCAGATGGGGGAAGAACCAGGGTCGGGGCACACACGCCCCCCAGGAGCCCTTACTTGTGGCCTGCCAGCACCGCTTCACCACCGCTGGGCGGCGTGTCCCCTGTCACCATGCGGAAGGTAGATGTCTTCCCTGCCCCATTGACGCCCAGCAGCCCGAAACACTGAAAAAAGCCCAGAAACCCTTCACAGCCCAAGGCCAGGGCCACAGCCCCCAGTGCTATACACAGACGGGTGAGGATGGGGGGCGTCTCTCACTTAGCAGAAAATGGTTTTGGGCACCCAGGGCACGGTCTTTGTTTTAGTTATTTGTGGTTTTGGAGACCACTCGGCCCAGGCAGAAGTGGGGGAAGATAAGAGACATAACCCAGGCTGGTTTTGAAATCTCTACATAGCCAAAGATGACTGTCCTGCCTCAGCAGGCTCGCAAGGGTTCACGGGTGCTTTCTGACCCCCTAGTGGGCAGCCAGGGAACCACAGCCAGAAGCTCCGAGTGAGAAGTGCTCGGTGCAGCCCTGTATAGAGAGGGCTCAATGCCGTTAGTGCGTGAGAAGGGGCGACCCCACCACACAGAGCTATTCGGTATGCCTCTGGAGATCACAGTCGGTGCCCGAAAAATACGAGCACACAGTAGGCGCCTAATGAGGGCTTGTGGCTCAATGAGGAGCTCAGAGCAGAACCATAGCTCAGCAGTGGAGACAGCCTAGTGTGCTCCAGTGAGGGCCTGGGTATGTGGGATAGCCTCAGCTGGGCATGACTGAGGCTCCGGATTCTACTCCTAGCCCCACAAAAATGAGTATGAGTTTAAAAATCATCTAACAGAAGGCACTTAACGAAAGGTTACATGAGCACTGCACGTGATCAGCAGAGTGGCGGGGTCACGGGAGGGGCTTGTTGACGTGGGCACTCAGGTAGGAGCACTCAGTAAACAGCAGGAACATCACCTAACCCAGCACTGAGGTCTCTGCCTCACACGCACCTCCCCGGCGGGGATCCCCAGGCACAGCCGGTCCACAGCCGGGCTCCTCTGCCCACGGTACACCTGCAGGGATGGGCCTTTTGAGAAAGGACAGCGTGCCTGTGCCAGCCCCTGCCCGCCGTCTGTCTCCTCCCTGTGCCTACCTTGGTCAGGTCCCGGAGGACCAGCACGTCCCCTGCGGCGGCCCCCCTGGTGACGCGCTCGCTCCCGAGCCACGTCCTCATCCTCCTCTCCCAGGGGTGGTGGCAGTCGCGGTTTGGATCTGGGGATAGACAGGTGAGTGGACCCAGGGAAGGACGCTGGCTGCTGCCACCCTCACCTGGTCCCCACTGACGGTGGCAGAAGGCGATTGCGGTGCTGGAGCAGGAGTGTGATGAGGAGGAACAGGGGGCCCTGGGCCACCATGGCCAGAAGGTTCTTGCCGATGACATCCCAGCGAAGGGGTGACTGGAATTGCTTGTCTCCTGTGAGGACAGGAAGAACTGGGTCTTGCCCCCATCCAGATCACCCTAGACTCAAGAAAAGTGAGCAAGACCTGTGTTGCTGGGGTCTAACTGACCTAGACTACAGGGTTTTCTGTCTCCCTTTGTGATATGACCTTTAATTTGACATGATCTTTGTGCCACCTAAAACTGTCCAGTTGGAGGCGACGTGTCCCCACCCCATATAACCACGTTCCGGGGTGGCGTGCTCAGTGGTGCTCACCCAAGCGCTCAAAGGCGTCCGCCATGGCCTGGTTCTGCACCATGTCGATGAGCCCTCGGCCCAGGCAGAAGTGGGGGAAGATAAGAAACACTTGCTTCAGAATCCGGCTCACTTCTTGCAATTTCTGTTCAGAGGCAGGTAGAGCCTAGTAGGTCAGCAGCTGAGTACAACAGTGCCTGCTAACTCAGCGCCAGCCCCAGGCTTTGTGACAAGATCCCACCTGATCTGATAGCAGTTCCAGTACAAATGTGGCCATGCTGCTGTTGATGCCAATGAAGAGGTTGATGCAGGTGAGCACCACATAGGCCGTGCTAGGCACGGAGAAGAAGAAGGAGGCTGGGTACATGAGCGGTGTGATTGACCAGCTGAAAGAGAAGGGTGACAGATGTCATCAGTAACTTTCGACACTGGGTGGCCTCCTGTACTATGCGCCAGAGTGTGTTGAGCTTTTAAGGCCACATTGATTCAGCTCCCAATTCTAACTTCTTTTTTTTCTGTTTGTCTCACTATGTAGCCCAAGTTGTCTTTGCTTTTTTTTTTTTTTTTTTGGTTTTTCGAGACAGGGTTTCTCTGTGGCTTTGGAGGCTGTCCTGGAACTCGCTCTGTAGACCAGGCTGGTCTCGAACTCACAGAGATCGCCTGCCTCTGCCTCCCGAGTGCTGGGATTAAAGGCGTGCGCCACCAACGCCCGGCGCCCAAGTTGTCTTTGAACTCGCAGTGATCCACCTGCCTCTGCTTCTCAAGTGCTGGAATTAAAGGTGTGTGCAACCACCTTGGCCTATCTTTTTTTAAGGTTTAGTCATTTTTATTTATGTGTATGAGTGTTTTGCTGCCTCTCTGTCTGCACACACATTATGTGTGTGCCTGGTGCCTGCTGAGGTCAGAAGAGGCCACCAGATCCCATGAAATGAAATTGGAGTTACAGAAGGTTGTGAGCCATCATGTGGGTGATGAAAACCTCTGAAAGAGCAGCCAGTGGTTTTAACTACTGAGCCATCTCTCCAACCCGAGTCCCATTTTTTTTTTTTTTTTGGTTTTTCGAGACAGGGTTTCTCTGTGGCTTTGGAGGCTGTCCTGGAACTCGCTTGGTAGTCCAGGCTGGTCTCGAACTTACAGAGATCCACCTGCCTCTGCCTCCCGAGTGCTGGGATTAAAGGCGTGCGCCACCAACACCCGGCTCTGAGTCCCATTATTGTGGAGGTTCTATTGGACCTGAGAGTCTCTTTCTCAGGTTACTGTGGATCTCCACCCCGCCCCCTCCCCCAACACAAGAGGAGTAGACCCCAAGGGGCAGGTGTCGCACCCATAGAGCAGCAGCAGGAGGAGGAGGGCAGGCAGGTTCTGTGGGGAAACATAGGCCCTCTGCTGAAACGCCAGGAAGATGAGCACCACTATGCACACTGCCACCAAGTAGTTGCACTGTGTCCGAGACAGGAATTACTGCGGTAGCTCAGAGGGCCAGGGGCTGTGTCTCCCCTGCCCTCTCTGTAGCCAGGTGCCCACCCAGCTCAGCCCTACCAGGTGGCCAGCCGCACATACCATGTCCCAGAGGAAATTGCCAAGCCAGTACAGGGTTTGGGGCAGACCGCTGACCAGCTGCAGGTGCTTGGCTCTGGTGACACGTTCCTCGATGAGGACCAGGGTGAAGCTGGCTGGGACAAAGGACATGGCGAAAACCACACATATGGAGACAAGAACATCCACCGAGGAGGCCATCCTGAGGGTAAGAGGTGGAGGGGGGGCCTCAGCGCAGAATGGGGCATTGACCCCTGGCAGGAGAGAGGGCATGGCAATTTGGGGACATAGGCACGCGAGGTCCAAGTCTTTGGTAAAAGACAAGATCTAGTAGGGTGCCTGGATGTTTCTCACCCTGAAAGTCTCTTTGTGGTTGTTTTTGTTGTTGATTTTTGTTTTGGTTTGGTTTTCTTTTTCCATTTTCCAAGACAGAGTTTCTCTCTGTGACTTCGAAGGCTGTCCTAGAACTCACTCTGTAGACCAGACTGGCCTTGAATTAACGTAGATCTGCCTGCCTCTGCCTCCCGAGTGCTGGGATTAAAGGCGTGCCCCACCAACACCTGGCTCTTTTGAGGTTTTTTTTTTTTTTTTTTTTTGACAGAGTCTCTCTACATAGCCTGGAAGTTTCTTTGTAAGTAGACCAGGCTGGCCTTAAACTCACCCGCCTGCCTCTGTCTCCTGTGTCCTGGGATTAAAGGCGTGACCACCAGGCTCCTGACCTTTCTAGTGTTGGGACGTAATTCTGCTACCAGCCCAGGGCACAGGGAAGCCCTGACCCAGCTCCCACCCCCTGACACTGAGAGTAGATGGACAGACTCACAGTGCAGCCTCAGACAGCTGCTCCTTGGTCAGGTTCAAAGGGTGGTTGAGTGTGGTGATGCTGTGGGTGTGACGGGCTGTGCCGGTTGGTAGGAGAGCATGTAGGAGTCCATTGTTGGCTCTGTTCACAAAGGCCACCATGGCATGCCAGCCCTTGTTGTTGAACCAGATCTGAGTGGGTCAGGGGCCATGAGGTCCACAGGGGCAAGTGGCCTTGGATCTCCCTGGCCACCCCCACCTGCTGCCCCTACTCCCACCTTAAGGCTGTTCTGGGCATCAAGGCCAAGGGCCCACTGGGTGAGGTTGTTCAGGATACGGTCTAGGGCTTTACCAGGTTGGGGGCTCAGCAGCGCCCGCATCTCTGACACCGTGCGGACCACCTCATACCCCGAGGGCAGGTCTGGGTCTCGGCCTCCCAGGGAGAAGCCCCCATACCTAGGAGGTGGTTTGGGTGGAGAAAAGGAGACTGAGGGGCTGGGGGCTGGGCAGGCCAGCAGGAGGTGTGGGAGGGCAGGCAGGGTTTCCCACCAGATCTACCTGATCTCGTCCACCCACTTCTTAGTCTTCAGGCTGCAGAAGACACACAGGGGATAGAGTCACAGTCCAGCCGCAAGGGTCAGCCTGGGGCATGGGGGCCACACAGAGCCTGGGTGCTTACCCCCGGCGCACCAGGCTGGAGTAAGTCTTCACCAGGAAGTCAGACACATTTCTGCCAGTGAGGTTCTGGACCACCTCCCCCAAGTCAGCCATGGCCTGGGGTGGTGGTGGGCCCCCAGCCCCGGCTGGGCAGTCGGGCAGCAGGCGGCGGGCTCCAGGCTGGCTGCATTGGCAGGCTGGGGACGGAGACTCTGGAGTCCAGTTGCCACTGGCCAGGATGTGGGCCACATCTGCAGGGACCTCGGGGACCGAGAAGTAGCAATCCAAGGAGTGTGTGCACTTGGATCCCCTATGGAGTCAGGAAGAGTTGCGGGTGCCAGGGAAGGGCATGCTGGCAGACAGATGCCACATTCCAGTGAGGTGAGGGAGGCCTGCTCACCAGAGCCACAGGGGCACAGAGGCAAGGAGCTATGGAGGCATAAACTGAGGCCAGAACGCAGATAAGAAAACCAAGGCTGAGCTCAGAGAGAAACCAAAGCAGGGAGGTGGTGGCGCACGCCTTTAACCCCAGCACTCAGGAGGCATGGACAGGCGGATCTCTGTGAGTTCGAGGCCAGCCTGGTCTACAAAGTGATTTTCAGGACAAGCTCCTAAGCTACACAGAGAAACCCTGTCTCAAAAAACAAATGGGGGCGGGGAGGCTGAGGCAGGGCCCAGGGGACACTGAGGCAGTGCCTGGGGCAGGGGAAAGCCAGAGACAGCTGGCTGGGTTGGCCTCACCTGGCCGCTATGCCCTGCATGCTGGGGTCCTGCAGCCCGGCCTCTCCCAGCAGTGCCTCCAGCAGCTTCACCCGCTTGGGGTCCCCAGGGGCATCTTCACTGTGGGGTGACAAGTCAGCACTGTGACTGTGGCCACCCCATCCCCAGCCCACAGTCGGCCGCCTGCCGTGCTCTGCGCCCACCTGAAGAAGGAGACCTGGGAGCCGTACAGAGCCGGGCTGAGCTGCAGGGGCGGGTACTGGCCGAATGGCGGCACCGTGAGGCTGAAGAGCAGGGCCAGGCCCACAAAGAGAGCAGGCAGCACGATCTGGGAGACAAGACAGTCAGCATCCGCCCACACCTGGCCCTGAGCCCTCTCCCGTGGCTCCCGCACCCGCCGCAAATAGCAGGGACCTGTCTGTCATGAAATGAAGCCCCAGTCGAGCCCACAGCCGGCCTGGACAACAGACACCGGGACAGTCACATGTCCTCTGCAGGGCCAGGCCTCGTCACCTGCGCGAACAGGCCCCGGTGGCTGCGGCGGGCCAGCAGAAACCGCTTGTGGAGCAGAGCCCTCAGCTGTTGGCAGGTCAGCGTCCAGCCCTGCACCGGGGCAGCCTTGGGTGTGAAACCCTGCACGGCCTGGGGATCCGGCATCAGCCTAGCTGTGGGGGGACGACACGGTGAACTCCAGCCCTTGGGGGGGCGGCAGGGGAGGAATGGGAACAGGCAAGAGGCTCACCCAGCTCCCCGTTCTCTAGGACTGACTCCTTCGGCTCTGGGTGGGGCTGCAGAGGGGCCGTGCGAGGGGGCAGGTACTGTCCGGAGGGGTCAGCACCTGTGGAGCCACGGGGTTCAGGGCTTGCTTCCAGAGAAATGAAGCCAAAGCCGAAAGGGAGAGGGGGCCAGAATTGACAGGAAGGACTTAGTGCCAGCACCAGGGAGCATCTTGGGTTCTGCCTTGAGGACAGACCCAGCTAAGGATGAGTAATGGGTTGGGCCGGGTTTGACTCTGAACCAGGGATGGGCTGAAGGGTGGCAGGGTGACGGCGTACCTTCTCTCTGTGAGTCCTCCACAACCTTTAGGAAGATCTAAGGAGACAGAGCCGAGAGACTCATAGGAGGGGTCCCATATGCCACTGGTCACCCCCCAGACCTCCTCAAGAGATCTCCAAGCCGCCCACCTTCCTTAAGAGCCATCCTTCCTGCCTGGACTTCCCCCTCACACAAGCAGACTCCTATTCATCCTTCAAAATCCCACAAGGTCCCACACCTCCTCCAGGCTGGTGTCCGAGATCCCGTAGCCAGTGAGCCCCAGGGTCTCCAGTTGCCGATCCAGCTCTTGGAAGACCGTGGCGAAGCTGCCGTCCAGGGCGCCAGTGTACGGCAATGCCAGCACCAGCTGGTGGGGCAGCTCCTCCACAAGCTGAGCTTCAGGAACATGACGCTTCACCAGATCCAGGATCTGGGCTGTACTTGGGGTGATGGGGGCTGCATCGGGAGCAGGGGCCTGGCTGTTCCCGTCTGAGGTTGCTTGGGTAAGGGTTGTCCCTGTGGGCACAGGTCAGGGGCATGGAAGGACAGGCGTCCAGTCTGGGGTTCTGTTGCTGTGAGTTAAGTGGCTGCTGTCCCCCCTGTTCCCTCCGGGTCCTCTGGCCCAGTCTGACCTGCCACGTTGCCCTTGCTGTCTGGCTTCTGCTCCTGTCTGGGTTCGCCGCTGTTCCCCTTCATAGAGACAGACAATGCTCCACGTCTGAAGGGCGGGGCTGGGGACAGGTTGGCGGGCTAGCTCTGGCCTCACCTTTGAGTGCTGGGTGTGGGGGGAATGGTGACTCTTCACCAGCGTCAGGTAGTAACCGCAGCCCAAGTGCCGACGCAAGAAAAGCGGGGACCCACAGCAGCACAGAGAGCCACTTGCCACCACAGCCACGCGGTCTCCCAGGAGCTCCGCCTCATCCAGGTGGTGAGTACAGAGGATCAGGGTGCGATCTGGAAATGGGGACCCATCCCATGTGAACCACTGGGCTCGCCAGCTCTCTACCCAGGCGGCAGTGTCCCCCAGGAATCTCCTAACTGTGCAGCAGACTCCTGTGCATTCCTCAAAACCCATCCCAGCATTTCATAGTTTGAAGACTTTTTCTTTTTCTTCTCTTGGCCCCTCGAGCGGAACCCATGGGACCCTCAGGCCATTCTATCCATCTCCCAGCTCTTACCTTCTCTGTACTTAAGTAGCAATTCCCAAATGCCACGGCGGGAAGCAGGGTCCACGCCAGCAGTGGGCTCGTCCAGGATGACTACACGGGAGCCACCCACAAAGGCGATGGCCACGGACAGCTTTCGCTGCATCCCTCCTGCGGGGCGAGAGTGACAATCCTACTGTGAGCCACCTGAGTGTGCCTCGGGGCCCCGCCAGCCCTCACCGGCCTACACGTCCCCCTGGGCTGGCTCACCAGAGAGGTGGCGCGTCTGCGTGTCCCGCTTGGGGATGAGTCCCACGTCCCGGATCAGACGTTCCTGTTCGGGGCCCATGGCAGCCGCGCTTACGCCTTTCAAACGGCCGTAGAACCACACATGCTCCTCCACGGTCAGCCTGCGGGCGGAGGTGATGAACAGTGACTCCCTTGGTGTGTGTGCCTCAGATGATGCCAAGCCCCGCCCCGCCCAGGCCCAGCCAGGCTCACATGTCAAACAGCACGTTGTGCTGTGGGCAGATGCCCAGGAGGGGCCGGATGGCTGCCATGCTGGTTTGCACATCATGGCCCAGGACGGAAGCTGAGCCACCGCTGGGCGGGAAAAGGCCACTCAGGATGGACCTGTGGGTGCAGGGGATTCAGGGGGAGCCGCCCTCCGCGCACAGAAGGCCACCTATGCTTACAGGTGCCTGCTGTGCCCTCTTCCAGGATCACAAGAGCTCACATCTCCCGTTTACTGTCCCGGTTCCTGCGTCTACTGCACCCCTGGGAGCCCTCCAACCCCAACGCCTTCCTTCACTGAACAGACGGGGAAACCGAGGGAAGGGGGCACAGGGGCTGGCAGCTCACAGTGTCGTCGTCTTGCCAGCCCCGTTGTGACCCAAAAAGGCGGTAATGTGGCCCTGGTAGAAGTCAAGGCTGAGTCCTCGTAGGGCTGGCTGTGGGCAGCCATGAAAATGCTTCTTGAGGCCACGGAGGGAGATGCCAGGAGTGAGACCAGGCGGGGGCTCCTCCACCAGAACTGTGGAGGAAGGACATGGCCAGCTAGGTGCCTGGGTCCCTCAGAGCTGGCTGTAGAGTTCGGGTCCGGAGACGGGCACTGTTCGGGTGGGCCAGCTCAGCTACTTAAACTGAGGAAGTTCACTCACAAGTTTAAGGTCAGCCTGGGCAACTATATGAGACTCTGTCTCAAAATTCCACATAATAGAGTTGGGGGTAGAGCCTTTGTCTAGAATCCCCCCAGGGAGGAACTGGGGGCGTGGCTGGGGACAGAGCGCCTGCTTAGCACCCTGCAGAGAGGGGCTGAGATGTCACCCCGTGGCAGAGAGGGGCTGAGATGTCACCCCGCGGCAGAGAGGGGCTGAGATGTCACCCCACAGCAGAGAGGGGCTGAGATGTCACCCCGTGGCAGAGAGGGGCTGAGATGTCACCCCGCGGCAGAGAGGGGCTGAGATGTCACCCCACAGCAAAGAGGGGCTGAGATGTCACCCCACAGCAGAGAGGGGCTGAGATGTCACCCCGCGGCAGAGAGGGGCTGAGATGTCACCCCGCGGCAGAGAGGGGCTGAGATGTCTCCCCGCGGCAGAGCGCCTGCTTAGCACCCTGCAGAGAGGGGCTGAGATGTCTTCCCGCGGCAGAGAGGGGCTGAGATGTCTCCCCGCGGCAGAGAGGGGCTGAGATGTCTCCCCGTGGCAGAGCGCCTGCTTAGGGTGCACAAGGCTCTGGAGGAGATCTATCCCTGAGGGATGTGGCCAGGGTCTGAGGTGTCGGGGGGGGGCTGAATTACAGGACCTGTTTTTCTAGGGGAGACAAGGGAGTCAAAACCAGCAAAAGGTTACTAATCATCACGGGGCCTTACCCTTCGGATCCTGCGGGGCAGGGGCCAAGTCAGAAGCCTGGGGAGGTTCAGGCCCACACCAGTAGCTCCTCCGAAAGGGAAAATTCCATGGTTCAGGGATCCCGTACTGGCCTGGTGGAAAGTGACACTCAGTTACACTTGTCACACCCAGGAGATGTGAGAACTTCCAGGTCACACGCTTGGAACCAGGGCACCCAGGGCGAGTGGACAGGAAGCCCCACTCATGCCCTTCCCTCAGACCCTGCCCCTCAGAGGCCCAGCAGGTAGGAAATACACCTCCAGTAACCCGCATCCCGGAGACATGCCCTAAAATATGGTGTCTGGTGCCCGGGACCTCGAGCGTGGGCTGCACAAGAGGCCTCACCAGGCCATGCTCTGACCAGGGCTGTATCATGCTCTGACCAGGGCTGTTCCATGCTCTGACCAGGGCTGTTCCATGCTCTGACCAGGGCTGTTCCCAGACACCAGACACTTCGAGACCAGCTTCTAGGCGCCCGAACCTCTCTCCTGCTGCACAGGCGCACTGCAGCTAGGCCTTCAGTGAGCAGGCCGTTCCCACCCGGGCCCCTCCCCCATGGCCCACCTGGGCATGTGGCCTCCAGGTACCAGAGGGCAAGGCCGTAGATGGCAGCATCCAGGAGCAGGAAGGCGGACACCTGCGCCAGGCTGAAGACATCCTCCGCGGGGCCTGTGCCCACATTGTGCCACTGAGCCCCGTCCCCCTGCTCTTCCAGGAGAGCCAGGCTTTCACAGCCAAAGCCGAAGGCCACGGGGGACAGCAGGCTCTGGGGAGACAGGGCGTGGTCAGGGAGCTGGCTACTCTTTGGGGCTACCTATCCCCTCGCAGGACAGGCCGGAACATCCCTCACCGCGGCTACACGGCCCCCCGTGGGCAGACGCTCACGCCAGGCGACACAGAGCACGTAGGGCAGGTACAGGGTGAAGTAGATGAGGCCCCCACAGGCAGCTGCCAGGTTGGCCCTGGAGAAGAAGGCACTGAGCAGAAAACTCTGAGCCACGGTGGCCACCGCAAAGGCCGCCAAGAAGAAGAAGAGGACAGCCGGGTGGCTGTAAGGTAGGATGTCGCCCAGCTGAGAAAAAGCACAAAACTTTCAGGGTCCCATTCCGACCCGGGCGCTAGGGGCGCACACCCCAGCTTCTCTCCTCCCCCGGGGCGGGGCACCGAGGGCCTCTCACCTTGAGCACCAGCACCAGCAATGCAGCACTGACCAGGAAGGGTCCCAGGCAGCTGAGGAACCAACCAAGCCAAAGCACGGCCCGCCCCAGTCCCATGGCACGCATGGTCTCTCTCAGGCGCGTCTCTTTCTCGCGCACCACGGCCTTCACCGTGAGCGCCACCGAGTAGATCCAGGCCAGAGTCAGGAACAGCGGCAGAGACCTACTCAGCACGCGCAGGAACCTAGGATGGTGGGACAGCGGGGTGCGTTGGAGGTCCCCTGCACAGGCTGCACATACCGTATGGCACAGATGTCACCCGGGGTCTCAGCTTAGCAGCGTCCTCAGAGGGCTGACCCAGCCAGAGGGTGCCGGCTCCCGGCAGAGGGCACTTTGCTTTTTTAGCCTCAAAGAACCCGGAGGGTCCTCGAGCCCTAGCGGTTCCAGCAGGGTCCTCCAACCCAGGGTTGCAAGGGTTCTCTTACACGTCATCCACGTAGCAGGGGTGGGGCATCTGCTGCAGATAGAGGCCTGTGTGTGGGTCCCCCCCACTGAGCACGCGCACAGCTGCCTGCTCCAGCAGGTCCTGCAGGTACACGAAGCCACCCCACACATAGCGAAGGTCCATGAGAGGGTCTGCAGATGGCCCCGGGTCCCAAAACCTGGGAGGGTTCAGTGGGTAAGCACCCCATGCTCCGCAGCACCTGGCTACACTCCCCCATCACGCGCAAGCACGCACACACACACGCGCGCGCGCGCACACACCCCTCACTCTTGGACACACCCACACCTAGTTCCTTCTATCGCCTCCCACAGGCCTGGCCCTGCCCCTCCCACCACACCTTGCCCCTCCCCTTGGGGCCCCTCCCCCTCACTTGTCCCTGATCTTATTGGTCCTGGTGACGTCATCGATATCCATCCGGATCTTCAGTCGAAGGTGGCCAGGACCCAGGGCTGGAGGTGACAGCTCAGATGTGCCCACAGGGTCCTGAGAGCTCAGGAAGACGACGCCTGCCCACAGGCGGCGCTCACCCAGCAGTTCCAGGGCACGGGACAGGAGAGCTGCCTCTGAGGG